>NC_136267.1:114756898-115261898 GCF_964187855.1 Myxine glutinosa | reverse complement strand
CAAAAAAAATATTCCATATTAAATGCCAAGTCTGTATATATATATATATATATATATATATATATATATATATATATATATATATATATATATATATATATATATATATATACATATATATATATATATATATATATATATATATCCACTCCAATGAAACTTTTATCACATTAACATTGTCTTGAATGTCAATTTGTATTTTATTTTGAAAAATGACAACCGCTGTGATAACAAACGTCAATTACACCAGTCAAAGCTAGTAGAGTGCTCACCAAGTGGCTTAAGCACTCAAAAAGGTCGATAAAAGGAACCAAGCGATAGCTAGCATCATACCGCGATTTGTCGGTATGAAGATGAAACATTCGATGATGTGAGCGAGGAAAGTGACAAATAAAATTTAATGCTTAATTGTGCAGAAACCGTTGCGTCCTGTTCCAAGGCAAGGCGTTTTTGAGCAGGCCGAAATGTAAGACCCCTGCGAGGGATAGTGGGCCGACCAAGGATAAAGCCTGATTTTTTTGTTCCAATTTAATAAGCCGGTTAATAATTATCTTCAAAAGGGGTGTTTATATTTATCCAAACACCCAGTTTTCACTCATGCACTCCTTTGGAGTTCCCTGAGTATGCGTGCAAAGTTTGGGGCCGCTAGGTTTAATGGTTTTCTAGTTGACAGACTGATTTATGGTGACGGTTGTGTGCAGCTTGTGGCTGCTTGGCTGCATCATTTCCTGGGGGCATGGCTGTGCCACTGATGCAATGCCCACTCCCCGAGGCATAATCTAGGAATAAATTAGTTTAGAAAACAAATAATGATGACGTCATCGGTCACGTGGTTCGGCCGCCATATTTGTTTTCACACAAAAGCCTTAAAAACCACTGAAAATACATCCTGGCGAGGGTTTGCAATCTCTGATTGCTCTTTTTCTTGTTATTATATATAATTTTGTGCACGACCCCTGTGTCCTCCTAAAAGGCTCCTCCAATCATATAATAAACGTTTTCACACTTGTTTTTCGTCTATGCCGAAAAGAGGGCTTTTAAAACAGGAATGTAGGATTAAACGGACATGGATAATTATTGTTCCAAGCAAATCGATTATTAGCTTTCCAATGGTACAATTTTTATTATTGCATGATAGCATGAACCACACTCGAGCTTCCTCTTCAAGCCACACGCACATGAAATGTCCCAACAAAAACTATAAATTCTAAAAAATATCTAGAAGATTCCTTCAATTTAAAATGCCCAATTTAATAACTATCCAGATCAGCAAATGGAAGTCGTAAATCATGCAGGTTTCAACCTATCAATCAAATAAACTCTCTTAACAGTGGGCCCACAACCTTAGTTGTGTCTGAAGGTCATCCGATCAGGCAGAGAGATGAGGAGACAGACCGAGAGAATGAAACCAAGATTTAAGAGTTCAAAGTGGTGCAGAGGTTCCTGCCGATGAGGAACTGAATACCTCGTCATGTGTTCCTGGAGTAAGAACATGTTGTCAAATCTCCGGTTGCAGTTGACGACGGGACAAAGCCAAAGGGTGTTAGGTTCTTGGACTCGAGGGTGCACTTTACGTCCAAGACCGGTAATGCAATCACGTGGATTCTGCTTCACTAGGAAACAAGTAGAAAAAGGTTTGAATTTCAAGTTCATTTACTTGGAAGGTTTGCTCCAAAGGCCACTAATGATTACAAAGACAGGATTCAAAAGAAGATTACACTAGAATGGTACTTGGTAGAGCACCTACCTCCGCCAGGCTGAACAGTTTACTTTTTGTATCCCATTGATAGGCCGGATCGGCATCCGGACCATTTGGCCTTGTCACACACCTAAATATAATCAGCTTGTTCCTGTCACTGAACCACCTCAGCCATAAAGTTTTTTTTTTTTTTTTTTTTTTTTTTTTCATACAAGATCGAGGCTCGTGTAAGAGCTAACATTAATTACGAAAAGACAAACTGACACATAAAACATAAGATAAAGGGAGCGGCAGACAAGATGGTGAGAGAGAAGGAAGCACACAAGCACAACAGTAGAGAACAGGGACATCGGGGGATCTGTGGGAGGGAGAGTGCTTGGGGGGAGGAGGCACGGGGGAGGAATCCATATTTCATCTGAACCGATCCATATTTTTTTCAGATGTCATGTTATATATCGTTTTTGGCCCTACCACTCAATGGTGAAGAACCACTTTAAAAATTCTACTATCCAGATTTGAACCTTCACCAAAATCAAAACAATTTGTCCTTGTCACTCACCCAACATGTCTCATGTTTTGTCAAATCCGTCCACAACAGACATCCTGTTCGCAGACAAACAAAAAAATAAAAATAAAAATCACTCAAGAGTGGCACTTGGCAAAACATAACAAAGTAGAATGGCACCCGGTAGGGCACATACCTCCGCCAGGCTGAGCAGTTTACGTTTCGTATCCCACTGATAGGTTGGATCTGAAGCAAAATTGAATCGGTCGATCTTGTCACCTAATCAACTTAATCCACCTAGTTTTCCCATTACTCGTACACAACCTTTTGAGATATCATGATATAAATATAGTCTTTGGCCCTCTCAATATTAGAAATTAGGCCTATGTTGATCTCAAAAATAATAATTAGTGGTTGAATTCATTGAGTTGATGTGAAAATCCTCTTCAAATTTCAAGTCAATCGGATGATTAAATTGACAATTTTAGAAATCTGGCCTATGTTGACCTTTTGGCCAATGTTGACCTCAAACATACTTGGTGGTTGAATTCAGTGACCTGATATGCAAATCCTTGTGACCTATAGGTGATTATATTGTAGGTGAGCAGACAGACAAGCAAACAAAAACATACAAACAAAAAACTGGAGTGATCAAGATACTTGTCAAATTTTTTTTGCCAAGTAACAAACAGACAGGGGTGAAAACATAACCTCTGTCCACCTTCAGTGACGGAGGTTAAAAAAATTCCTTCTGGATTGGCACAATAAATCAACTTTGCAAGAAACAAGGGATGCAAACTGCTTTAAAGGATTTGCAACAACATTTGTACAACATTTGATAATATGCACATAGGGCAAGAAGCACTATTGGCAGACAGATGTACGGACTATTTCCAACACTCAAGTACAATTTCTCAACTTCAGGGTCAGATAACAATTCCCAAAGGATGGAGATGTAAATGTAAAGCTTTGCCGCAGTCTTACAACAGGAGTGGTGTACAACAGTCAAGAGGTGTGAATACTTTCTGAAGGCACTGGTTATATACACCGAGCTGTGCATCGATAACATCAGTGGGTCCTGTGCTTAAGTTACGCAGGTGTCCATGAATGGTGTGTAGACGAAGTTGTGGCCTGGATGTGTCAATGCCTTGAAAAGATTTAAAGATGTGTTCCCGCTGTAAATAAAGTTATCCTTGGCTTGGTCAATGAAGCAGATTTTGATGAGGTGGAAGAAGCCAACGTTACACAAGTTCTGAAATCACACGGAAAAGAGCCAACCAAAGAAGTTCTGAAGCAACGAGAGATTGAGAAGAAAAAAAAACTGGAGATATTCAATTGCTTGGGGAAAATTATTTTAAAATTGTACTCTAAGTAAATAATGTCTTTTGGTAGAGGACGGGGAAGACCGAGAAAGACTTGGCTAAAGATGGTGGAAGAAGAAATGCGGGCAAGGGGGTTAACAAGGGGAGATGCAGAAAATCGGGCAAAATGGAGAACATTGTCTTGGGGACCGCAAGGCTAACCCCCGCTCTAGCAGGGAAAATGGCCTTAAAATGCATGTTGTTGTTGTTGTTGTTGTCTGACGATATAAATTTTCCCTGGAATCTAATCCTCCTCCCCTCCCCCCCCCCCCCCCTCGTATTTACATTAATTATTATGGGGGAAATTGGATTCGCTTAAAGTTGTTTCAGTTAAAGTCGCACTTTTCAAGAATGCAACTATGACGTTAAGCGAGGACTGACTGTACATGTATAAGTAAGACACTGTGGCGGACACAAAAGCCCACTGGCATGGTGACATCATTCCGCGCACCAAGTGGGCGGTGGCCACGCCCGAGGGGTAGGCGTGGCCTCATGATATACACCGGGCGCGCAGCCCGGAGCGTGCCAGTGTTACAGTGAGCTCCTGAAATAAAGACGCTTATAAGTTACCGCTTGTCCGCTTCCTCCTTGCTCGCAAGCAGCGCGCGTAACGCCGCGCTTTACTGGTGACCCCCTCGACGTTGGATCTGCCGGAGCGATCCTTCCACACGCGACGCCATTGCCATGGCCAACTTCATCAAACTTCCCGAATTTTGGGAGGCTCAGGCCGAAGTCTGGTTCGTCCAGGCCGAAGCCCAATTTCAGCTTCGGCGCCTCACCGGCGATGACACGCGCTATTGCCACGTCGTCGCCTCCCTCGGGCCCGGCACGGCCGCTCGAGTTGTGTCCGTCCTTCGCCACCCACCGGACGGCCACAAGTACGAGGCACTCAAGCGGCTACTCCTAGCCACGTTCGGCCTCATGGACGACGCACGGGCCGACCGCTTCCTGGATCTCCCCGAGCTCGGTGACACGCGCCCGTCGGTCCGAATGGACCATATGCTGTCACTGTTGGGCGACGAAGCCCCCGGTTCTCTATTCCGGGCACTTTTCCGTCGCCAACTTCCAGCGCAGGTTCGCCTCGCGTTGGCCGGGACCGGGCTAACGGAACCCCGAGCATTGGCAGCCGAGGCGGACAGGTACTTCGCAGCTTTGGACACGCGGGCGAGAGTCGGCGTGGCCGTCACGGCCCTCGAGGCTGATGCTGCTGATGCTGCTGATGCTGCTGATGCTGCTGTTCCACAGCATCAGCTTATACAGCATACGCAGCATGCTGATACGCACCTCGTGACCGCCGCCACTCCCCGCCCACCGCCGCGGCGAAAACCGCCACCGCGGGGAAACCCGACAACTCCACCGGCCTGGCGGAGCCAGCCGCGCTCCTCCAGCTCCACCACCTGGTGCTGGTTCCACGCCAAGTTCGGCCACGAAGCTCGGCAGTGTCATCCGCCATGCTCCTTCAACAGGTCGGGAAACGCCCGGGCCGGCACTCAATAGTGGCGATGAGCTCCAGCCGTTCGAGCAGCCTGCTGTTCATAACGGACACCTTCTCCGGGCGCCGTTACCTGTGCGACACGGGAGCGCAGGTGAGTGTCGTTCCCGCCGGCACGTCAGACAAGCACGCCGCGGGTGGGGGCCCCGCGCTGCTTGCCGCGAACGGGACGGCCATCCATACGTACGGAAAACGCTGCCTCTCTCTGTGGTTCGGAGGGCAGGTTTTCCGATGGACGTTCGTCACCGCCGACGTGCCCATGGCACTGCTTGGCGCGGACTTCCTGTGCGCTAATGGGCTCCTGGTCGACGTCAAGCGCAGACGTCTTGTCCAGGCCGAGACATTCAGCTCGCTCGCTTGTGCGTTGCCCAGCTCAACGAGCGGCTTGCCAAGCGGCTTGCCGAACGGTTCGGTTCCGGCCACGTTGGTCTGTACGCTTCCGGCAGCGGACGCATTCACCCGCCTCCTCGCCGGCTTCCCGGCCCTCACGCGGCCCACCTTCTCGGCGGGGGCCATCAAGCACGGGGTGGCCCATCACATCCCCACCGTCGGGCCACCAGTCTACGCCCGGGCACGCCGCCTCGAGCCGACGAAGCTGGCGGTGGCAAAAGCGGGGTTCGCTACCCTGGAGCGACTCGGCATCATTCGGCGCTCAGAGAGCGCTTGGGCGTCGCCGCTGCACATCGTGCCGAAGCCCGGCGGGGGATGGCGACCGTGCGGGGACTATCGCCGTCTCAATGACGCCACGACTCCCGACCGCTACCCCGTCCCCCACATTCAGGACTTTTCCGCCCGTTTGGCGGGTAGGTCCTTCTTCTCGAAGGTGGACCTCATACGCGGCTACCATCAGGTCCCCGTCAGGCCGGAGGACGTCCCGAAGACGGCGGTCATCACGCCATTCGGACTCTTCGAGTTCCTGCGCATGCCCTTCGGTCTGAAGAATGCGGCTCAGGCGTTCCAGCGACTGATGGACAGCGTCCTGCGCGACTTGGATTTTGTCTACGTCTACCTGGACGATATCCTCGTCGCCAGCGCGTCCCGCGAAGAGCACCTACGCCACCTCCGCACGCTCTTCGAACGCCTGGGCCAGCATGGCCTGATTGTGAACCCCGCAAAGTGCCGGTTCGGCGCCGCCATAATCGATTTTCTGGGGCACCGTGTCACCAGGCACGGAGCCGTCCCCCTGCCAGCCAAGGTGGAGGTGGTGAAGGGATTTCCGCGCCCCCGCATGATCAGAGGGCTGCAGGAGTTCCTGGGCATGGTGAACTTTTACCATCGGTTCCTGCCCCGTATCGCCCAGCTCCTGCGCCCCCTGCACGAAGCTCTCCGAGGTAAGCCGGGCAAAGGCGACGTTACCTGGACCGAGCAGATGGACACGGCGTTCACGGGCGCGAAGCTCGCCTTGGCTAACGCCACCATGCTCGCGCACCCGGCGCCCGATGCACCGATCGCCCTCACCACCGATGCCTCGGACTACGCGGTGGGCGCGGTGCACGAGCAATGGGTGCATGGAGCTTGGCAACCGCTGGCGTTCTTTAGCCGGCAGCTTCGCCCGCCCGAACGCCGTTACAGTACCTTCGACCGCGAGTTGCTCGGGCTTCACTTGGCGGTCAGGCACTTCCGCCATCTGCTCGAGGGCCGTGCGTTCACTGCCTTCGTCGACCACAAGCCGCTGATCTTCGCGATGGGCAAGGTCACCGAGCCGTGGTCGGCCCGGCAGCAGCGTCACCTCTCGGCCATGTCCGAGTACACGACAGACATCCAGCACGTCGCGGGGAAGGACAACCCGGTGGCGGATTGCCTTTCCCGGGCCGTCGCCCACGCAGTCCACCTCGGCATCGACTATGCCCGGATGGCAGCGGACCAGGCCGCTGACCCCGACGTCCAGGCCTTGCGGACCGCCGTCACGGGCCTCCGCGTCACCGAGGTGCCGTTCGACGGCGCGGGCACGGCCCTCTTGTGCGACGTCTCCCTCGGGCGTCCTCGCCCCATCGTGCCCGCGGGCTGGCAGCACCAGGTGTTTGACGCCATCCACGGCCTGTCCCACCCGGGCGCGAGGACCTCCCAAAGGCTGATCGCCGACAAGTTCGTCTGGCATGGCCTCCGGAAGGCTGTCCGCGGCTGGGCCAGGACGTGCCTCGCGTGCCAGCGCGCCAAGGTGCACCGGCACACCCAGGCCCCGTTGGCCCCGTTCACGGTGCCAGAACGCCGGTTTGACCACGTCCACGTGGACCTGGTGGGACCTCTGCCCCCCTCGCGGGGTTTCACCTACGTCCTCACCATGGTGGACCGCACCACCCGGTGGCCGGAGGCCGTGCCCTTGGCGTTGACAACGGTGGCCGATGTCGCGCAGGCTTTCATCGCCACCTGGGTCGCCCGGTTCGGCGCCCCCTCAGACATCTCGTCCGACCGCGGCCCCCAGTTCACCTCGGAGCTCTGGGGGGCGGTCGCGCAGGGGCTCGGGGTCCGGATGCACCGAACCACAGCCTACCACCCCCAGGCTAACGGCCTGTGTGAGCGATTTCACCGCTCATTGAAGGCTGCGCTCCGGGCCACCCTCCGCGACGGCGGCTGGGTCGACAGGCTCCCCTGGGTCCTGCTGGGCCTCCGGACGGCGCCCAAGGAGGACCTGCGCGCATCCGCGGCGGAGTTGGTCTTCGGTCAACCGCTGCGGGTGTCGGGCAAGTTCCTCCCCGATTCCACGGCACCCTGGTCCGCGGCACAGCAGCGCCCCGCTCTGCAAGAGACCGCCCAGAGGTTCGCCCCGGTGCCAACGGCATGCCACGGGCACCCACTGACGCACGTCACCCCGGAGCTTCGCACGGCGGAGTACGTCTTCGTCCGCCACGATGCCCACCGGACACCACTGCGGCCCCCGTACGACGGGCCTTTCCACGTGCTGGAGACCGGGGCGAAGCACTTCACCCTGGACATCGGCGGTACTCCTGACCGCGTTTCGGTAGACCGCCTCAAGCCGGCCCACCTCGACGTGGACCATCCACCGCCAGTGGCCCGACCCCCGCGTCGGGGCCGCCCCCCTGCGGGCGGACCCCCGGCACAGCCCAGCCCCGCCGCCACGCCGCCCCCCGGTCCTGCACCCATCCCAGGGGCAGCCAGGGGCATCCCACCTGGCATCCCTGCACCCCGGACGCCGCCGATTGCCAGGGGGCGCTTCGGCCGGGTCATTCGTCTGCCCCGCAAACTGGCCCTCCAGGTGCGCGGGAATTCTTGGGGGGCGCGTGTGGCGGACACAAAAGCCCACTGGCGTGGTGACATCATTCCGCGCACCAAGTGGGCGTTGGCCACGCCCGAGCGGTAGGCGTGGCCTCATGATATACACCGGGCGCGCAGCCCGGAGCGCGCCAGTGTTACAGTGAGCTCCTGAAATAAAGACGCTTATAAGTTACCGCTTGTCCGCTTCCTCCTTGCTCGCAAGCAGCGCGCGTAACGCCGCGCTTTAACACCAATAAATTGGGAGTCCAGAAAAAAACCTATATAACTGAAACACGCACACACAAGTACTGACGCAAATGCAGGGCCAGTGATTTCCCGTTCTACCTCAAAAAATAAATCATGTTTTCGTGTTATCAATGGAAAAAAGAAGCAATTATTTGTGCACTTGCTTTGGTAAAAGTACATTTTCCCTCGATTCTCCACACCAAGCAATATTGCACATTTTAGGTCAGGGTTGAATAAATCACGGAGAGGGTCACGTGGGGATGGAATTGGAGAGAGAATGTGTGGGTCACTGAACGGGCTGGGTTTTTATTTCCCGTATATTTGCCCGAAATATCGTGCTCCCAGGAACAGTGCTGCAGCACACCAACAATCAAAAAACGATCTCAGCTTCGATGTCTGCACACACTCAGACTTCAATTATGTAGGACGACTAAACAAGGCCTGTGCCACAGAGGAAACTTTACCACCTAGCCACAACAACAAACTGCCTTTTTGTGACAGCAACTGCTGAGATTTCCTGATTGCGGATTCAAGAGATGATTGGATTCTGGTGACCCAAATATGGCATCAGAAATCTTCAACTTAGCAGTTACATCTTAGAAGTGACTTCAGCAACATTATTGTAACCAGTATACAAGTTTGATTACAGGAGAATGGTCGACACAGATAATATGCACATCTGGCAATCTGCACATCTGGCATTCTGCACATCTGGCAATCTGCACATCTGACAATCTGCACATCTGGCAATCTGCACAATTGGCAATCTGCACATCTGGAAATCTTCACCTGGAGTATTCGGACAAACTTCAATGGAATGTTTGGCCACCTCTATTGCTGCAGATTTCAATGCAGATTTCAACTTCTGCAAACGATGAGCGTTGACACGGATCTGCCAACACAAAGATACATACCATAATCACTCGTAAATAATCCGCTATTGGTTCACCAGTTATCAAACAGAGTGACCACTATATTTGTCATGGGTGTGTGTCTGTCTGTCTGTCCGCAGCATAACTATCCGATGATATCATCCGATCTTGATGAAACTTGGGAGGGAGGTTGATATCATGATCTAGTTGTGTTCTGCCTAGAGTGGGCGTATTGCGCCCATTGTGGGCGGAGCGACGCCCGAAAAAGACATCTTTTTCGGGGGTAATCGATTTCAAGCTACATCTTCTCCTAGGGGTTTGGTGGAATCTGACAGGGGTTTTGGTATTTGGTTAGGCCAATGTCATGTTTCTAGCCCCACGGAGCTCGATTTTTCTTTTTCGCCCCAAGGTCAAGGTCACAAGGTCACGAAATTTAGAAAAGTCAATTTTTGATGGTTTTATTACATTTTTCGCTTCCTGATAGGGTGAAATGTCGTACATGATCTTATATTATCACATACATCATGAAATACAAGTTTTCCCACAAATTTCAGAATCTTCGACATTTGACCTTTGAAGGTCACAAAGGTCAAATTTTCAAAGTTGTCGGAATCAAACCGAATTTTCAGTATTGTGTAGCTAACTAACCTCATAACTGATTATACATTATTTTCTATCTCATTTCAAGGTCAGTAACCTTCATTTTGACATTTCAAGGTCACAAAGGTCAAATTTTCAAAGTTGTTGGAATCGAACCGAATTTTCGGTATTGTGTAGCTATACAACACAACAACAACATGCATTTTAAGGCCATTTTCCCTGCTAGAGCGGGGGTTAGCCTTGCGGTCCCCATGACAATCTTCTCCATCTTGCCCTATTTTCTGCATCTCTCCTTGTTAACCCCCTTGCCCGCATTTCTTCTTCCACCATCTTTAGCCAAGACTTTCTCGGTCTTCCCCGTCCTCTACTTCCTTCTACATTCATTTCCATCACTCTTCTCAACCAGTCACTTTCATCCTTCCTCAACACATGACCAAACCATCTCAACCTGTTCCTCTTCACAGCATCAATCACAGGCTCTATTCCCATCATTTTTCGCAATTCATCATTTGTCTTCCTCTCTCTCAACGACACTCCACACATCCATCGAACCATTCGCATTTCCACCCTTTCCAACCTTCGTTGCTGCTCTACGTTCATTACCCATGTCTCGCTGCCATAAATCATAACATATCTCACACATGCAGCATACACCTTTCCCTTCAGCTTCAACGACACTCCCCTCCTCATCAGCACGCCACTCAGTTCCCAAAACTTCTTCCATGCACATCTCACTCTAGCAACCGTTGCCGAGTCTGATCCACCTTCTCCATTCAGCATGTCTCCGAGGTAGCAAAATGTTCTCACACCTTCCAGCTTCACGCCGTCTCCAAGATCCAACTCAACATTTCCTCCATCTGCAGCTCCCTCTGTGCACACCTTACATTTGAATGTAGCTGCCACACTGGTTAATGACCCTCTCAGACCACTACATTTTTGATGAACCCACTCAGCGCACATTGTACATTGAATGGAGTTCACTCCGACACCCTTCCTGCACACAGCACAGGGCCACTTACCAGTTCTTTCCACCTCACCACATGCTTTACCACTTGCCATCACCTTCGTCTTTCCGATATTCACCTTCAGACCTTTTGTCTCCATACATTCCTTCCACTTGTTCATCTTTTCCTTCAGTCCATCCATACTTTCTGCAATCAACACCAGATCATCTGCATACAACAACTCCCACGGTAAACCCTCCTTTATGTTCTGAGCCAGCACATCCATCACAGCTACAAATAGTAATGGACTTAGTACCGACCCCTGATGCCCTCCCACCTTCACCTCAAACTCACCACTGTTCCCGTCCTTCGTCCTTACAGCTGTGCGTGCTCTTTTGTACATTGCCATCACTACTCTGATCAACCATTCATCCACTCCTAACTTCCTCATTGCCCATGTCAATACTTTGCGTGGAACCCTATCGAATGCTTTCTCCAGATCAACAAACCCAAGAAACAACTTCTTCCTCTTCTCCATGTACTTCTCCTGCAACTGCCTCACAATAAAAAGCGCGTCTGTCGTTCCTCTTCCTGGCATAAATCCAAACTGCATTTCGTCGATCTTCACTTTCTTCCTTATCCTCCTCTCCAACACCCTTTCCAATACCTTCATTCCATGCTCAAATAACTTTATCGCTCGGTACGAGCCACACTCTAGACTCTAGAGGGTCACCTTTCCCCTTGTATAGAGGGACGAGCGTACTCAGTTCCCAATCCACTGGAATGCGGCCTTCTTTCACCGCCAGATTACAGATCTCTGTCATTCTCTTCACACCCCAACTTCCTGCTGCCTTCAACACATCTCCCCAACTCCCGTCGGCCCTCCCGCTTTTCTACTCTTCATTGCTTTTATCGCTTCCTCAACTTCCTTCTCAGTTATCTTCTCTGCCGGTCCTAAAACTGGGTTACTCTCTATGTTGCCATCCCATTCATTCTCTGTATTCAACAGCATTTCCATATAACTTTTCCATCTGCCTTTAATTCCATCTGGGTCCACAACGATTTGTCCCACTTCATCCTTCAAGCAACTCACCCCCATCACATCACACCTCTCTTTCGCTATCTGCTTTGCAATCCTGAATACTGCTCTCTGACACTCTTCCGAATCCAAGCGTTCGCCGAACATTTTCCTACATGCCTCATGCGCCTTTGCTACCTCTTTCTTTGCAGCCTTCTTGGCTGCCTTATAACTTTCATGCTCTGCTGTTTCTGCTCCCATACCCTTTGCCTTCTGCCACTCCTTGGACTTCTTGCTCTTTTCGTCAATCCTCTTTCCAGCTTCATCATCCCACCACCATGTTTCCGAGTGCCTCGGTGGTCCTTTTGTCCATCCACATACCTCACCAACGGCTCCCAACAGACTAGCTTTCATTGACATCCAACCACTTTCAAGCTCAACCACATCATCCTCTACCCTACTCAGCCTCTCTTTTAATGCCTCCCTTACTGTCACCTCTTTCAACCTCCACACCTTCATTCTCGGTTGGTACTTCACCCGCCGAGCTCTCCTCGCACCTTTCACCCTTATGTCGCAGACAACCAAGTGGTGCTGTGAAACAGCCTCCTCCCCCGGGATCACCTTTGTGTCCCGGAGGTGCCCCATATCTCGCCTACGCACCATCAGGTAGTCAACGGTTGTCGTCGACCCACCTGACGTGTATGTAACAAGCTTATTATCCTCTTTCTAGAACTGAGTATTACAAATCAACAAATCAGCTCCATCAGCAAACTCCAAAATCCTTTCACCTTCTCCATTTCTCACACCATATCCGTAACCCCCATGAACTCCCTCAAAACCATACATACTCCTTCCCACATGTCCATTTAGGTCTCCTCCTACCACAACAACTTCCTCATCTTTCACGTTTTCCATCAGCTTCTCTATTGCACACCAGAACTTGTCCTTCTCTTCATCGCTCCGACCAACCTGTGGAGCATATCCCGAGATGACGTTCATCAAGAGCTTTCCAATCATCATTTTCACCATCATCAACCTATCACTCACTCTAGTCACACTCACCACACTGTCTACAAACTCCTCAGAAAACAGGACACCAACACCATTCACGACCTCCAGGCACCCTTGCCACACAAACTTGTATTTCTGTGCCTGCCTACCCTTCACCATTTTCACACCACTTCCCTTCCATCTCGTCTCTTGCACACAACATATGTCCACTCTTCTTCTGACCAATACTTCCACCACTTCTCCTGATCTCCCTGTCATTGTCCCTACATTCCATGTCCCAAACCTCAGAAACCGATCTCCACTTCGGGCTGTACCCTGCCCATACTGTAGTTTCCCTGCCCTACAGGACACAGTGCTCCTTCGGGCTGTAGTTTCCTTGTAATTGTCATGGTTCTCTTTTTGAGGCAATGTTTTCATGGCCCGATGCCCTTCGTGACGCCAACCCTCTTAGTCGTCTCTTACGACACGCAGGGATACGGTGTACCTATTCTAATCCAAGGTAAACACTGGGAAACGTTTAAAACATGGAAATTCTGGGGGGGGGGGGGGGGGGGGCATCACGGCTGCGGGGGCCCTGTCAGCACCACGCCACGGCGGCCCGGTCAGCACCACACCACGTCGGCCCGGTCAGCACCACACCACGTCGGCCCGGTCAGCACCACACCACGTCGGCCCGGTCAGCACCACACCACGTCGGCCCGGTCAGCACCACACCACGTCGGCCCGGTCAGCACCACACCACGTCGGCCCGGTCAGCACCACACCACGTCGGCCCTGTCAGCACCACACCACGTCGGCCCTGTCAGCACCACACCACGTCGGCCCGGTCAGCACCACACCACGTCGGCCCGGTCAGCACCACACCACGTCAGCCCGGTCAGCACCACACCACGGTGGCCCGGTCAGCACCACACCACGGCGGCCCAGTCAGCACCACACCACGTCGGCCCGGTCAGCACCAAACCACGTCGGCCCGGTCAGCACCACACCACGTCAGCCCGGTCAGCACCACACCACGTCATCCCAGTCAGCACCACACCACGTTTGCCCGGTCAGCACCACGGCGGCCCGGTCAGCACCACACCCTTGGAAAGGACTTCGATGCTGTGGAGAGATCGAAGCAAGCCTCCTTGCTCAAGCGGACCGGAAGCGGAAGTCCATATATATAAGCACATCTATCTATAATTCCAGTAATCTCTGTGTGTCTGTGTGTTTGTGTGTTTGTGTGTTTGTCTGTGACCGCTGTTTCTCGACAACCACGGGTCCGATATACTTGAAACTTGCCAGGTATATTGCTGGGGACCCGAGGATGTGCCTTTTCAAGGTTTCATATTAATCGGACAAGTAGTTACCGAGCTATGGCGATTTCTTTACCAAACTCCGCAAGCCGTTCGCTTTGGACCAAACCATTTCATGTAAATAGAGGGGGGGATTGTCACCGTACTCGCAAGCCGTTCGCTTTGGACCAAACCATTTCATGTAAATAGAGGGGGGGGATTGTCACCGTACTCGCAAGCCGTTCGCTTTGGCTTTGCGAATGGACCAAACCATTTCATGTAAATAGAGGGGGGGATATAATTTTAGATATATATATAGTACGGGCACGCGGGCCGCACCAAGGAACGGGCACCCACGTACGGGCACGTCCTAGTATATATAATGTGCACATATATATAAGGACAAAGCAAAGTTAGTCAACAAAGCAATGCATTATCCTTATTCTGTTATTCAAACTTATTTAATTACTACTTATTTTTAAATTATTAAATTATTACCACAAACTAATAACTTAAATTATAAATCACTTTATATGACAATATACGAAGCGACAAATACTCCACGCAACAGACATGTCCATTACACAGCACCTCCATCCACCATCGACCCAAACTCTTATTCAAATATTCAAACTGCCATTTATAACCGATTTTACCATGCTGCACTGCGTATCCTAGCAACTACCAACAAATTATTTTATTGCTTATTTATAAAATATTATAATGTAAATGTATTATTGTATTATAATGAATATTATAATGTATATTATAATGTTTACCCTCGCCAGAGGAGAGGGTATTGCATTTGAGTCCGTTTTTTTTTGTCTGTTTGTCTGTTTATCTGTTTGTTACTTGGCAAAATATTTTTATTTTTTTTGCAAGTATGTTGCTCACTCCGGTTTGTGTGTGTGTTTGTTTGTGTGTGCTTGTCTGTCCGCTCACTTATACTTGCCTACAGGACACAATTTTAAACCGATCTTCAGGAAACTTTACCAAATGGTAGTGTTCGTGGTCCGACAAAATCCTATATATTTTCGGGGTCAAAAGGTCAAAAGGTCAACATAGGCCAAAGGTCAACCACTTTTTTCAAATTTCTAAAATCCTCAATTTTCATCCGACTTGAAATTTAAATAGGATATACATATCGGCAAACTGAATTCAACCACCAACTATTTTTGAGATCAACATAGGCCAAAAGGTCAACATAGGCCAAAGGTCAACCACTTTTTTCAAATTTCTAAAATCCTCAATTTTCATCTGATTGACTTGAAATTTGAATAGGATATAAATGTCGGCTTACTGAATTCAACCACCAACTATTTTTGAGATCAACATAGGCCAAAAGGTCAACGTAGGCCAAAGGTCAACCACTTTTGTTTGAATTTCTAAAATCCTCAATTTTCATCCGATTGACTTGAAATTTGAAGAGGATTTACATATCGGCTTACTGAATTCAACCACCAACTATTTTGGAGATCAGCGTAGGCTAAATGGTCAACATAGGCCAAAGGTCAACCATTTTTCACAAATTTCTAAAATCCTCAATTTTCATCCGATTGACTTGAAATCTGAATAGGATTTGCATATCAGCTTACTGAAACCAACCACCAACTATTTTTGAGGTCAACATAGGCCAAAAGTTCAACATCGGCCAAATTTCTAAAATTGTCAATTTTCTCAGATTAACTTAAACTTTGAAGACGATTTGCATATCAGGTCACTGAATTCAACCACAAATTATTTTTGAGATCAAAAGTATTCTCTACTGAGTGGCATTCTACTTTGTACTGTTTTGCCAAGTGTCACTCTATGAGTGATTTTTCATTTGTCTGTTTGTTTGTCCGCACAGAATAAATATGATTTGCTCTGCAACCGTTGGTCCGATTGACAGGAAATTTTACCCATAGGTGCAACTTCACCTGCAGAATTGTTTAATGATAATTATGACATCATAGATCACGTGGTTCGGCCGCCATCTTGGAAAAATCGAAAACATTTGCACCTCTATATCTCGGAAAGCGTTGAATAGCAAAAATTGAGACATGGCTCATTGTAAAGAACTCTCCATGGGGAATAAAATATGTTAATGATGATGTCATATGTGCCTCCATTATGACGTCATAATTTGCCAAGTGCAAAACTTCATCCAATCAAGATGAAATTTCTTGAGCGCCATGTCGGCATAAACTGGTGGAGAAAAAAATAATGATGATGACGTCATCAGTCACGTGGTTCGGCCGCCATCTTGAAAGACCCGAAAAACTTTGCACCTCTATATCTCCGAAAGCGCTGAACAGAAAAAATTGAGACGGCTCATTGTAAAGAACTCTCCATGGGGAATAAAATATGTTAATGATGATGTCATAGGTGCCTCCATTCGACAAGTACAAAACTTCATCCAATCAAGATGCAATTTCTTGAGCGCTATGTCGGCATAAACTGGTGGAGAAAAAAAATGAACATATGTCACCCACAGGGTGAACCGTATCTTGCCATGACCTTGACCTTAATAATTTCGTATGGTGAATAGTATGTCTTCATGACCAACGCACATGAAATATTGAAAGATTTTGATGAGAACTGAGGAAATAATTTTTTCATGAAAATTCCGTTTTTTCGTCATGACGTCATCAAATGACGTCATAGCGTCAAACTGTTTACAGATCTGGGAAGCACTCATCAAGGGCATTCATATGAGGTATTACTCGATATGGTACCTACGATTTCAAAATTTGACCTTGGGGTCAATAATTTTCGACCTCCAGCGCTAACCATGAAGGTCAAGGCCGATCGCCACCAAAAACTAATCAGCTGAGCGCCGGACCATATACTAGATTCCCATGAAGATTGGAGACGATCCGATCAAAGTTACTCAAAAAATTAGTGTTTCGTCGACCTCCATGATTGACCACAAAGTGACCTTGACCTTTGACCTTGACCTTCATAATTTTGTGTGCTAAAGGGTATCTCTAAAAGACTCTGATATGCGAACTTACAAGAGTTTCCAAAGGGAACTGTGCTCTACAGAGTGACCTAAACAATGCGAACTAAAGCAATACAATATACATGAAAAGTGCAGTTTTTTCGTCATAACGCCGTCAAATGACGTCACATTGTCAAACTCGTTATATGTTTGGAAAGCACTCAACAAGGGCTTCAATTTGAGGTACTACTCGATATGGTAACTGAAACTTGAAAATTTTACCTTTTGGTCAAAATTGAATGACCTTCAAAATGACCTTGAAGGTCAAGGCCGATCGACACCAAAAACTAATCAACTGAGCGCCATACCACACCCTATATACCCACCAAGTTTGGAGATCATAAGATCAAAGTTACTCAAAAAATAAGGGTTTCGTTGACCTCCATGATTGACCGCAAAGTGACCTTGACCTTTGACCTTGACCTTAATAATTTCGTATGGTGAATAGTATGTCTTCATGACCAACGCACATGAAATATTGAAAGATTTTGATGAGAACTGAGGAAATAATTTTTTCATGAAAATTCCGTTTTTTCGTCATGACGTCATCAAATGACGTCATAGCGTCAAACTGTTTACAGATCTGGGAAGCACTCATCAAGGGCATTCATATGAGGTATTACTCGATATGGTACCTACGATTTCAAAATTTGACCTTGGGGTCAATAATTTTCGACCTCCAGCGCTAACCATGAAGGTCAAGGCCGATCGCCACCAAAAACTAATCAGCTGAGCGCCGGACCATATACTAGATTCCCATGAAGTTTGGAGACGATCCGATCAAAGTTACTCAAACAATTAGTGTTTCGTCGACCTCCATGATTGGCCGCAAAGTGACCTTGACCTTTGACCTTGACCTTCATAATTTTGTGTGCTAACGGGTATCTCTAAAAGACTCTGATATGCGAACTTACAAGAGTTTCCAAAGGGAACTGTGCTCTACAGAGTGACCTAAACAATGCGAACTAAAGCAATACAATATACATGAAAAGTGCAGTTTTTTCATCATAACGCCGTCAAATGACGTCACATTGTCAAACTAGTTATATGTTTGGAAAGCACTCAACAAGGGCTTCAATTTGAGGTACTACTCGATATGGTAACTGAAACTTGAAAATTTTACCTTTTGGTCAAAATTGAATGACCTTCAAAATGACCTTGAAGGTCAAGGCCGATCGACACCAAAAACTAATCCGCTGAGCGCCATACCACACCCTATATACCCACCAAGTTTGGAGATCATAAGATCAAAGTTACTCAAAAAATAAGGGTTTCGTTGACCTCCATGATTGACCCAATTGAATGACCTTCAAAATGACCTTGAAGGTCAAGGCCGATCGACACCAAAAACTAATCAGCTGAGCGCCATACCACACCCTATATACCCACCAAGTTTGGAGATCATAAGATCAAAGTTACTCAAAAAATAAGGGTTTCGTTGACCTCCATGATTGACCGCAAAGTGACCTTGACCTTTGACCTTGACCTTCAAAATTTTGTGTGCTGAAGGGTATCTCTATAGGACTCTGATATGCGAAGTTACAGGAGTTTCCAATAATAACTGTGGTAAATATGGTAACTGAAACTTGAAAATTTTACCTTTTGGTCAAAATTGAATGACCTTCAAAATGACCTTGAAGGTCAAGGCCGATCGACACCAAAAACTAATCAGCTGAGCGCCATACCACACTCTATATACCCACCAAGTTTGGAGATCATAAGATCAAAGTTACTCAAAAAATAAGGGTTTCGTTGACCTCCATGATTGACCCAATTGAATGACCTTCAAAATGACCTTGAAGGTCAAGGCCGATCGACACCAAAAACTAATCAGCTGAGCGCCATACCACACCCTATATACCCACCAAGTTTGGAGATCATAAGATCAAAGTTACTCAAAAAATAAGGGTTTCGTTGACCTCCATGATTGACCGCAAAGTGACCTTGACCTTTGACCTTGACCTTCAAAATTTTGTGTGCTCAAGGGTATCTCTATAGGACTCTGATATGCGAAGTTACAGGAGTTTCCAATAATAACTGTGGTCTACAGAGTGATCTAAACGTGGAAAAAAAATGATTAACCACAAACAAAAAAACAAAAAAACAAAAAAACAAACAAAAAAACAAACATACAAGCTGACTAATACATCTTGCAAAAACTTCGTTTTGGCAAGATAACAAACAAAAAAACAAACATACAAGCTGACTAATACATCTTGCAAAAACTTCGTTTTGGCAAGATAATAAATGATGACGTCATCGGTCACATGGTTCGGCCGCCATCTTTGAGTGTTAATATGCAACAAAAATGTCATTCGTCCACATCCACTCCTGTGACTGAGTGTTAATATGTAACAAAAATGGCATTCGTCCACATCTACTCTTGTAACTGAGTGTTCATATGTAACAAAAATGTCATTCATCCACATCCACTCTTGTGACTGAGTATTAATATGTAACAAAAATGTCATTCATCCACATCCACTCCTGTGACTGAGTGTTAATATGTAACAAAAATGGCATTCGTCCACATCTACTCTTGTGACTGAGTGTTAATATGTAACAAAAATGTCATTCATCCACATCCACTCTTGTGACTGAGTGTTAATATGTAACAAAAATGTCATTCATCCACATCCACTCCTGTGACTGAGTGTTAATATGTAACAAAAATGGCATTTGTCCACATCTACTCTTGTGACTGAGTGTTAATATGTAACAAAAATGTCATTCATCCACATCCACTCTTGTGACTGAGTGTTAATATGTAACAAAAATGGCATTCGTTCACATCTACTCTTGTGACTGAATGTTAATATGTAACAAAAATGTCATTCATCCACATCCACTCTTGTGACTGAGTGTTAATATGTAACAAAAATGGCATTCGTCCACATCTACTCTTGTGACTGAGTGTTAATATGTAACAAAAATGTCATTCATCCACATCCACTCTTGTGACCGAGTGTTAATATGTAACAAAAATGTCATTCATCCACATCCACTCCTGTGACTGAGTGTTAATATGTAACAAAAATGGCATTCATCCACATCTACTCTTGTGACTGAGTGTTAATGTGCAACAAAAATGTCATTCATCCACATCCACTCTTGTGACTGAGTGTTAATATGTAACAAAAATGGCATTCGTTCACATCTACTCTTGTGACTGAGTGTTAATATGTTACAAAAATGTCATTCATCCACATCCACTCTTGTGACTGAGTGTTAATATGTAACAAAAATGTCATTCATCCACATCCACTCTTGTGACTGAGTGTTAATATGTAACAAAAATGGCATTCGTCCACATCTACTCTTGTGACTGAGTGTTAATATGTAACAAAAATGTCATTCATCCACATCCACTCTTGTGACTGAGTGTTAATATGTAACAAAAATGGCATTCGTTCACATCTGCTCTTGTGACTGAGTGTTAATATGAAACAAAAATGGCATTCGTTCACATCCACTCTTGTGACTGAGTGTTAATATGTAACAAAAATGGCATTCGTCCACATCCACTCTTGTGACTGAGTGTTAATGTGTAACAAAAATGGCATTCGTCCACATACACTCTTGTGACTGAGTGTTAATATGTAACAAAAATGTCATTCATCCACATCCACTCTTGTGACTGAGTGTTAATATTGTTACAGACACGGTTGTGGATGTTGGTTTACCGAGCGGTTTGGTATGACCGCGTCTGCACAGTTTACCCGATTATACTCGAACGTTGGCTGAGTCGCGCTACGCTAAATCAATTGAGGAAAGGACACAACGGCTGGGTTAAAATGACACGACACCAGGGGTACAGTTCTCAAGACCTCCGGAGGAGGTTATAATATTTCGGAACGTTAGATTACAAGGACGAGAGAGACAGCATAGGAAGGTAGGCACTTAAATACGGTCTTATAGTAACCCCGACAGACGACAGATAAACAGGACAAAACTGACTCACACAGGGATTGATGGCAAGGAAGGGCAGGTAGTCGAGGCTCAAGGTGCACCTTGGCTCAGGGGCAGAATCGACCCGGTCCGGTCCAAAGATGCGGGGAGGTATCGTCGCGCTGGAGGTGGCGTCCTTTTCTCTCCGTAGTTCCGGCGCATCTGACCTCACATCCGGTAAGTCGCTGCGTATATCCAGCGGGGAGTGACACGCCCTCGGCTCGTTAGCTCCGCCCCAGATGGAATCGGCCCGTTGCTTCTTATTGGGTGCGGGGGGTTACCGGGCTCCGCCCTTGACGAGGGGCCGACAGTCAGCCCCTTCATGGTAACCCCGTCGGCGCACGTGGGCAATGGCGGCTAACCAAGCCGGTGTGAGGACGCACACTCCCCGCGCACTGTTGTTGTAGTTGTTGTTGTTGTTGTTGTTTCATGAGGAAGATGGGAGGAGGTATGGGGAGGTCCTAAACTCACTACTGGTGCCATACAATCACATTCTGGTGCAACGAAGAGTCAGAATTAATGGAAACGAGTCCTTAACTGACATAGACTAAGAATAACTAGCAAGATGTCCTATAGTTGTCTCCGTGAGATGCGGTGAACCTGGGCACGACATTTAATGGGGGAAAAAGGGGAAGGTCGGTTCTACAGAGTGTTGTTTACAGACAATGGGACTAGGGAATGGGGGATTGGGGATAGTTGGGGAGTATTGGGGAAATAGGGGAATATTTACAAGCGGATATGGAGGCCAAATCCCATATCCGCAACATTGCACCCTTCTCTACCCTCGGGGCGTCCCGACCCGATAAATTTTTACCTATTTTAGTGTGGCACTCAGATGTAGTTCCCTCTACTATTAACTCTACCCTGAGTGCGACAGTTTTACAGATATTCACAAATGAGTAAATATGTCCCCCTGCGACGTTGCACCCTTCTCCTCACAGAAACACACCCACAGGATAACCGAATCGCGGAAAGAATCCTCAAACTAAACATACAGCCGGTAGGGAGCATTATTTACACAAGACTACGCTGATATTTACACTACGATCCAGGACCTGTTTTTGGAGGAACACATGCAGATGTTATGCATAGAGAGAGAGCACGCATGCCAGCATCGATACACCAACCCACGAGTGCTCTGTGGCCTTACGGCCTTTTATAATGTGCAGAGCACCCCATCCAAGCACCAAAAGCACCACCCAATAACACAGTCAGCACCATCCGGTGCACCAATAAAGTGTTTATAAATCACCAGTGGTGTCGCAGCCGGCCGATGTTCTGCCACTGGTCTTGCCTTCGTGTGGTGCACTTGGCCTTCTTGCTTCTTTAAAAATAAAGAAAGGCGCCAACCGCGTCCATTTCTTTATTGTGGCCATCAGGGGGCCAAGTGGTTCACCTGTATGGCATAGGTGCCACGTTGACCCATAGGTCCATCCATGGGTGGTGCTTGCCCGCAAAAGAACTGCGGTCCATGGTGGGTGGCCACAAACATTGCGGTCCATATGGTGTATCGATCCCGGCAGCAAGCAGCGAAAGTGCAGGCCCACAACTGCGGAGCCAGCACCTCTCTCTCCTCTCTCTCTGCCCCAAAGCCAGATCCTCGGAGGTGGGAGACAAAAGAAGAAAACAAGTGAGTAAGGTGGTAAGGGCGCAAAAGTGCACGCAATGTAAGGTAATGCACACTGGGGGCACATGGGAACCAGGTGAGACAGGTACGTTCCTACCGTACGCCCCCCCCCACCAGGTAACCTACATTGCCCCTCCCTTACCCCTTACTGTATCCACAAAACACAACACTACCCATAAACATCTACTTTACAAATCAACAAACGTCCCTACTGTCTTCCCCGTTCCTCCCATAAACCAAATTCGTCTTCTCTCCCTCCTAACCAATCAAATTTGCCATTTTCAACTCTCATCAAAATTTGCCATCTCCAACTCAACATCATAATTTGCTATCACCAATTCATCATCAGTCCCTCCTAGGGAGGGAGAGATGGAATCACCCCAATGTCTCATCCACGTCGTGATGCGTCTCACAAATCCAACAGCAATCCTTATTTCCTGCAACACAAAACAAAGAAAAACACAGGTGTGGAGTCATCATCATCACCACAGGTAAGTGGCTGCGTATGGTGCGACAGGTTCATCAATCCTAACTATTTCCTAAATGACTTTAACAACTTTACATTACCCGGGGTCTTTCCCTGCCAATCCATTGGCCAACTTACACTATGGGTTCTAAAAACCAATTCCCATTGACCAAACTGTGGTGCTTTTCAATTTGGGGTCTCACTCCCCCGATTCATCTCCCGGTGCCCTCGCACAATTTCTGGGCCGCGACGTGTAGCTCTCCCAGCCGGTCTACCCACCTGCACACCTCCACCACTGCAGTTGCCTCCGAGCTTACCTGCTCCTTACCCTAACCTAACTACCTGGGGAAGGCCCTCTGCCGCTCTCCCCACTCGGTGCCCTCTCTGGCACTGGGCTACATTGGGTCCGTCCTCCGGATCCTCGGGCCCCACTGACACTAACGGCTCCCAGAGCCCACCTGCGGCCTCACCTGGCCGACATCCTCACAGTGGTGGAGTGCCCAACCAACTACACACACTAACAGGCTACACGCCCAGCCATTTCCACAACACTAATGCACCCATCCACAATACCATTCTGCAACCGCACCACAAATGCCAATATCCAACCACAATTTACCTATACCCTCTACCTAACACTTACACTACCCGCCCCGGGTACTCGTGAAAGGGGTCCACTCTTCCCCCATCCACACCTTCGCACCATGCACACCACTCCGTACCACTTACTCCAACTCTCTCCACACCACCTTTACTTGCACACCTGTGCTCTCACACCTGGTGCCACCTGCACCCTTCTCTCCCCAAGCGCATTCGCGCTGATCCCCAACACTCACTACTCATACACTGCTCCACACACCTGTCCAGTTGCACACCTGTTCCATCTTCACACACACGGCATCATCTCAGCTAACTACTCCCCTCTGAAACTTGCGCTTCCCAGTCGTCCCTTTAAACTATTGCGCTCCCACGTCATTATCATCCACACTAATCTACCTGCGTCCCCACTACAGGTATCAGTCACTAACTAAACTTAACGTTACCTAATGTCATCTTCGCTAGATCCCTATCAATATAACCTAACCCACCCGGGCTAGTTTCCACTGCCATACACCCCATAAGCTATTGCGCATTTGCCCCACCATGGGAAGGGTGGCAGGGATGCCACCCTTACCCACCGGGCCCATCGCTCACTACCAATTTCGCACATCAAATTTCAACAAATCAAAAATTTGCCAATCACTGCCCATCATCTGCAAATCATTACTGCCAATCCTTTGCCAATCATCAAATTTTGTTTTTTTTCTAATTTTGGGTCCAAAACACTAACCTCATCACACAGTCTACTCACTAATGCCTCTCGGTGCGCCAATTCCTGTCCAAAGCCCGGCTTCGTAAAGCCGAGCAATGAATGCGGGTTGTTTGGTGCCAGCGGCTGGATACGTCCCGCATTCGGTGCAGGGAAGGAGGTTTACTCGGGCCGAGATCCCACGCATCATCTCGGCACGGAGCCATCCCATGGCTCGATCTCGACCTGCCGGCATGCCTCAACAAAAAGTGGTCGCCATGACGATCCTTCCTATCGGGCTGCCCGCTCCGCCTAGTGGAGCACAGACGCGGCCGTTCAAAGCGAGGCCCGGCACGCACCGAGGGCCCGATTCGGCTAAAAGTCGACCTAACCGCTGCTCCGTTTAACGTCGATGCTTCACCTGCATGCTTACACCCCGCAGCCCGTTCCTTGCTCACACATCCAGCCGTTCCCATGCTCCTCGTACCTTTCCTTACACACCCAGGTACACTCATTCCACTCACAGCCTTGGTCACACACCTGACCACCGAACACCTTGGCACACATTCGCCGCTCGCACACCTCACCAACACACCTCTTCGCGCCCCTTCCTCGGTCACCTCCTCTGTGACAATCACAGGTGTGCTCTCATTCGCACACCCAACCACGTGCCTCACTACCAATTCCAGCGTGCATTCCCACTCACGCTCTACCATTCCAGGTGTGCATCCTTCCATTCCAGGTGTACATCCTCGCTCACCTGTCACAACCAACTCACGCTCCTTGTCACTCTCACTACTCTCACCTCCATTCTTGACAGCGCACTCACCCTTACTCTTGACAGCGCACTCTTTCCTCATGCACCCGTCCGTTACACACCTCTCTCGTGCACACCCTTGCGCACACTCTCCCGTCACACCCTCTGTAACACTCACCACAGGCGTGCATTCTTCCTTGCCTTTGACAGCGCACTCTTTCCTCATGCACCCGTCCGTTACACACCTTTCTCGCGCACACTCTCCCGTCACACCCTCTGTAACACTTACCACACCGCGCTTCCATGTGCTCCCTCGCACACGCGCTACGACCGACTCACTCTCGCCAGCACCCTCACTCCTTGGCACGCACTTTTTCCTCACACACCCCAGAGTCGGACTTTCTCGCACACCTCCTTTTTCGCACACCAGACCTGTCGCACACTTCACCAGCGGCCTCTCACGAACACCCGGGTCCATCTCGACCCCCAAGCTCATTAAATCACCTGGCGCATCATACGCACGACCATATTGGTCACCACTTACACCGGGTCCTCTTTCTCTTCGCTTCTCCTCCATCACCTGCGAATCCCTCATCCGGTTAATGAGCACATCATCACGATCCGAACACAGACTTTGGACCAATTCTTTTACCTCCTCCTTTATCTCTTTCTTATCCTCTCTCCGTCGCTTCTTAATTTCGCTCACCCCTTCTTCCACTTCTTCTAATTTCTGCTTCACCTCCTTCATCTCCTCGTGCGCCCCTTTAAGTTCTTCCTCTAACTCCACTTTATTTTTTTCTATGTGCTCCCGCACCTCCCGCTCTTTAACCTCCATCACCTCTACCACCTTGTTCATTTTCCTCGTCAAGTCCTCATGTACCGTCTGACACTCTTTTTTAATTACCCCTACGTCCTTTTTCATCTCCTTCTGCGTCGATTTTAACCCCTCTATTACCGCTGTGTTCTTCTTTACCTGTTCCCCCAACTCCTTTTGTCCCACTGTCAGTTGTTCTACTCCCAGCGTCAACTCCTCTATACCACCTTGCAATTTTACAGTCCCCTTTCTCACCTCCTTCTCCATGCGCTCCTTACAGTGCCTCACCTCCTCGCGCACTCCTCCGACCTCCTCACTCACTCCTCTTCTGATCTCTTCTCCCATCACTTGCATCTCCTGCCCAGATGCCGCCCTCATCTGCTCCATTTCCTCCCTGTGAGCATCCAGTTTGGTTTCTACCCCCATTCTGACCCCCTCTATCTGCTGCCCCATTTGTTTAACTTCCCTTTCCGCTTGGTCCCTCATGTCCCTCAATTTGCCTTCCATCCTGTTTTCCAACCCCTCTAACCCCTTTTGCATCCCTTCCATTTGATTCTCTTGAGCGGCCATTCTGTTTTCTACCCCCATTAACCCATTCTTTACCTCTTTTATCCCATTGTCTAATGCCTCACCGGTACCCCTCGCTTCGTCCCTCATTACCCCCATTTGGCCCTCCAATCGCTCACTCTGAGCATCCATCCGGTTCCCCATTTGTTCCATAAGGGCCCTCATTTGCAGGAGGAAAAGGTTCGAATCCACCAGCGGCGCTACCACGGTCGCGGGCGCGGTCGCCGTGGCCATGTGCGAGGCGCCATTTCGCGCGCCCGCCACCTCGTGCGTGACGACGCTATTTTGCGAATCTGCTACCCTCACTGCTTCGCTCCCCTCTTGTCCCTCATTTTGGTCCTGGATCGACCCTGCCTCACCCCCTACTACCGGAACCCAGCCGTCTTGGTCTGCCATAGCGCGACTTTCAAAATTCGGGTTTTTTTTTTTTTTTTGTAAAACACAATTAAATTTTGCCGTTATAATTTCGAGCGCGTGAAACGCGCTCCGGATCGAATCCCACTTCCCGACACCAAATGTTACAGACGCGGTTGTGGATGTTGGTTTACCGAGCGGTTTGGTATGACCGCGTCTGCACAGTTTACCCGATTATACTCGAACGTTGGCCGAGTCGCGCTACGCTAAATCAATTGAGGAAAGGACACAACGGCTGGGTTAAAATGACACGACACCAGGGGTACAGTTCTCAAGACCTCCGGAGGAGGTTATAATATTTCGGAACGTTAGATTACAAGGACGAGAGAGACAGCATAGGAAGGTAGGCACTTAAATACGGTCTTATAGTAACCCCGACAGACGACAGATAAACAGGACAAAACTGACTCACACAGGGATTGATGGCAAGGAAGGGCAGGTAGTCGAGGCTCAAGGTGCACCTTGGCTCAAGGGCAGAATCGACCCGGTCCGGTCCAAAGATGCGGGGAGGTATCGTCGCGCTGGAGGTGGCGTCCTTTTCTCTCCGTAGTTCCGGCGCATCTGACCTCACATCCGGTAAGTCGCTGCGTATATCCAGCGGGGAGTGACACGCCCTCGGCTCGTTAGCTCCGCCCCAGATGGAATCGGCCCGTTGCTTCTTATTGGGTGCGGGGGGTTACCGGGCTCCGCCCTTGACGAGGGGCCGACAGTCAGCCCCTTCGTGGTAACCCCGTCGGCGCACGTGGGCAATGGCGGCTAACCAAGCCGGTGTGAGGACGCACACTCCCCGCGCGCTGTTGTTGTAGTTGTTGTTGTTGTAGTTGTTGTTGTTGTTGTTTCATGAGGAAGATGGGAGGAGGTATGGGGAGGTCCTAAACTCACTACTGGTGCCATACAATCACATTCTGGTGCAACGAAGAGTCAGAATTAATGGAAACGAGTCCTAAACTGACATAGACTAAGAATAACTAGCAAGATGTCCTATAGTTGTCTACGTGAGATGCGGTGAACCTGGGCATGACATTTAATGGGGGAAAAAGGGGAAGGTCGGTTCTACAGAGTGTTGTTTACAGACAATGGGACTAGGGAATGGGGGATTGGGGATAGTTGGGGAGTATTGGGGAAATAGGGGAATATTTACAAGCGGATATGGAGGCCAAATCCCATATCCGCAACAATATGTAACAAAAATGGCATTCATCCACATCCACTCCTGTGACTGAGTGTTAATATGCAACAAAAATGGCATTCGTTCACATCCACTCTTGTGACTGAGTGTTAATATGTAACAAAAATTGTCATTCGTCCACATCCACTCTTGTGACTGAGTGTTAATATGTAACAAAAATGGCATTCGTCCACATCTACTCCTGTGACTGAGTGTTTATATGTAACAAAAATGTCATTCATCCACATCCACTCTTGTGACTGAGTGTTAATATGTAACAAAAATGTCATTCATCCACATCTACTCTTGTGACTGAGTGTTAATATGTAACAAAAATGTCATTCATCCACATCCACTCCTGTGACTGAGTGTTAATATGTAACAAAAATGGCATTCGTCCACATCCACTCTTGCGACTGAGTGTTAATATGTAACAAAAATGTCATTCCTCCACATCCACTCCTGTGACTGAGTGTTAATATGTAATAAAAATGGCATTCGTCCACATCCACTCCTGTGACAGTGTTAATATGTAACAAAAATGGCATTCGTCCACATCCACTCTTGTGACTGAGTGTTAATATGTAACAAAAATGGCATTCGTCCACATCTACTCTTGTGACTGAGTGTTAATATGTAACAAAAATGTCATTCATCCACATCCACTCTTGTGACCGAGTGTTAATATGTAACAAAAATGTCATTCATCCACATCCACTCCTGTGACTGAGTGTTAATATGTAACAAAAAAGGCATTCATCCACATCTACTCTTGTGACTGAGTGTTAATATGCCACAAAAATGTCATTCATCCACATCCACTCTTGTGACTGAGTGTTAATATGTAACAAAAATGGCATTCGTTCACATCTACTCTTGTGACTGAGTGTTAATATGTTACAAAAATGTCATTCATCCACATCCACTCTTGTGACTGAGTGTTAATATGTAACAAAAATGTCATTCATCCACATCCACTCTTGTGACTGAGTGTTAATATGTAACAAAAATGGCATTCGTCCACATCTACTCTTGTGACTGAGTGTTAATATGTAACAAAAATGTCATTCATCCACATCCACTCTTGTGACTGAGTGTTAATATGTAACAAAAATGGCATTCGTCCACATCCACTCTTGTGACTGAGTGTTAATATGTAACAAAAATGGCATTCGTCCACATCCACTCTTGTGACTGAGTGTTAATATGTAACAAAAATGGCATTCGTTCACATCTGCTCTTGTGACTGAGTGTTAATATGAAACAAAAATGGCATTCGTTCACATCCACTCTTGTGACTGAGTGTTAATATGTAACAAAAATGGCATTCGTCCACATCCACTCTTGTGACTGAGTGTTAATATGTAACAAAAATGGCATTCGTCCACATCCACTCTTGTGACTGAGTGTTAATATGTAACAAAAATGTCATTCATCCACATACACTCTTGTGACTGAGTGTTAATATGTAACAAAAATGTCATTCGTCCACATCCACTCTTGTGACTGAGTGTTAATATGCAACAAAAATGGCATTCGTTCATATCCACTCTTGTGACTGAGTGTTAATATGTAACAAAAATGTCATTCGTCCACATCCACTCTTGTGACTGAGTGTTAATATGTAACAAAAATGGCATTCGTCCACATATACTCCTGTGACTGAGTGTTTATATGTAACAAAAATGGCATTCGTCCACATCCACTCTTGTGACTGAGTGTTAAGATGTCACAAAAATGTCATTCATCCACATCCACTCTTGTGACTGAGTGTTAATATGTAACAAAAATGTCATTCATCCACATCCACTCCTGTGACTGAGTGTTAATATGTAAAAAAAATGTCATTCATCCACATCCACTCTTGCGACTGAGTGTTAATATGTAACAAAAATGGCATTCGTCCACATCCACTCTTGCGACTGAGTGTTAATATGTAACAAAAATGTCATTCCTCCACATCCACTCCTGTGACTGAGTGTTAATATGTAACAAAAATGGCATTCGTCCACATCTACTCCTGTGACTGAGTGTTTATATGTAACAAAAATGGCATTCGTCCACATCCACTCTTGTGACTGAGTATTAATATGTAACAAAAATGTCATTCATCCACATCCACTCCTGTGACTGAGTGTTAATATGTAACAAAAATGGCATTCGTCCACATCTACTCTTGTGACTGAGTGTTAATATGTAACAAAAATGTCATTCATCCACATCCACTCTTGTGACTGAGTGTTAATATGTAACAAAAATGTCATTCATCCACATCCACTCCTGTGACTGAGTGTTAATATGTAACAAAAATGGCATTTGTCCACATCTACTCTTGTGACTGAGTGTTAATATGTAACAAAAATGTCATTCATCCACATCCACTCTTGTGACTGAGTGTTAATATGTAACAAAAATGTCATTCATCCACATCCACTCTTGTGACTGAGTGTTAATATTGTTGCGGATATGGGATTTGGCCTCCATCCATATCCGCTTGTAAATATTCCCCTATTTCCCCAATACTCCCCAACTATCCCCAATCCCCCATTCCCTAGTCCCATTGTCTGTAAACAACACTCTGTAGAACCGACCTTCCCCTTTTTCCCCCATTAACTGTCGTGCCCAGGTTCACCGCATCTCACGTAGACAACTATAGGACCTCTTGCTAGTTATTCTTAGTCTATGTCAGTTAAGGACTCGTTTCCATTAATTCTGACTCTTCGTTGCACCAGAATGTGATTGTATGGCACCAGTAGTGAGTTTAGGACCTCCCCATACCTCCTCCCATCTTCCTCATGAAACAACAACAACAACAACTACAACAACAGCGCGCGGGGAGTGTGCGTCCGCACACCGGCTTGGTTAGCCGCCATTGCCCATGTGCTCCGACGGGGTTACCACGAAGGGGCTGCCTGTCAGCTCCTCGTCAAGGGCGGAGCCCGGTAACCCCCCCGCACCCAATAAGAAGCGGCGGGCCGATTCCATCTGGGGCGGAGCTAACGAGCCGAGGGCGTGACACTCCCCGCTGGATATACGGAGCGACTTACCGGAGGTGACGTCAGAGATGCGCCCCGAGCTTGAAGTGAAGAGAACCAGACGCCACCTCCGAACACTGAGAGACCTCCCTGCATCTTTTGGGCCGCGCTATCCTGTCCCAGAGCCAAGAGTGCACCTTGTGCTGTCCACCGACTACCTGCCCTTCCTTGCCATCAATCCCGGTGTGAGTCAGTCTTGTCCTGTTTATCTGTGGTCTGTCGGGGTTACTATAAGACCGTGATTAAGTGCCTACCTTCCTATGCTGTCCCTCTTGTCCTTGTAATCTCAACGTTCCGAAATATTATAACCTCCTCCGGAGGTCTTGAGAACTGTACCCCTGGTGTCGTGTCATTTAACCCAGCCGTTGTGTCCTTTCCTCAATTGATTTAGCGTAGCGCGACTCGGCCAACGTTCGAGTATAATCGGGTAAACTGTGCAGACGCGGTCATACCAAACCGCTCGGTAAACCAACATCCAAAACCGCGTCTGTAACATTTGGTGTCGAGGAGTTGGATTCGGACCTGGGACTAAATTTGTTAGGCCCAAATTTTGGAACACCAATTGTACCATTAGGGTAACATTTGGTGTCAGGAGTTGCGATTCGATCCGGAGCGCGTTTCACGCGCTCGAAATTATAACGGCGAAATTTGATTGTGTTTAAAAAAAAACCAAAAAAAAACCCGAATTTTGAAAGTCGCGCTATGGCAGACCAAGACGGCTGGGTTCCGGTAGAGGAGAGTGAGGCAGGGTCGATCCAGGACCAAATTGAGGGACATGCGGAGAGCGAAGCAGTGAGGGTAGCAGACGCACAAAATGGCGCCTCGCGCATGGCCACGGCGACCGCGCCCGCGACCGTGGTACGCCGCTGGTGGATTCGAACCTTTTCCTCCTGCAAATGAGGGCCCTTATGGAACAAATGGGAGACCAAATTGGAGGTTTGAAAAACAGTATGGGGGTAATGAGGGACGAATTGAGGGCTGATAGTGAGCGATTAGAGGGCCAAATGGGGGTAATGGGAAGCCAAATGGGGGTAATGAGGGACGAAGCGAGGGGTACCGGTGAGGGGTTAGACAAGAAATTGGGGAAGTTAGACAATAATTTTGAGGGGTTAGACAACGGGATAAAAGAGGTGAGAAATGGGTTAATGGGGGTAGAAAACAGAATGGCCGCTCAAGAGAATCAAATGGAAGGGATGCAAAAGGGTTTAGAGGGGTTAGAAAACAGGATGGAAGGCAAATTGAGGGACATGAGGGACCAAGCGGAAAGGGAAGTTAAACAAATGGGGCAGCAGATAGAGGGGGTCAGAATGGGGGTAGAGACCAAACTGGATGCTCACAGGGAGGAAATGGAGCAGATGAGGGTGGCATCTGGGCAGGAGATGCAAGTGATGGGAGAGGAGATCAGAAGAGGTGTGAGTGAGGAGGTCGGAGGAGTGCGCGAGGAGGTGAGGCACTGTAAGGAGCACATGGAGAAGGAGGTGAGAAAGGGGACTGTAAAATTGCAAGGGGGCATAGAGGACCTGACGCTGGGAGTAGAACAACTGACAGTGGGACAAAAAGGACTAACGGAGCAGGTTCAAAGGAACACTGCGGTATTAGGAGGGTTAAAGGCGACACAGAAAGAACTAAAAGATGACTTGATAGCGACGAAGAGGGAATGTCAGATGGTACGTGAGGGACTGACAACGAGGTTGGACGAGGTGATAGAGGTAATGGAGACGAAGGACCGGCAGGTGAGGACGCACATGGAAACGGTCAAGGTAGCCTTGGAGGACGAGCTTGAGGAGACATACCGGGGAATAAAAGAGGTGAAGCAGAAATTAGAAGAAGTGGAAGAAGGGGTGAGCGAAATTAAGAAGCGACGGAGAGAGGATAAGAAAGAGATAAAGGAGGAGGTAAAAGAATTGGTCCAAAGTCTGTGTTCGGATCGTGATGATGTGCTCATTAACCGGATGAGGGATTCGCAGGTGATGGAGGAGAAGCGAAGAGAAAGAGGACCCGGTGTAAGTGGTGACCAATATGGTCGTGCGTATGATGCGCCAGGTGATTTAATAAGCTTGGGGGTCGAGATGGACCCGGGTGTTCGTGAGAGGCCATTGGTGAAGTGTGCGACAGGTCTGGTGTGCGAAAGAGGAGGTGTGCGAGAAAGTCCGACTCTGGGGTGTGTGAGGAAAAAGTGCGTGCCAAGGAGTGAGGGTGCTGGCGAGAGTGAGTCGGTCGTAGCGCGTGTGCGAGGGAGCACATGGAAGCGCGGTGTGGAAATGTTACAGAGGGTGTGACGGGAGAGTGTGCGCCGGAGTGTGCGCGAGAAAGGTGTGTGACGGACAGGTGCATGGGGAAAGAGTGCACTGTCAAAGGCAAGGAAGAATGCACGCCTGTGGTGTGTGTTACAGAGGGCGTGACGGGAGAGTGTGCGCAAGAGTGTGTGCGAGAAAGGTGTGTAACGGACAGGTGCATGAGGAAAGAGTGCGCTGTCAAGAGTAAGGGTGAGTGCGCTGTCAAGAATGGAGGTGAGAGGAGTGAGAGTGACAAGGAGCGTGAGTTGGTTGTGACAGGTGAGAAAGGATGCACACCTGGAATGGTAGAGCGTGAGTGGGAATGCACGCTGGAATTGGTAGTGAGCGATGGGCCCGGTGGGTAAGGGTGGCATCCCTGCCACCCTTCCCATGGTGGGGCAAATGCGCAATAGCTTATGGGGTGTATGGCAGTGAAAACTAGCCCGGGTGGGTTAGGATATTGTAGGGATCTAGCGAAGATGACATTAGGTAACGTTAAGGTTTAGATAGTGACTGATACCTGTAGTGGGGACGCAGGTAGATTAGTGTGGATTATAATGACGTGGGAGCGCAATAGTTTAAAGGGACGACTGGGAAGCGCAAGTTTCAGAGGGGAGTAGTTAGCTGAGATGATGCCGTGTGTGTGAGGATTGAACAGGTGTGATTGAACAGGTGTGATTGCACAGGTGTGCAATTGAACAGGTGGATGGAGCAGTGTATGAGGGAGTAGTGGTGATTGCGTGTTGTGTTGACCAAATGGTCCAGGAAGAAAGGAGGGTGCAGGTGGCACCAGGTGTGAGGGCACAGGTGTGCAACAACAGGTGTATGTGGCTGTGTGGAATAAATGGTAGTGTGGAATATCTGGAGTATTGGAATGGATGGTCGTGGAGTGAGAATGTTGGAAATTGTGGAGTGGAGTGGATGGTGCGAAGGTGTGAATGGGGGAAGAGTGGACCCCCATCACGGATACCCGGGGCGGGTAGTGTAAGTGTTAGGCAGAGGGAACAGGTAAATTGTGGTTGGATATTGGCATCTGTGGTGCGGGTGACAGAATGGTATTTGGATGGGTGCATTAGTGTTGTGGAAATGGCTGGGCGTGTAGCCTGTTAGTGTGTGTAGTTGGTTGGGCACTCCACCACTGTGAGGATGTCGGCCAGGTGAGGCCGCAGGTGGGCTCTGGGAGCCGTTAGTGTCAGTGGGGCCCGAGGATCCGGAGGACGGACCCGGGTAGCCCAGTGCCAGAGAGGGCACCGAGTGGGGAGAGCGCCAGAGGGCCTTCCCCAGGTAGTTAGGTTAGGGTAAGGAGCAGGTAAGCTCGGAGGCAACTGCAGTGGTGGAGGTGTGCAGGTGGGTAGACCCGCTCGGAGAGGTACACGCCACAGCCCAGAAATTGTGTGAGGGCACCGGGAGATGAATCGGGGGAGTGAGACCCCAAATTGAAAAGCACCACAGTTTGGTCAATGGGAATTGGTTTTTAGAACCCATAGTGTAAGAGGGCCAATGGTTTGGCAGGAGAAAGACCCCGGGTAATGTAAAGTTGTTAAAGTCATTTAGGAAATAGTTAGGATTGATGAACCTGTCGCACCATACGCAGCCACTTACCTGTGGTGATGATGACTCCACACCTGTGTTTTCTTTGTTCTGTGTGCAGGAAAGGAGAATTGCTGTTGGATTTGTGAGACGCATCACGACGTGGATGAGACATTGGGGTGATTCCATCTCTCCCTCCCTAGGAGGGACTGATGATGAATTGGTGATGGCAAATTATGATGTTGAGTTGGAGATGGCAAATTTTGATGAGAGTTGAAAATGGCAAATTTGATTGGTTAGGAGGGAGAGAAGACGAATTTGGTTTATGGGAGGAACGGGGAAGACAGTAGGGACGTTTGTTGATTTGTAAAGTAGATGTTTATGGGTAGTGTTGTGTTTTGTGGATACAGTAAGGGGTAAGGGAGGGGCCATGTAGGTTACCTGGTGGGGGGGGGGGGCGTACGGTAGGAACGTACCTGTCTCACCTGGTTCCCATGTGCCCCCAGTGTGCATCACCTTGTATTGCGTGCACTTTTGCGCCCTTACCACCTTACTCACTTGTTTTCTTCTTTTGTCTCCCACCTCCGAGGATCTGGCTTTGGGGCAGAGAGAGAGGAGAGAGAGGTGCTGGCTCCGCAGTTGTGGGCCTGCACTTTCGCTGCTGGCTGCCGGGATCGATACACCATATGGACCGCAATTTTGGTGGCCACCCACAATGGACCGCAGTCTTTTGCGGGCAAGCACCACCCGTTGATGGACCTATGGGTCAACGTGGCACCTATGCCATACAGCTAGAAGGCCAAGCACTTCAGGAAGGCAAGACCAGCGGCAGAACATCGGCCGGCTGCGACACCACCGGTGATTTATAAACACTTTATTGGTGCACCGGATGGTGCTGACTGTGTTATGGGGTGGTGCTTTTGGTGCTTGGATGGGGTGCTCTGCACATTATTAAAGGCCGTAAGGCCACAGAGCACTCGTGGGTTGGTGTATCGATGCTGGCATGCGTGCTCTCTCTATGCATAACATCTGCATGTGTTCCTCCAAAAACAGGTCCTGGATCGTAGTGTAAATAGCAGCGTAGTCTTGTGTAAATAATGCTCCCTACCGGCTGTATGTTTAGTTTGCGAATTCTTTCCGCGATTCGGTTATCCTGTGGGTGTGTTTCTGTGAGGAGAAGGGTGCAACGTCGCAGGGGGACATATTTACTCATTTGTGAACATCTGTAAAACTGTCGCACTCAGGGTAGAGTTAATAGTAGAGGGAACTACATCTGAGTGCCACACTAAAGTAGGTAAAAATTTATCGGGTCGGACCGCCCCGAGGGTAGAGAAGGGTGCAATGTTGCGGATATGGGATTTGGCCTCCATCCATATCCGCTTGTAAATATTCCCCTATTTCCCCAATACTCCCCAACTATCCCCAATCCCCCATTCCCTAGTCCCATTGTCTGTAAACAACACTCTGTAGAACCGACCTTCCCCTTTTTCCCCCATTAACTGTCGTGCCCAGGTTCACCGCATCTCACGTAGACAACTATAGGACATCTTGCTAGTTATTCTTAGTCTATGTCAGTTAAGGACTCGTTTCCATTAATTCTGACTCTTCGTTGCACCAGAATGTGATTGTATGGCACCAGTAGTGAGTTTAGGACCTCCCCATACCTCCTCCCATCTTCCTCATGAAACAACAACAACAACAACTACAACAACAGCGCGCGGGGAGTGTGCGTCCTCACACCGGCTTGGTTAGCCGCCATTGCCCATGTGCTCCGACGGGGTTACCACGAAGGGGCTGCCTGTCAGCTCCTCGTCAAGGGCGGAGCCCGGTAACCCCCCCCCGCACCCAATAAGAAGCGGCGGGCCGATTCCATCTGGGGCGGAGCTAACGAGCCGAGGGCGTGTCACTCCCCGCTGGATATACGGAGCGACTTACCGGAGGTGACGTCAGAGATGCGCCCCGAGCTTGAAGTGAAGAGAACCAGACGCCACCTCCGAGCGCTGAGAGACCTCCCTGCATCTTTTGGGCCGCGCTATCCTGTCCCTGAGCCAAGAGTGCACCTTGTGCTGTCCACCGACTACCTGCCCTTCCTTGCCATCAATCCCGGTGTGAGTCAGTCTTGTCCTGTTTATCTGTGGTCTGTCGGGGTTACTATAAGACCGTGATTAAGCGCCTACCTTCCTATGCTGTCCCTCTTGTCCTTGTAATCTCAACGTTCCGAAATATTATAACCTCCTCCGGAGGTCTTGAGAACTGTACCCCTGGTGTCGTGTCATTTAACCCAGCCGTTGTGTCCTTTCCTCAATTGATTTAGCGTAGCGCGACTCGGCCAACGTTCGAGTATAATCGGGTAAACTGTGCAGACGCGGTCATACCAAACCGCTCGGTAAACCAACATCCAAAACCGCGTCTGTAACAATATGTAACAAAAATGGCATTCGTTCACATCTACTCTTGTGACTGAGTGTTAATATGTAACAAAAATGTCATTCATCCACATCCACTCTTGTGACTGAGTGTTAATATGTAACAAAAATGGCATTCGTCCACATCTACTCTTGTGACTGAGTGTTAATATGTAACAAAAATGTCATTCATCCACATCCACTCTTGTGACCGAGTGTTAATATGTAACAAAAATGTCATTCATCCACATCCACTCCTGTGACTGAGTGTTAATATGTAACAAAAATGGCATTCATCCACATCTACTCTTGTGACTGAGTGTTAATGTGCAACAAAAATGTCATTCATCCACATCCACTCTTGTGACTGAGTGTTAATATGTAACAAAAATGGCATTCGTTCACATCTACTCTTGTGACTGAGTGTTAATATGTTACAAAAATGTCATTCATCCACATCCACTCTTGTGACTGAGTGTTAATATGTAACAAAAATGTCATTCATCCACATCCACTCTTGTGACTGAGTGTTAATATGTAACAAAAATGGCATTCGTCCACATCTACTCTTGTGACTGAGTGTTAATATGTAACAAAAATGTCATTCATCCACATCCACTCTTGTGACTGAGTGTTAATATGTAACAAAAATGGCATTCGTCCACATCCACTCTTGTGACTGAGTGTTAATATGTAACAAAAATGGCATTCGTTCACATCTACTCTTGTGACTGAGTGTTAATATGTAACAAAAATGGCATTCGTTCACATCTGCTCTTGTGACTGAGTGTTAATATGAAACAAAAATGGCATTCGTTCACATCCACTCTTGTGACTGAGTGTTAATATGTAACAAAAATGGCATTCGTCCACATCCACTCTTGTGACTGAGTGTTAATATGTAACAAAAATGGCATTCGTCCACATACACTCTTGTGAGTGAGTGTTAATATGTAACAAAAATGTCATTCATCCACATCCACTCTTGTGACTGAGTGTTAATATGTAACAAAAATGGCATTCATCCACATCCACTCCTGTGACTGAGTGTTAAGATGTCACAAAAATGTCATTCGTCCACATCCACTCTTGTGACTGAGTGTTAATATGCAACAAAAATGGCATTCGTTCACATCCACTCTTGTGACTGAGTGTTAATATGTAACAAAAATGTCATTCGTCCACATCCACTCTTGTGACTGAGTGTTAATATGTAACAAAAATGGCATTCGTCCACATCTACTCCTGTGACTGAGTGTTTATATGTAACAAAAATGTCATTCATCCACATCCACTCTTGTGATTGAGTGTTAATATGTAACAAAAATGTCATTCATCCACATCTACTCTTGTGACTGAGTGTTAATATGTAACAAAAATGTCATTCATCCACATCCACTCCTGTGACTGAGTGTTAATATGTAACAAAAATGGCATTCGTCCACATCCACTCTTGCGACTGAGTGTTAATATGTAACAAAAATGTCATTCCTCCACATCCACTCCTGTGACTGAGTGTTAATATGTAATAAAAATGGCATTCGTCCACATCCACTCCTGTGACAGTGTTAATATGTAACAAAAATGGCATTCGTCCACATCCACTCTTGTGACTGAGTGTTAATATGTAACAAAAATGGCATTCGTCCACATCTACTCTTGTGACTGAGTGTTAATATGTAACAAAAATATCATTCATCCACATCCACTCTTGTGACCGAGTGTTAATATGTAACAAAAATGTCATTCATCCACATCCACTCCTGTGACTGAGTGTTAATATGTAACAAAAATGGCATTCATCCACATCTACTCTTGTGACTGAGTGTTAATGTGCAACAAAAATGTCATTCATCCACATCCACTCTTGTGACTGAGTGTTAATATGTAACAAAAATGTCATTCATCCACATCCACTCCTGTGACTGAGTGTTAATATGTAACAAAAATGGCATTCATCCACATCTACTCTTGTGACTGAGTGTTAATGTGCAACAAAAATGTCATTCATCCACATCCACTCTTGTGACTGAGTGTTAATATGTAACAAAAATGGCATTCGTTCACATCTACTCTTGTGACTGAGTGTTAATATGTTACAAAAATGTCATTCATCCACATCCACTCTTGTGACTGAGTGTTAATATGTAACAAAAATGTCATTCATCCACATCCACTCTTGTGACTGAGTGTTAATATGTAACAAAAATGGCATTCGTCCACATCTACTCTTGTGACTGAGTGTTAATATGTAACAAAAATGTCATTAATCCACATCCACTCTTGTGACTGAGTGTTAATATGTAACAAAAATGGCATTCGTCCACATCCACTCTTGTGACTGAGTGTTAATATGTAACAAAACTGGCATTCGTTCACATCTGCTCTTGTGACTGAGTGTTAATATGAAACAAAAATGGCATTCGTTCACATCCACTCTTGTGACTGAGTGTTAATATGTAACAAAAATGGCATTCGTCCACATCCACTCTTGTGACTGAGTGTTAATATGTAACAAAAATGGCATTCATCCACATCCACTCCTGTGACTGAGTGTTAAGATGTCACAAAAATGTCATTCGTCCACATCCACTCTTGTGACTGAGTGTTAATATGCAACAAAAATGGCATTCGTTCACATCCACTCTTGTGACTGAGTGTTAATATGTAACAAAAATGTCATTCGTCCACATCCACTCTTGTGACTGAGTGTTAATATGTAACAAAAATGGCATTCGTCCACATCTACTCCTGTGACTGAGTGTTTATATGTAACAAAAATGGCATTCGTCCACATCCACTCTTGTGACTGAGTGTTAAGATGTCACAAAAATGTCATTCATCCACATCCACTCTTGTGACTGAGTGTTAATATGTAACAAAAATGTCATTCATCCACATCCACTCCTGTGACTGAGTGTTAATATGTAACAAAATTGTCATTCATCCACATCCACTCCTGTGACTGAGTGTTAATATGTAACAAAAATGGCATTCGTCCACATCTACTCTTGTAACTGAGTGTTCATATGTAACAAAAATGTCATTCATCCACATCCACTCTTGTGACTGAGTATTAATATGTAACAAAAATGTCATTCATCCACATCCACTCCTGTGACTGAGTGTTAATATGTAACAAAAATGTCATTCATCCACATCCACTCTTGTGACTGAGTGTTAATATGTAACAAAAATGGCATTCGTTCACATCTACTCTTGTGACTGAGTGTTAATATGTAACAAAAATGGCATTCGTCCACATCTACTCCTGTGACTGAGTGTTTATATGTAACAAAAATGGCATTCGTCCACATCCACTCTTGTGACTGAGTGTTAATATGCAACAAAAATGTCATTCGTCCACATCCACTCCTGTGACTGAGTGTTAATATGTAACAAAAATGTCATTCATCCACATCCACTCCTGTGACTGAGTGTTAATATGTAACAAAAATGGCATTCGTCCACATCTACTCTTGTAACTGAGTGTTCATATGTAACAAAAATGTCATTCATCCACATCCACTCTTGTGACTGAGTATTAATATGTAACAAAAATGTCATTCATCCACATCCACTCCTGTGACTGAGTGTTAATATGTAACAAAAATGTCATTCATCCACATCCACTCTTGTGACTGAGTGTTAATATGTAACAAAAATGGCATTCGTTCACATCTACTCTTGTGACTGAGTGTTAATATGTAACAAAAATGTCATTCATCCACATCCACTCTTGTGACTGAGTGTTAATATGTAACAAAAATGTCATTCATCCACATCCACTCTTGTGACTGAGTGTTAATATGTAACAAAAATGGCATTCGTTCACATCTACTCTTGTGACTGAGTGTTAATATGTAACAAAAATGTCATTCATCCACATCCACTCTTGTGACTGAGTGTTAATATGTAACAAAAATGGCATTTGTCCACATCTACTCCTGTGACTGAGTGTTAATATGTAACAAAAATGGCATTCATCCACATCCACTCCTGTGACTGAGTGTTAATATGTAACAAAAATGTCATTCATCCACATCCACTCTTGTGACTGAGTGTTAATATGTAACAAAAATGGCATTCGTTCACATCTACTCTTGTGACTGAGTGTTAATATGTAACAAAAATGTCATTCATCCACATCCACTCTTGTGACTGAGTGTTAATATGTAACAAAAATGTCATTCATCCACATCCACTCTTGTGACTGAGTGTTAATATGTAACAAAAATGGCATTCGTCCACATCCACTCTTGTGACTGAGTGTTAAGATGTCACAAAAATGTCATTCATCCACATCCACTCTTGTGACTGAGTATTAATATGTAACAAAAATGTCATTCATCCACATCCACTCCTGTGACTGAGTGTTAATATGTAACAAAAATGTCATTCATCCACATCCACTCTTGTGACTGAGTGTTAATATGTAACAAAAATGGCATTCGTTCACATCTACTCTTGTGACTGAGTGTTAATATGTAACAAAAATGTCATTCATCCACATCCACTCTTGTGACTGAGTGTTAATATGTAACAAAAATGTCATTCATCCACATCCACTCTTGTGACTGAGTGTTAATATGTAACAAAAATGGCATTCGTTCACATCTACTCTTGTGACTGAGTGTTAATATGTAACAAAAATGTCATTCATCCACATCCACTCTTGTGACTGAGTGTTAATATGTAACAAAAATGGCATTTGTCCACATCTACTCCTGTGACTGAGTGTTAATATGTAACAAAAATGGCATTCATCCACATCCACTCTTGTGACTGAGTGTTAAGATGTCACAAAAATGTCATTCATCCACATCCACTCTTGTGACTGAGTGTTAATATGTAACAAAAATGTCATTCATCCACATCCACTCCTGTGACTGAGTGTTAATATGTAACAAAAATGTCATTCATCCACATCCACTCTTGCGACTGAGTGTTAATATGTAACAAAAATGGCATTCGTCCACATCCACTCTTGCGACTGAGTGTTAATATGTAACAAAAATGTCATTCCTCCACATCCACTCCTGTGACTGAGTGTTAATATTGTAACGAATTTGGAAAGTGTAAGGAATGTGAGAACTGGTTTGCTGTGTTTTAACTGGCCCTCGTAGAGTAAATAAGATCGAAAGACGTCCCCCTAGTTAATTCCATGAACCTACAGACAGGCCACGATATATCTTTTTAAATAGCTTATTTCCTTATTCTATGTAGGCTAAATATGTGTTTCCCACTAGATTGACTCTGCATTGCATCAAACGAAATAAGCATAGGCCCCTCCGATGATCCATGGCAGCTCACGTGCCAGGGATTCCTCCACTTGAGCTTTCACAGCAACCGTTTATTGCAGTACTGAACTGCTGTGCAACGTGACGGCGCATTACCTGCAGCTGCTAACCGGTTTTCGACATTTGCGGCCATTACGAACAAGGGGAGTGGCTAGAGAAGACGGGTCGCCCCCCTCGTCATAGGGGGGAGGAGTAAGTCGGCCCCGCTCATCCAACCCAGAACAAGGGGTTTGGCTAAGAGAGGGCGGAGCGGGAACCCCCGAGAAAGTGCGCGAAGGTTCGGTGAGAAACCAATATAAACCGCCGCGGGACGCACTCCGTCCTCTTGCTCTGACCCCGTCCTCTTGATCTTACCCCGTCCTCTTGCTTGCTGTCGCTCGTTGTTGCTGGGGAGAAGGAAGACGCCTGAACGAGCAGGTGTGACCGAGCCTGCGAGCCATCGTGCGACCAGCTGCGCTGCAGCTAAGGGGACGCAGGCCACGAAAAGGGTGCGCCAGGCAGCAATCCACGCTGGACCCTCCATTGCCTCCCAAAAGAACCATACATCCTCAAGCCATACCTGCCTGCAATTTCCCCCGTGTAAGTGTGAACGTCGTCTGTCTTGAATGTTGTCCTGGGGTTTATAAGTAAACTGCATAGTATAAGCTAATGATTTCCCTGTGTCACCTGCTTCTTCCATCCATTGCTTGTAAATAACTTGATTGCTCCTTTTTGCTTGTGTGTGTATAATAAATCTGTTCTTCCTCTGTACTCTGTCTTCCTCCTCTCTTCCTTCTCTTTCGGTCGCTTTAGAGGTTTCCAAATTGAATACCTGTGGCGCGATTTGGTCAACGTTGGGGGAGTCGGGCTAATCGGGGATCCTGTAACGGTCGCAGTTGACCATCCGCTCGGCCCAAAGTAACATCTTGTCCGCGACCCGTAACAATTGGTGTCTAGGAGTGGGATACGAGGCCCGAACCAAATTTTTAAAACGTGTAGAAAAAAAAAATTTGGTCAAAATTACGAGCTGCCGAAATTTTGTTGTTTTATAAAACCCGAATTTTGAGATCGCGCCATGGACAATCAAGGCGATCGGATGTCGGTGGGGGAGATAGACGGGTTAGGGGTAACCCAGGACTTAGGGGAAGAAAGGGAGGAGGAGAGCAATGAGGTGGTTGAGGGTGTATCAGGTGCACAAAATGGCGGCCTCGCGCACATGGTTATTGTGGCGCCAAATTTAGCCGCGCCCGTGGTCGCGGTAGCCGAACCCGAGATGCCAATGAATTTGGACCTGTTTATGAAACAGATGATGGCCTTTATGGTAAAAACAGACGATAATTTCAAGGGGATGGAAAACAGGATAGGGGGCCAAATGGGACAAATGGGGAACCAAATGAGGGCTCAGAGTGAGCAATTGGGGGTAATGGGGGGCGAAATGGGGGGCAAAATGGGAGAAATGGGGGAACGGCTAGAAGCTAAATTTGAGGGGTTAGACAACGGGATAAAAGAGGTAAAGAATGGGTTAACGGGGGTGGAAAATAGAATGGCTGCCCAGGAGAATCAGTTAGAGGGGGTGAAAAATGGGTTAATGGGGTTAGAAAATAGGATGGAAGACAATTGCGGGAAATAGGGGAGCAATCCGCCTGGGAAATCGAACAGATGGGGAACCAGATGGAGGAGATGAAGGAGGAGATACGACGAGGTGTAAGTGAGGAGGTCTCGGGGGTACGCGAGGAGGTAAAGCGAGGCGAAAAGCGTATAGAGAAAGAGGTGAGGAATAATACGGCGAGGTTACAAGGGGGAATAGAGGGTCTGACGAAGGGAGTAGAACAGCTGACAGTGGGACAAAAGGAACTAGTGGACCAAGTGGAAAAGAACACGGCAATAATCGGGGGGTTAAAAGCGACACAAAAAGACATTAAAAACGAATTAATAGCGACACAGAAGGAATGTCAGATGGTACATGAGGGGTTGACGAAGAAGTTGGAGGAGGTGACAGAAGTAATGGAGACGAAGGACCGAGAGGTGAGGACGCACATAGAAACGGTTAAAGTGGCGTTAGAGGAAGAGATAGAGGGGGCGCACAGGGAGATGAAGGAAGTAAAGGAAAAATTAGAGGAGGTGGAAGAAGGGGTGAGTGAAATTAAGAAGAGACGAAGGGAAACTAAAAAGGAAATAAAGGAGGAAGTAATGGAATATGTACAAGGTCTGTGTTCAAATCATGATGAGGTGCTCACTAACCAAATAAAGAGTTTGCAGGTGGCAGAGGAGGTGCGGAGACGAGGTGTCAAGGTGAGTGGCGATATATTCGGAAATGTATATGATGTGAGGGGAGCTTCAGTCGGCTTGGGGGTTGATTTCGACCCGGGTGTTCGTGAGGGACCAATGGTGAGGTGTATGACTGGTCCGGAGTGTGTGGAAAGAGGAGGTGTACAAGGAGGTCTGGCTATGGGGAGTGAGGGGGGTGCTGGTGAGCAAGAATGTGCGGGTATGGAGTGGGTAGCTGGTTGCGGCAGGGCGACCCAGGCATCGACACCATGGGGGGTAGTGTTTGGAGGAACGGGGGACGCGCGGGAGCCCCCCGGGAATAGCGTACTGTGGGAGCCCGAGCGGGTTGGTCCCGCGTTGATCCCGCAGGGAGTGACGCGCGGGGTCCGACCTTCGGGCGCCCACAAAGTCCCACTCGCGCCGTATGACGGCAAGAGTGATTTGAGGGCGTACCTGGCACAGTTTGAGTACGTGTGTAAAGGCAACGGTTGGAATCCGGACGAAGGTGGAGTACACCAGGTAGGGGCACTGCGCGGTGCGGCGGCGGAGGTGCTGACAGCTTTACCACCGGGTGCTCTCACCCTGCCAGCTCTCCGTGCGGCTTTAATTAACCGTTTCGGTATTGAGCAGCAAAGCGAGCTTGTTAAAGCTCAACTTGCGCATCGTAAACGCAAGCCCCAGGAGACCATCGGGGAACTTGCTCACAATATTCGCCGCGCGGTAGGGATCGCACACGCGGACATGGCAGCGAGTTCCCAGGAAAGCCTGGCGCTGGATCACTTTATTCAGGCCCTTCCGGATCTGGAGCTCCGACAATAGCTCGCCATGTGGCGCCCGCAGACCATGAGTCAGGCGGCCGACGCTGCAGCCCGTTGGGAAGCAGCGAGGCCCCTGGCCCGGGGAGGCGAGCGCCACGCAGTGGCGGTGCGTCAGGTGGGGCCCGAGATGGGGGGCGGCCCCCCAAGGGGGCCCGCCCCCGACGGGGGCCCTGACCTGGAGAGCATGGTTCGGAGGCTAGTGGATCGGCGTCTAGCGGGACCTGGACCATGGCAGGCGGCTCCAGTGGTGGCCCCCGGTAGTCCCCGACAGAGTACCCCAATTCGGACCTACAGGGGGGGGGAATTTGGAATACCGGAGGCAAGCACCTTACCAGGTGAGGTGCTATAATTGTGCTCGGATGGGTCACCGTGCGTGGGAGTGTCGAGCTCCGCACCGGGACGTTCCCCGCCAACCGATGCCCTCAACTCCGCCCCGTATCGATCGGCCTAGCCGACCTCAGACACCCCCCCGCCAGGGCCCGGGAAACTAGAACGTGCCGGGCATGCAGGGCGGTGTTCGGCAGTAAGGGATGGGGAGAAGCCCTCGTTGACGCGACAGGTCATTCATTGTGGCCAAATTGGAACGGGTAGTTTGACAATTCGGTGCAAAATTGCCGGCGTGGGGGTAGACGCCGTGGTGGACACGGGAGCCAGCGCCACGATCATCAGCCCTGTGGTCCTTAATTCGAGTGCAGACGGCTGGGGTAAAATCCAGCGTCTGGAAAATCATAGCTTGCAGCTGGTTACCGGGGCAATGGCTCCGATCATAGGGCGTGGTTTTGTGACCCTCAAGTTGGGATCGGTAAAGCAAGAGATAGAGGTTTGGGTGGCGGAGGTGTGCGACCCGTGCTTAATAGGGTTGGATTTGTTGACTGCCGGCGGTTGTAAAATCGACTTGGGCCGGGGGATCCTGCAATGAGGGGTGGAGGAGCTATCATTGGAGGGGGTGAGCACGGCCGAGAGGGTGGAGCTGGAGGCTCCTGAGGCCGTGACCATCCCTCTGGGGGCCGAGGCCGTAGTGCCGGCCCGATGGTTAGCCCGCCCGACATGGCAGGAATCCTGCGGCCTGGTCGAACCGGTGGCAGCGCGATCCATACCTGGTTTAATCGTGGGCCGCACCCTTGTAAAAACGGACGGGCCGGTAGTGGCCGTCCGAGTAATTAATATTAGCACAGAACCACGCACTATAGTAAGGGGCACGAAGATAGCTGGCTGCACCCCAGTTAGAGAAGTCGCGTCAGTGAGGGGCGAGAACATCCAGCCGAGCCGGCCCCAGGGGGAGCCTTCGATAAGTTCTAGGAATTGGCCCGATCCCATTTGCGAGATGGTAAATCGGAGTAGCATAGAGTTGGGAGGCACCCAGAGGGAGGCCTTACACAAACTGGTTGGGTCCCATTTGGACCTCTTTTTGTCCACCGAGGATATTGGACGTACGGGCCTGGTGAAACATCAGATCCACACCGGTGAGGCCCGGCCTATTCGTCAGGCCGCCCGACGGCTCCCTTGGAGCAAGAAGGCGGAAGCTGACGAGCAGGTTGAAAAGATGCTCGACGCAGGCGTGATCGAGCCCTCGGGAAGTCCTTGGATGTCACCTGTTGTGCTGGTCAAAAAGAAAGATGGGACCACGCGGTTCTGCGTGGACTATCGCCAGCTAAACAACGTGACACTCAAGGACTCATATCCCCTGCCAAGGATTGATGACACCCTCGATGCCGTTGCGGGCTCAAATTGGTTTTCAACTTTAGACCTCAAGAGTGGGTATTGGCAGGTGGAGATGGATCGGACAGGGAAGGAGAAAACGGCATTTTCCACAGGTAAGGGGCTGTATCAGTTTACTGTGATGCCGTTTGGTTTGTGTAACGCCCCCGCCACCTTTGAGAGATTGATGGAACATGTACTAGGCGGCATGCCATGGCAATCGTGCCTGGTATACCTGGATGACGTCCTAGTACATGCCAAAACCTTCCCCCAAGTATTAGCTAATTTGGACCAGTTGTTCGGGTGCCTCAGACAGGCAGGGTTGAAGCTGAACCCGAGTAAGTGCACCTTGTTTGCAAGAGAGGTGGCCTATCTAGGTCACGTGATCGGCCGCGAGGGGGTAAAAACGGACCCAGACAAAATTAAAGCGGTAGAGGAGTGGCCCGCACCACGTACCATCAAAGAGGTGCGGGGATTTTTGGGACTCTGCTCCTACTACTGGCGCTTTGTGGCGAAATTTGCGGAGTTGGCCCGTCCCCTCCACCGGCTTACGGAGAAGGGGACGCGATTTAATTGGACAAGGGAGTGCCACGAGGCCTTCCAAAAATTGAAGGGGTGTTTAACATCCGCACCCCTTCTAGCTTACCCCACTAGTAACGGGACATTTACCCTGGACACAGATGCGAGCCAGGAAGGATTGGGCGCAGTTTTGTCTCAGACACAGGAGGGCGTGGAGAGAGTGATTGGTTATTATAGTCGGGCCTTAAGTAGGCCCGAGCGAAATTATTGTGTCACTCGCAAAGAGTTATTGGCTATGCTGGCTGCCATGAACCATTTCCACCCGTACCTGTACGGGCTGAAATTTTCAGTTCGAACTGACCATTCCTCCTTGCAATGGCTCCTTCGGTTCAAGGAACCGGAGGGCCAAATTGCAAGGTGGTTGGAAAAGTTGCAGCAGTACGATTTTAATGTGACCCATAGGGCCGGGAAGGCCCATGGTAATGCGGACGCACTCTCTCGGCGTCCTTGTCTGGGGGAAAACTGCAAATTTTGTGCGAGACACGAGGAGAGGGAGCAATTGGGCGATTCTGCCCCGATTCTCGTCGTCCGGGCAACCCGGGTGAGAGAGCCAATTTTGCCACTAACCGCGGACGAGGAATTTGGAGAGTTGGCTTGGAGCACGGCCCAGCAGGAGGATCCTGTTCTGGGGCCGGTGTTCCAATGGGTCAAATTGGGGCAAAGACCAAAGGGGGAAGAGGTCACCCCCCTCGGGGCGCAAACAAAGGCGTATTGGGCTCAGTGGCAGACCTTGGAGTTGAAAAGCAACATCTTATATCGCAAGTGGGTGGAGGTTCCCTCTGATAGAACTTCCTGGCTGGTGATAGTCCCTGACAAATTTAAGAACGTCATATTGCAACAGGTGCATGGTACCCGCTCCGGCGGCCATTTGGGCAGGACAAAGACAATATCTCGGGTCCGCCGGAGGTTCTATTGGGTGAATATGGGGCGCGACATACAGGACTGGTGTCGGAGATGCGACGCCTGTTCTGCCAAAAAGGGACCAGCACGGAGGATGAGGGCCCCCCTTCAGTTACATCAGGTGGGGGCCCCCCTTGAGCGGGTGGCTATGGATATTCTAGGACCGCTGCCCCGCACCCGCCAAGGTAATAAGTATATCCTCGTTGTGATGGACTATTTCACCAAGTGGCCGGAGGCCTATGCCCTCCCCAACCAAGAAGCAGGGGTGGTAGCACAGGCCTTCGTGGAAGGATTTGTATGTCGGCACGGGATTCCACAGGAGCTGCACACCGATCAGGGACGAAATTTTGAGAGCCAATTACTAAAAGATGTGTGCAGACTCCTGTCAATTCGGAAAACAAGAACCACGCCCTTGCGGCCACAATCTGACGGGATGGTGGAACGGTTCAACAGAACATTGATACAACAACTAGCATTGTTCACCACCACCCGTCAGGATGACTGGGACGAACATCTCCCGTACTTGTTGATGGCCTACCGAACTAGCCAGCACGGGGCCACCGCATGCAGTCCAGCGTTGCTTATGTATGGGCGGGAGTTACGGGCTCCCGCCGACTTGCTATGCGGTCCCGTGCCAGATACCACGGATACACCGCCGAGGGAGGGTTACGCACGTCACCTGGAGGAAGGCATGGAGAGGGTCCATGCCTTCGCCCGCCGCCAGCTCCATCTGGCGGGGGCCAAAATGAAGCGCAGGTACGACGACCGGAGCCAGGGGAGTCAATACGCTCCGGGGATGAAGATTTGGTTCTTTAATCCCCGGAGACGGAAGGGCAGGTGCCAAAAACTCACCTCCCCCTGGCAAGGCCCGGGAGTCGTCCTGTCGCAAATCTGTGACATGGTCATTAAGATCAAAATGGGGCCACGGGCCCTCCCTCGGATCGTCCATGCCGACCGGATAAGACCTTATGCCGGCGAGCAGGCACTCTCATGGATCGCCTCGGCTCTAGAGGCCGAGGCAGGACCCAGTACCTCTTGCGACGGGGGCTCGTAGCGTCAGAGGACTGGGGGGATAGTAGTAAGGGATGCCCCACGTGATGGGATAGCAACTCTGCCATCCCTCACGGGGGGGGGGGGGGGGGGCAAGGGAGGACTAGTTTATGGGGTTGATGGCAGTGAAAACTAGCCCGGGTGGGTTAGGATATTGTGTGTAGGGATCTAGCGAAGATGACATTAGGTAACGTTAAGATTAGTTAGTGACAATGACACCTGTAGTGGGGACGCAGGTAGAGTAGAGTGGATGATAATGACGAGGGAGCGCAATAGTTTAAAGGGACGACTGGGAAGCGCAAGTTTCAGAGGGGAGTAGTTAGCTGAGATGATGCCGTGTGGGTGAGGATTGAACAGGTGTAATTGAACAGGTGTGATTGCACAGGTGTGCAACTGGCCAGGTGTGTGGAGCAGTGTGTGAGTGAGTGAAGGTGATGGGTGTTGTGTTGACCAAATGGTCCAGGAAGAAGAGGAGGGTGCAGGTGGCACCAGGTGTGAGTGCACAGGTGTGCAACAACAGGTGAATGGAGAATGGTTGTGTGGAATAAATGGTAGTGTGGAATATCTGGAGTATTGGAATGGATGGTCGTGGAGTGAGTATGGTGGAAACAATGGAGTGGAGTGGATGGTGCGAAGGTGTGAATGGGGGAAGAGTGGACCCCCATCACGAATACCCGGGGCGGGTAGTGTAAGTGTTAGGTAGAGGGTATAGGTAAATTGTGGTTGGATATTGGCATCTGTGGTGCGGGTGGAAGAATGGTGATTGGATGGGTGCATTAGTGTTGTGGAAATGACTGGGCGTGTAGCCTGTTAGTGTGTGTAGTTGGTTTGGGCACTCCATCACTGTGAGGATGTCGGCCAGGTGAGGCCGCAGGTGGGCTCTGGGAGCCGGTAGAGTTGTTGTGGATGGGGCCTGAGGATCCGGAGGACGGACCCGGGTAGCCCAGTGCCAGAGGGCACCGAGTGGGGTGACAGAGCCAGGAGGGGCCTTCCCCAGTTAGTTAGGTTAGGTTGAGGAGCTAGGTAAGCTCGGGTGGCAACTACAGTGGTGGAGGTGTGCAGGTGGGTAGACCTGCTGGGAGAGCTACACGTCACAGCCCAGAAATTGTGCAAGGGCACCGGGAGATGAATCGGGGGAGTGAGACCCCAAATTGAGAAGCACCACAGTTGGTCAATGGGAATTGGTTTTTAGAACCCATAGTGTAAGTTGGCCAATGGATTGGCAGGGAGAGACCCCGGGTAGTATAAAGTGTGTTAAAGTCATTTAGAGGATAGATAGGATGAAGGATCTCCTCGCACCATCTGCATCCACTCACCTGAGATGACGTACCTCCACACCATGCCATGTTTTGTTATTTTATTGTGCAGATGTTTGGAATGTGAGATGCATCATGACGTGGGTGTGACATTGTGCTTTGTTGTTCCATCTCTTCCTCCTTATGAGGATTGATGATGAATTGGTGATGGCAAATTTTGGATAGGGGGATTGGAGACGAATTTGGTGTAGAAGGGAAAGATGGGGAAGACAAGACGTAGTGACGAATTTGTAAAGGTGTAAATTGTTGTAAATATGGGGTAAGGGCAAGGGTAGTGTAGGTGACAGGGGGGGTGACGTACGGTAGGGACGAGTTTTTCTCACTTCGCTCTCCGTACGCACTTCACCCTGCATTGCCTTTATTGACGTGTACCCTTGTGACCTTACCCCTCGCTCATTTGTCTTCCCCCCTTTTGTCTCCCACTTGAGGACCTGTGCGCCATTGGGCGCCGAGGGGAGCGTGCGTGAGGTGGCCATTGTGCGCACGAGATTTTCAGAACCAGCATGCATTGCGTTGATGTACCACTTTATGGACCGCTGTTCTGCGGCCAAGTACCACTTGATGGACCCCAGGTTCTGGGGCAGGGCACCTCTGTTGGAGACCGGCCATAGTGGCCAGGGAATCTTGCTTGCGGACCTCGGTAAGGTGGCACCTATGCCAAACAGGTGGACCACCCTTAGTTGGCCCCTGAGGCCCTAAATAAAAATGAACACAAGTTGTGCTTTTTAAAATTATTTCCAAGTAGGCCGCATGAAGCCAGAAGACGTCGGGAAGAACATCGGCCCAGCAGAAAAAGAGAAGACCACCACCAGTTGTTTTGTTGTGTTTATTATGAACAGTGGTGACTGTGCACCGAGCGGTGCTTTTGGTGCTTTGTGGTGCTTTTGGTGCTTTGTGGTGCTTTTGGTGCTTTTGGGTGCTTTGGTGGTATTGGTACTGGTGCATCGATGCAATGCGTGCTGTCTCCTCCCTCCCAACAGGAATTTCTTTTTCTTGTTCCCTAAAAAGAAAAAAAAACACAGGTCCTGGGTTGCGTTGTAAATAAGAAATAACGTCACTGTAAATAATGCTCCCCACCGTAAATGTATAGTTTCAGAACAATTCCGTAATTCGGTTAGCTGTGGGCTTGAGTCTGTTAGACAGGGTGCAATGCAATAGGGGGACATACTTATTTGTGTTTTAAAATCGTCACACTCAGGGTCAGGTTAAAAGTAGAGGGAACTACACCTACGTGTCACACTAAATTAAAGTTGTAGGCCCGGGGACGGACCTGAAGAAAGGAGGGTGCAGTGTAACGAATTTGGAAAGTGTAAAGAATGTGAGAACTGGTTTGCTGTGTTTTAACTGGCCCTCGTAGAGTAAATAAGATCGAAAGACGTCCCCCTAGTTAATTCCATGAACCTACAGACAGGCCACGATATATCTTTTTTAAATAGCTTATTTCCTTATTCTATGTAGGCTAAATATGTGTTTCCCACTAGATTGACTCTGCATTGCATCAAACGAAATAAGCGTAGGCCCCTCCGATGATCCATGGCAGCTCAAGTGCCAGGGATTCCCCCACTTGAGCTTTGACAGCAACCGTTTATTGCAGTACTGAACTGCTGTGCAACGTGACGGCGCATTACCTGCAGCTGCTGACCGGTTTTCGACATTTGCGGCCATTACGAACAAGGGGAGTGGCTAGAGAAGACGGGTCGCCCCCCTCATCATAGGGGGGAGGAGTAAGTCGGCCCCGCTCATCCAACCCAGAACAAGGGGTTTGGCTAAGAGAGGGCGGAGCGGGAACCCCCGAGAAAGTGCGCGAAGGTTCGGTGAGAAACCAATATAAACCGCCGCGGGACGCACTCCGTCCTCTTGCTCTGACCCCGTCCTCTTACCCCGTCCTCTTGCTTGCTGTCGCTCGTTGTTGCTGGTGAGAAGGAAGATGCCTGAACGAGCAGGTGTGACCGAGCCTGCGAGCCATCGTGCGCCCAGCTGCGCTGCAGCTAAGGGGACGCAGGCCACGAAAAGGGCGTGCCAGGCAGCAATCCATGCTGGACCCTCCATTGCCTCCCAAAACAACCATCCATCCTCAAGCCATACCTGCCTGCAATTTCCCCCGTGTAAGTGTGAACGTCCTCTGTCTTGAATGTTGTCCTGGGGTTTATAAGTAAACTGCATAGTATGAGCTAATGATTTCCCTGTGTCACCTGCTTCTTCCATCCATTGCTTGTAAATAACTTGATTGCTCCTTTTTGCTTGTGTGTGTATAATAAATCTGTTCTTCCTCTGTACTCTGTCTTCCTCCTCTCTTCCTTCTCTTTCAGTCGCTTTAGAGGTTTCCAAATTGAATACCTGTGGCGCGATTTGGTCAACGTTGGGGGAGTCGGGCTAATCGGGGATCCTGTAACGGTCGCGGTTGACCATCCGCTCGGCCCAAAGTAACATCTTGTCCGCGACCCGTAACAATATGTAACAAAAATGGCATTCGTCCACATCCACTCCTGTGACTGAGTGTTAATATGTAACAAAAATGGCATTCGTCCACATCCACTCCTGTGACTGAGTGTTAATATGTAACAAAAATGTCATTCATCCACATCCACTCCTGTGACTGAGTGTTAATATGTAACAAAAATGGCATTCGTCCACATCTACTCTTGTGACTGAGTGTTAATATGTAACAAAAATGTCATTCATCCACATCCACTCTTGTGACTGAGTGTTAATATGTAACAAAAATGTCATTCATCCACATCCACTCCTGTGACTGAGTGTTAATATGTAACAAAAATGGCATTTGTCCACATCTACTCTTGTGACTGAGTGTTAATATGTAACAAAAATGTCATTCATCCACATCCACTCTTGTGACTGAGTGTTAATATGTAACAAAAATGGCATTCGTTCACATCTACTCTTGTGACTGAGTGTTAATATGTAACAAAAATGTCATTCATCCACATCCACTCTTGTGACTGAGTGTTAATATGTAACAAAAATGGCATTCGTCCACATCCACTCTTGTGACTGAGTGTTAATATGTAACAAAAATGTCATTCATCCACATCCACTCTTGTGACTGAGTGTTAATATGTAACAAAAATGGCATTCGTCCACATCCACTCCTGTGACTGAGTGTTAAGCTGTCACAAAAATGTCATTCGTCCACATCCACTCTTGTGACTGAGTGTTAATATGTCACAAAAATGGCATTCGTTCACATCTACTCTTGTGACTGAGTGTTAATATGTAACAAAAATGTCATTCATCCACATCCACTCTTGTGACTGAGTGTTAATATGTAACAAAAATGGCATTCGTCCACATCTACTCTTGTGACTGAGTGTTAATGTGTAACAAAAATGTCATTCATCCACATCCACTCTTGTGACTGAGTGTTAATATGTAACAAAAATGTCATTCATCCACATCCACTCTTGCAGAAATATGGAGACGCACTCAAAATAAATCCTCAGCTTGCAGCTCCAGAAATGGACCTTTTACCAGTATGGAATCTATTGTTACCCTTCAGAGACTTCGAAAAGAATTGTCTCAAATAATGTGCCCACACTATTACAAACTCATTCAGTTAGCTCTCACATTGCCAGTCGTTGCGGCCACTTTGGAACGAAGCTTTTCTGCAATGAGACGGATCAGAAACTGGTTGCGCTCAATCATGGAGAAAGAAAGATGGACTCCACTGATTCTGCTTCACATAGAAGGGGATTTAACTATTGGCGCCTTTCAAAAAGCGGTACCGTACCGTACCGTACCGTACCGTACCGTGCCGTACCATACTGTAACCAAAATCCGTTTTTTCGTTTTGCCATTGCCAAGTGAACCGTACCGTACCTAAGTACTAAATTTGGTTCCTGCTGTGGATAGGTACCAAGCAAGCCAAACCCGGGTCTATGGGCGGAGCTAGCAATACTGCAGACCGTTGATTGGTCAATCGCAATCGTCACAGAACCGTCACGATATGTTCAGACGCAACCGCCATTTTGTAATACCACAATTCCGGAGAGAAGAGAGCTAAAGCATAGGCCTAAGTGATAAGAATCATAAAAAATACTCGGAAAACCTGGAGAGTTGTTTGGTCTGCTGCTGGAGTGCAAGGCCACCTCAGTCTTTCAGCTTCTTCTCAAACACTTCCTCTCTCTTTGTGCATTTCGCTAAAAAAAAACAACATGTTCAGATAAAACCAAAACCCGACGAAGTAGTAAAACACAGCTACAAGTTCCTTCATAGTTGCGGAGCTGCTTACAGTTTAGTGTCGCATGAGAAATGACGTCACCACAGCAGTCGCGTTGTTTTTTCCTCACTTCAGATAACTCCGCCTATTTTCACGGTTCTGTTGTGCGATGAAAAAACGACACAGGGATGAGGGATTACTGTACCGTACTGTATGTACAGTGTCGTACCGTTCCGTTCTGTGCAGTGGAAAAGCGCCATGTGACGCTGATTCCAGAGGCCATTGTGAATGTTCACGCTAACCGAAGGGAAAGACGATACTGTAAGATCTTTGCATCATCATTTTTTGCCTTATATGACTTCACTCTTCCACAAGCCTTGATTTTGGATTTAAAAAAATATTTAAAATGATTTTTCAAACCAGGTAGTTTTCCCCTTATTCTTGGACACACAAAGAAGACTCATACTAGTGAGAGCTGTGCTTTTCCTTTATAAGAGTCTATCAATAAAATGGCCAACATCGGGAAACAGATGTCTATAAATCATCATCATGAGCTGGACAAACGCCTCAGCATGTTGACGCCATATTACTCTGTCTCTGGCTTTGTTGTTCCAATTGATCATCTTCCTCAATATTCGTCTATTTCATCCCTCCATCGTAGATGTGGCCTTCACCTGTTCCTGTTGCCATGCATAGGCCTGCATATTGTTACTATTGTTGTCCACCTGGTATTTCACCTTCTAATAGGTGTCCTGCCCATTTCCTATGTTTGACCGCTTCTAAGATATCCTGAGTTTTGGTTTGTTCTCTGACCCATTTATTTGTCTTTCTCTTCTTGTATGTAATATCTAAAATATATATAACATATTCAGATCTCTGCCCATGGATAAAAGTTGGAATAATACACCTGATTGAAAACTTTCCTTTTCAGACATTTTGGTAATCTGCCTCTCATTATGTTACTGGGTTTTCCACATCGTCTCCATCCAAGTTTGATTCTTGTCTTTATTTCTTTTTCTCCATTCTTCTCCTTGAGGTGAAAGCTTTGCCCTGGGTATATGTATTCTTGTACTTCTTCTATTGGTTTCCATTTTGTTATGATTTATCCATGAGTACAAGAGGGTTCATTATTACTTTGGCTTTTGACATGTTCATCTTCAGCTCACACTTCATGCTGGTTTCAGCGAGTTTCTGGAGCATTGTTTCAATTTTCTCTAAGCTTTCTTCTATAACAACAATGTCGTCTACAAATCTTAGATGGTTAAACTTTTCTCCATTAATGTTGACACCCTTATCTTCCCACTAAAGTGACTGTAATATATACTCGAGACAGGCAGTGGATAATTTGGGAGAGATCGTCTCACCTCTTCTTACTCTTTTGTTGATGTTGACCGTACCACTTCCTTTGTGCAGCGTCACTGTAGTTGTACAATCTATGTAAATATCTTTCAGTAATTCAATATATTTCTTTTCCATTCCTTGTTGATGTAATGCATCGAGCACCGACTGTGTTTCTACAGAGTCCAATGCCTTCGCATATTCTACAAATACGATGCAGAGAGGTTTATTATATTGTTGCGGATCTTGAGCCCGTCGACGTACCGAGGGGGGTTAAACCCTTTCCCCCTCGAGCTTCGAGTCCACGTGGTCGTTCCCCACTTTGCACTCGTGGAGGGCGGATTGCAAAGCAATTCCAGCCGCCACCCCCATACAGAGCGTGCGGAGGGGTATCTGGTCGAATCCCAACGTACCTTCTATACACACGCCGCCATGAGAACGGGGACTGGACCTCGCACGAGCCACACTAGTCGGATACGCCCGAGCGGTTTGCGTGTCACGTGACTCATGCCGTTAATTCTTATTGAACCCGATTGAACGGTTTCATTCGTACAGTGCGAAGCCAATGGTGGAAAATGACGTGAACGGCCAAATGGAAGGAAGAACACAGGTTTATTATTATGTAGAAATGATCAGGGCAAAGAGACACAGAGCAGATACTTAATCGGTCTTAACTTATTCCCGGACAAAGGGCCCTTTCACTCACGCGGGGGAAAGGAGGAAGGAAAAGGACGCACTCCAAACGCGCCTTGGCACCGTTCGCTCCGGTCAGCTCGCCGGGCGTGTCCCTCAAGGTGTTCGCGGCACGTGTGCGGGGAGCTCAGGCAGGGAGATCGTGCGTCTGTGGCCCCTGGAGGGATCGTCCTCCCAAGCGCGATTAACAGGCTGCAGAGCGCAGGACACAGGGAGAGTTCGTGCTATTTCTCGATCACACCTCTCTATGACAGAGGGAGCTTAGCACGGAGGAGATCGTTCGGGGGCAGCGGGCACGAGAGAGCGACCGTTCACAGAGAGAGAGAGTTCACACGCTGAGATCGTTCACACGCTACTCCTTCGACACTCTCACCGACTCCACTCTCCGACTCTCTCACCGACTCTCTTCGACACTCTGACTGGGGCGGGGGGGGGGCAGGGTTTTATAGCCCCGCCCAGAGTTCCACCAGAATATTCCAGGCCCCTCCCCCGGCTGCCGTTGTTAGCCACTCCCCTTGAGCGTTCATTGGCTGCCTGCCGCTTACCGGCCACTCCCCTGCAGCTCCTCCCTCGGGCCTTCCAGACTTGTTCCAGGCCCTAGCACATGGTATTCTAGCCCAATTGAGGCCTACACTTACTGGCCTGCTCAACGCATACTAACACAGGAAAGGAGACTATGCTTACATTTAATAAGATATAACTGAACTAAGTGAGGCTACATGTTGTAGTGCAACTAACTAAGAGGGGGGGGGGTTACCTTTATTCTCAAAACCGCAACAATATTATTGACACTTTTCCTTCAGTTGGTTGATGGTGTGTACATGGCCGATGGTGGAGTATCCACTTTATATCTATGATTGCTATCGAGAATGCCTTCCATTCAATTGGTCAGGATCCTGGTGAAATGTTTATATTGTTGCGGATATGAGGACTGTATTTTTTTGATTGTGTGTATTATTATTATTATTGTTTATTCTGCGCCTCCTGCCTCCGGAGCTGTGTAAAGGTCAAAGGGCGTCCCATAATTAGTCCATAAAGCATCCACACAACAGCTAATCATAGAATACCCCTGTTCGATAGCTTATATCTTATTATGTGTTTTAGGGTAAGGCTGTGTCTCCCATTAATTGAAATACTCCATTGCACCAGTGAAAGAGATAGATTCCCTTCATTCCCATTCCCAAAACCTCCATTCCCCCTTTCATCGATTGGAAACTACCTCCGCTCCAATTGCCGCCATTGACCACGAGGCAGGGTTGGGGAAGAAAGGCGGGTCCCCACCTCGTCATAGAGGGGAGGAGTGAGTCAGCCCCACTCAACCAACCACGAACAAGGGGTTGGACTTGGAGAGGGTGTGGAAAGAAACATCGAGGAGGTTCGCGAAGGTTGAGGGGTGGGGCCTTGTGGAAGTGTAACTCAGTGTAACATATTGATTGGCCCTGGTAACTTATTAATTAACCTGGTAACAAAGCAGATACATTTTACATGCAAACTCTGTTAAAGACGAGTTTGTAAATGAGTGTCAGAATGTGTATGAACAATGTAATCTCTTGAAACACCTGGTCAAGGCCCCAGGCTAGAGCACCCCCCCCCCCTGCTGTGTAAATGGAAATCACAGCAGGAGGGGAGCGAGCTGATGCCAGGACTCGGTGCGATGCATGACCTCGGGACATTAGCGGAGAGGAGATTAAGTCCAGTTTGGCGATATAAACGAGAGCAAACGTTGAGTAAAGTAGACTTGTCCTCAGAAGCCCTGCCCGACGGAACGATGGAATGAACGAGTACGGCGCTGCGGAAGAATATCAGCCGAACGAAAAGGACCATGGAAAAGAGTTAATCTCAGCCATTGAATAATGCGGTATTATTTGGTAAATGGAATGAAGTGAATAATAAACCAGACCTTTTGTAAACCTGAGTCCGGTCATTGGAGTCCTGTGAGTCATACACGAAATTCTCCCACAATATGGAGGCACCGCTGAAATCAATTGTACAAGCAAGTAAAAGGTGAGTGTGTCTTGTTTAGTCCAATATGATTTACGAACTTGGAAGTTATGTGTACATACATGGGGGAGCAGGTGGTCTGGGGCTTCTTTGCGCACCGATGCCGCGATATAGGTGGCGTGAGCCATCACGAATGGGATTTCGATAAACGACTGTAGCAATTTATTCGTTTTTTTCTAAATGATTTCTGTAAATACGTATTTTTGCGCTGGTTATTAAAGGGCCTTACTGTGACCTGGAAGCAAACGGAGCAAGTGTGCACCTTGCGACCGCTTGCTTCCAGGACGTGTAAGGCCGGTACACTCGTTTACCCATCCGCACACGTATAAAGTACTACTTTTTTTTTTGCACTTGTTCGAAGCACTTGACTTGCTCGGCGCTCGGCGAGCGACAGGGAACCGGGAAACGGAATTATATTTATATATATATATATTTCCAATATGGTACACCGGCCACAACGATTTTAGCGATTATCCGAGTTTTTTTTAACGATTTCTGTAAATACGTATTTTTCCTGCGCTGTGTAATTCTTCTGACACGCGCCACGAAGAAACGCACCACTGATGTGCATGAAGCGACTTGTTTGCCGGTTCGGTAAGGTCCGTCCGTACACGTGTACAATCGTGTACACCCGTTTTAAATAAATAATTTTTTTTCAGTTTTCCCGCCATGCCTATAAATTCATGACAGACAACCCCCCCTCATGCCGGTCCAGAATTATGATGAAAGATGGCGATGGGAAAAAAAATTGCATCAAATTTTGTCCAGGTCCATCACTACACGACGAAATGATTGGATTTTGGTTCAGGTCCGAATCCAGATCCGGCCTATCAGTGGGATACAAAATATAAACTGGTCACCAAGGCGGAGATATAATAATAATAATAATTCTGTATTATTTAGTTAACCAGTTTGTGTGAAACCTCAACCTAAATATAAAAATTGATCTGCTTGGTGTTAGTTTAAGGGCTGTTCCAAATTTATCCTGATTATGGTATTGCGACAAAAAGGCTTATATCTTGGGAACGACTGGTCGGATTTAGACAAATTAAAACTCGTTCGATCAACAAATAAATTCATGACAGACAATCCCACCTCATGCCGGTCCAGAATTACTGTGAAAGATGGAGATTGGATTAAAAAAAAAAAAAAAAAAAAAAAAACACTCCCTCACTGTCCCTCATTGTCCCTCATGTCCATTCTGACACGGAACCAGTGTTGTTGTTTTTTTTGACGAAATTTGCCAGATAAATAGCATGAGTGGCACGACGAAATGATTGGATTTTGGTGAAGACCCAGGTCACCGGGTGACGTTTCGTTGCTAGCTGTTCAGCTAGCAAAATTTATCCTGACCGATTCAGTTCAAACTTTGAACAATCGGATCCGGGCTGTTGTCAACGACTCGTCAACAACCTCAACCTAAATTTGTGGGTAACAACCACCCTCTGGTCGAGGCTCATAGAAGGGGTGATGCTTACTGATTCGGCACGCTTAAAATAGGTGTTAATGGTGGGATGTCAGAGGTTTTGGCGTGGGCTTAATAGTCACACTGTTTGGAAAATAATGCTCGATGCAACATGATCCTAAAAAGAACCCAAAGGAAGGGAAGGAATGGAAAATTTGAAGTATTAAAGTTACGGAACTCAAAATGTCTGGGTTTGGATGGAGTCATTAAAGGATTGAGTCATTCATTGGTTTGATGATGGTCCTAATATTTTGATAAATGTTTGATAATGGTCCTGGTGATTTTAGTCCTAGGAATAATATATGCTAGTGGTTTGTCTGAAGGTTTTAATGAGATCGGATTTTTATCTATCTATAATTCCAGTAATCTCGGTGTGTGTGTCGGTCTGTCTGTATGCGACCGCTGTTTCTCAACAACTACCGGTCCGATATACTTGAAACTTGCCAGGTATATTGGTGGGGACCCGAGGATGTGCCTTTTCAAGGTTTGAAATTAATCGGACGGGTGGGTCCCAGGGTGTGGTCGCCGTGCTCGCGGGCCGTTCGCTTTGGCTCTGCGGATGGACCGAACCATTGCATGTAAATAGAAGGGGGGTTCTGTGGTCGTTCGCTTTGGCTCTGCGGATGGACCGAACCATTGCATGTAAATAGAAGGGGGGTTCTGTGGTCGTTCGCTTTGGCTCTGCGGATGGACCGAACCATTGCATGTAAATAGAAGGGGGGTTCTGTGGTCGTTCGCTTTGGCTTTGCGAATGGACCAAACCATTGCATGTAAATAGAAGGGGGGGTTCTGTGGTCGTTACTGCCACGTGGTTTCAAAGTTTTGTTGTTGTTGTTTGCACGCATGTTTTTTGCAAGCACGTACGGGCGAGCACGTACGTGCGGGCACGCCCTAGTATATATAAATTGAGGTAATATTAAGTTATGGAATTAATTGCTTTCAACAATGCAAAGGGTGACAAAATATGGGATTTTAATGGGATTTTTTAATGGGATATTGGTTTAGGAATGTTTAGAGGTCATTGCAATGTGATAATGACTTGTGACCATTTGTTGTCGAAACGTTTGGGACCATTCAAAGGTTGGGTTGTGCTAACGTTTCCACAACGTCGCTACAACGTTTCACTTTCGTTGTTGCAACGTTTTGCTCCAACGTTTTGGGAACATTCAAATGTTGTGTTTTGCTAACGTTTCCACAACGTCGCTACAACGTTTCACTTTCGTTGTTGCAACGTTTTATTCCAACGTTTTGGGAACATTCAAATGTTGTGTTTTGCTGACGTTTCCACAACGTCGCCACAACGTTTCCACAACGTCGCCACAACGTTTCACTTTCGTTGTTGCAACGTTTTGCTCCAACGTTTTGGGAACATTCAAATGTTGTGTTTTGCTGACGTTTCCACAACGTCGCCACAACGTTTCACTTTCGTTGTTGCAACGTTTTGCTCCAACGTTTTGTGAACATTTAAATGTTGGGTTTTGCTGACGTTTCCACAACGTCGCTACAACGTTTCACTTTCGTTGTTGCAACGTTTTGCTCCAACGTTTTGGGGACATTCGAATGTCAAGTGAATCGAATGAGAATTCAGGAATTATTTCATTATTAACGATTAATGAAGTACTTATTTAATTAATTACATTTCTTATTACATTACAGTAATTACATTACAGTAATTACCTGAGGTAATTACAGTAATTACAGTTCCGGTAATTACAGTAATTACAGTAATCATTACAGTAATTGCAGTAATCTTATTACAGTAATTACATTACATTAACTCAGGCACCTTTTGAGTAAGGAAGCTGATATTTGGACATGACACTGACCGAGTGATATGGCTGTCAAGGAAAAATTTGATTTATTGATTAATCATTTAATAAATTAACTCGTTGATTTATAAATGACTTATTTAATTAAAAGTCCTCAGAGACACATCTTCGGATGAAATACTTGCAGATTGGTTATGCTATGAGCCAATTGATTAAGGAAAATATTTTGTGATGGCCATATTGGCAATTTCATGGCCATATTCGTGGCAACTCAGTTAGTGCCACTGCACCTTTAAAATGCATCCCTGCGTTCATTTTTCGATCGATTGAGTTGAAATTTTGAACAATCGGATCTGGACTGTCGTTGTTAACGACTCTAGCACGCACTCGTCCAATCAGGATGGAGCGGTATGGTCCCCGGATCATCACTGCCCGCAGTTTTAATTAATTTTACTTTTTCTCTTGGGCATATAATTTTGAAGACATGCATGTCATGATAGAGGAAATGTTTGTTCTGTTAAACGGAATAAATGTTGTTTATTTGTGTGGGTGTGTATTTTTGTGTATTTGGATATATTTTTCACGACTAATTCCAGTTAACATCCTGCACAATTTGCTCGTTTGCTGGCCGAGTCGAAATTGCGTTGAGTTTCTATGGCATGCGCCATTAAAAGCGCTGTGTAATGGTTGAGCTCCCTTTATTTCGTTTTGGTCATGCGGATGAGCAAACAAAGTGACAAATGCTGCGACTGGAGCAGTAAAGGCGATGTTTTTTAAATGGAAACGATTTAATGAGGAATTAAAAGTGGGAGGGGGCAACACCACGCATACCTCTTTTAAGGTGTGTATAAACCCTGGAATAAACGTGGGAGGGGGCAACACCACGCATACCTCTTTTGAGGTGTGTATAAACCCTGGAATATTTCAGCAATCAATACGATGCTGAAATGATGTAATTTATTGTGTAATATGGTCGACCTTGGGTTTGTTTGGGTTTGTTGTTTATTTTTGTGGGTGTCTATTTTTGAGTATTTTGGATATATTTTCACGACTAATTCCAGTTATCGTCCTGCAAAAGGTCTGCTCGTTCTTTTCCTTTGAGTCGTAAATTCCTGTTGAACTCTCATTAAAAAGCGGAATTAAGTACGCTGTGTGATGATGGAGATCCTTGATGACGAATCAGGAATAGTGAATGAGCAGACAAATATCACGGATGGTACACCAGATAGGGAAAATGTAGATGAAACCCCTTTTGCTCAGGTGCTGTGTAGCGCTGCACAAAGATCCATATGAGTGGGGCCTGGGTGCTGTGTAATTAGTACACAAAGAACCAATTACTAGGGTGCTGAATAAACACAAAGATCCATTTTTGGAGCTGGTTCTCCCGGTGCTGTGATTTATTCAAAGAACCAAAATCTTGTAAGAATTAAGATATGATTTGTCGACATCATAAATACTTTAATATATGTAACGATTTTTGTAACGATCATCCTGCAAAAGGTCTGCTTGTTCTTTTCCTTTGAGTCGTAAAATCCTGTTGAATTCTCATTAGAATGCGGAATTAAGTACGCTGTGTGATGATGGAGATCCTTGATGACGAATCAGGAATAGTGAATGAGCAAACAAATATCACGGATGCTGCGGCTGGAGCAGGGGAAGCGATTTTTGAATTGTTCAGTGATTATTCGATATTGTTATGACTTATTGTCAATAGGTATACTAAGTGGCCATGAGGTAGCCTGTTGCTATGTACAGTTTTATTCTATTGTTGATTATACCACATAGCTGTGGTGATAAAGGAAATGTTCGTTTTAAATAGATGATTATGATAGGACCATGACTATAAAATCATGATGATTATTATGAATGATATCATAGGGTTCAAATGCAGAATGCTGCATGAACTTGGGAAAGAACTTTCAAGCCCTATGGGATAAATTGGGTATTACAAGCGATGGAGTTTCAAAATTTAGCATGATTGAAGAAATTTTACAGTCTTATTTCAGGAGTTTTACGAAATTTATATTGCCAAGAGATTTTGGATACTATTAAAAGAAAAATGATGAGATGTTTTTCCCAATGAACTTTAATATCTGCCATCCATTTTGGCTGTCTCACGAATGAAAGATGAGTTGCCTTTAGTGGTTGCAAAGAAAATTTGTGGAGACCAGGCAAAATGGGGAAATATGTCAGATATGACCCTAGGACAGGACGGTGATTCATCAATTAACATGAGGTACGAACCAGAGGTGACGACCGATGAGATTCGATCTCAGTCAATGGATGGACCTGTCCTGACATCATTGGGGAAAGGGCTTATGCAAGGAGTCATCCAAAATGATTAATTTGATTTATTGATGAATATTGATGAATTAATTGAAATTGAATAATTGATTGAATTGTTAATTGATTGAATCTAATTGATTGAATTTAATTGAATAAATTTAACTGAATAAATTGAACTGAATAAATTGAATTGAATATATTGATTGTTTGATTAATGAAAATGCGGTCTCAAGAAAGAAGCTTTGATATCTTTGCGAGATATTATCAATGTGGAGACAACCTGGGAAAATTGAGCAAGGTGGTGAGTTTATATACAGATATATATGTGCGGTTACCATTGTGTGATTTCCCCGTCAAACAGAGCGGACACCTGAGGATTCACCCATTTCATACTGACCCTCCGGCTCATCTGCAAATACTGATCTGTGAGATTGGATTGTGCAAAAGCCACAGCTGAGGGAGATTCTCTGGAAATCACCGTGTGAACAGGTGGAGAGACCCTTCCTGGAGGTACGAGTGAAGCTTTAGAGGAACAAACTACAACACATCCAACGCTACTTTGATAAAAGGCAGAATGGGAAATGGAGCCTACAAGAATACACAAGGACAACCAGAGATTCCACAAAAAGGTACTTGTACACATCATATGTACGACCGTTATGGTGCCGAAGCTATAAGGCAGGTCGAGAATTGGTATTTGTGGACAAAGGGACATGATGAGGAGTTTCCAAGAGATGGTACATTTGAGCGAAGTCGATTGGAAAGATTAGAACAAAGATTGAAAGCCAGAAAGAGACAGAATCTAATGGTAGACTGGCTTGCATTCCATCTTTGGGATGGTGAATCCAGACAACGGGAACAGCAAGAACAGATAACGGATGTAGAATTTAAAATAAAAAGGATACAGGATACAGTGGAGGAGACAAATGCACAACTGCCCTCGAAATTAGGAATGAAAGTGACAGTTGTCCCATCTGATTTCCAGTTGTCTCCCCAAAAAGGACGGTACAGAGAATTTTTTCGTGTTTCAGGAGATAACGAGAGATTGCAGTGGCAACTCAGGGATGTAGAGATGCAGCCCAGCAATACAAGTGCACAGGTGCACAGCCCAGGTAACGACAGAAGCCGGTGCTTCAACTGTGGAGAGATGGGACACTGGATAAGGAGATGCCCATATCTGAGCAGAAGACAATTTCGACAGGGAAACCAAGGACAAAGAAACCAAGGACAAAGAAACCAAGATCAAGGGTACCAGTGCTGACCGATACCTCAGACAATGATTAGGCCTTCATTGCGACAAATCCCAAATGACGATTGGCCTCAACAAATTAGATTACTGGACAAACATGAATAACTGTCGATGATTCTTGTGTCTGAAAAGTTTTCAGAGCAAGAATGATTCATTTTTCTTTTTGCTTGTTAACAAATTAATAATTAATTGATCAAATGCCAAAATTGGATCTTCTATTTTGGGCACAGCAATTTTAAATTTACAAAGTTTGGAACAATTGCGTTGCAATTGTTGGCAAACCAAGTAACAAGAGTCACATGATGATCAGGTGGGAATTTCGGACTATTGTTCCGCACAATTGATAGGTCAATGGTCGACTGACATGCAAATGGGTGTGTAGTCAAAATTTGGATAGATTATTGTGAAGGCAGAAAGGGTAATTTCAATTTGACATCATAAAGGTTTTCTAAGAATGGACTTTTGGTTCATTTGTCTATAAGCATTTTGAATTTGATTGACAAATTTTATGAAATTGAAATAAAATTGACACCCATCTGATCTGTAAATAATGGTTCCAACGCAAACAAATATGCATAATGCATGTGTGTGTGTGTTTTTGTGTATCAATCTTACAAGATTGTTGACACCGACAGTGTGCCTGTCTGGAAATGGATAGTTATATGTGGATGGGATTGGGATATGTGGATGGGATTGAATATCCAGAGAATCCGTAAAATAAAATAGAAATATAATTTGATTATGAACATTATCTCTTTTGTCAAGGGAAATGGAATATAAAAAATTTGATGTGCTGGGTTATGAGCAGCCATTAATTAATAGTAAAATTGTGAGTAATTTTGGGATTCCATTTTTGATAGAATGTATATGAGAATAACATCTATTTATGGATATGAGCTTCATAAAAGGAAATGAGGAAGTACAAAATCATCCAAATTTGGGAGAGGTCTTACACTGACTTCCCAGAATACTCTGCTCATGGATTTTATATATATAAACTTGAATTTTATCAGCATATAAATTGTGCTGTATGTATGGATGTGTTTTAGGCATAGATGATATGGGAAAAGAGTAAAGAAAATTTTGCTGGTTTGAACTATTGTGGGTTTTCAGTTCTGGAGTTTAAACAAAGTCACTGGTTAACAGATGAGAAAGGATAGTAAATAAATTATTCTCTGCTGGGCAAATTAAGTACGATATTACTAAGACTTATGAGAGCTATTGTTCCGCCTTACAGCAGTGGAAAATTATTGGAAAAAATTAGATCCAACATAATGAATCTATAAAAGAATGTGATAGGGATAATATCCTCAATTTGTACTAATTATTTGATTGTGGGTAAAGGAATTAAGTCATCGTAGTGGATTGTTAACAGCAGCCTGAAAATGTCCTGAGAGTGTGCATCCATGTAATCAGAAATCCCAGATTTGTTTTTACAAACAACATTTTGGTAGAGGTCTTGTGTGGAACACTTCCTTGGTAGATAAAAAACGGTACTGCATGCTGGCAGCCACTTTTGCGGCCAGTTAGGCCAAACAAATTGAGAGGAAATTGTAGTTAAATACGTAAGTTACACATGGCTATTTGTAAAAAAGGAAATTTGTTGAGATGGGAAACATTTTTTCGAAGGTTTATTAAGGTGTTATAATATGACATGTGGCAAGGCAAACTATTGGATGGGAAAATTAGATCTGGCTATAGAATAAATTTATTGACCCCTTGAAGTTAATCCTTCGAATCATTGTTTCACTGGCATTTTTGTTCAAATTGGAAATAGTTTGGTAGAGCTTTGGTTAAAACCTTTGGTTGCGGTATCTTGGAACGAATTGATAAACCATAGGAGATTGATAAGAATAGAAACAAATATGGACCCAAAATAGAAAGTTGGATTCATGCCTCTCATTGCAAGCAAGCACATGGGGCTAAGGTGGACGATCCCACAGAAAATGAGGCTGCACCTAGCAGCCCAGCAGAACATTCAGTGGTAGAAAAATGATAGTCGTGATTTACAGTCATTTGAATTACATTTTAACACCCCTTGCATTGATAAACATTACATTTTCAACATGTGATATTCCTACTTGGAATAGTGACATTTATTTGCCTACATGACATACAATTATCTACTGATATTAATACAGCATGAGTGAAAAAAATGTATCACAACTACACTCATGATCAGGGGATTGAGTTCAACCCCGGGAGATAGGGGGATCAGGGTAAGACAAATAATCTGATTATGTTACATATTAAGGGATTTTCTTTATTTACCTTTTAGGAAGCTTGTTAGTTTGGTATATAATGTTAAATGTCATCGACATATAACTATGTCATAGGTATGAACATATACAAGGAGTAGCAGACTTGTTTGTTGGTTTAGTAGTTATATTGGCAATTGTTTTAGTGGTGGCTTGCTTGAAAGCCTTAGTGACGGTGTGTTTGAATAAGGTAACCAACAACACGATGATAACGCATGAAGTGACAAATGAGGAAAGAAATGTGGAACCAGAAAAGGAAGACTTTTATGGCAACATAAACAGTAGAATTAAGATAATGGCATAACGACAATGTTATGAGTTGTGTCAATTACAATATCAATGAACTCATATCACCACGAGTGACACACTGTTAAAAAAAAAAAAAAAAAGAGGGAAAAGAAAAGGAGAGGAATTATGGTAATAATACATTATGCTTAATTTGTTGGTTTGGGAAAATTATTGTTGGGAATTAGGTATTCCCGTTTGTGATTGTAATCATATACAATGCTATTCTTAGTTTAGTAATAAAATACATACCTGATTGAATATTATTTGTGTGACGCATATAAATGAATATAACTTTTTGAGTTAAGGAAAAACAACAAATTGTTGAATGTGAAACTGTCGGAAGATATACATGATTATGCTGATTTCATGGTAAGATGTACCCTATCTGATTCAGTGTGTGCGGAAAGCAGATTCAGATATGACTGAGCATAAAGATAAGACGAGATCACATTTTGGAGGGATTGCTAACGGAATTGGGAAGAAGTTCGAGAAAGAAAATTTGTGGCTAAAAAATGAAGTTAATCGTGGCATACACCCTCTTTCTCAAAGAATGATGAAGACATTCTCCCGTGTAACTTGGAGATGAATGCTTACCTTCACCAAGGAAATTTATGTGACCATTTGCCTGGATCACACTGCAACATATGAAAGAAAGGCGATCACTTACTCTTGTTCGAAGACTTCGAACATTCACCACATCAGAAGTTGCAGGACAACGACATTTTACCTGCAACCTCTGTGAAATGCGGGGACATATGTTATTACTTCACCAACGTCCGGGGAACCAGCATGGAGCTGCAAAAACGGCTGTGCCCTTGTCACAACAGCTGTGCACGATTCTGCTGGTTGCTCCTGGTAAGGACCATGAATGACCTGAACACCATGGTCCCAATATCAGTGTGGATGCATCCGGCATCCCTGTTCCACATCTTGCTGGCCAATCAACGTCACACCAATACTTGCTGCCCACTCACAATGAGGGAGGAGGCAAGTCGACTACAACTGGGTGAAGGCCTTGTTCAAGGAATCATTATGGTTCACAGCAAAAAGTGGCAAGAATGCTACATGGAGAGAAGGGTCAGTCTATGACTCCGCAGTGTTACCACAACAGCGAAATCCTACACGAAGTAATGCAGGAGCTATGAAGACATTAGGAGAAAATGTTTCATACCTGGATTCAAACACAAGTGATCAGCCCTTCCTTTCAAACAAAGTCAACATTTGTGTGGAGGCAAACGTTTTTTGCCAGATGGTGCAGATGCTTTACAAAACTTGAAAATGAAGTGAAATTGTTGTATCTTGGTGATGGTGAAGTGTTGTTTTGAAAATATATTTGTGATGCAAATGCAATAGATTGAACGATATGGAAGAAGTCAATGACCAACGAAATGTTTTGTGATTCTTGCAGGATGACGGTGTATGCCTAAGGGAATTTGATTACCAAAGTGATTGATTATTTACTTATACTTGTAATGATGTTTACTAGTAGTGATTGATTGTTTACTTATATTGATGTTTAGATTAATGGTTAATATAAACAAAAACAAAAAGATGAGGGAATTGTGGAAGTGTAACTCAGTGTAACATATTGATTGGCCCTGGTAACTTATTAATTAACCTGGTAACAAAGCAGATACATTTTACATGCAAACTCTGTTAAAGACGAGTTTGTAAATGAGTGTCAGAATGTGAATGAACAATGTAATCTCTTGAAACACCTGGTCAAGGCCCCAGGCTAGAGCACCCCCCCCCTGCTGTGTAAATGGAAATCACAGCAGGAGGGGAGCGAGCTGATGCCAGGACTCGGTGCGATGCATGACCTCGGGACATTAGCGGAGAGGAGATTAAGTCCAGTTTGGCGATATAAACGAGAGCAAACGTTGAGTAAAGTAGACTTGTCCTCAGAAGCCCTGCCCGACGGAACGATGGAATGAACGAGTACGGCGCTGCGGAAGAATATCAGCCGAACGAAAAGGACCATGGAAAAGAGTTAATCTCAGCCATTGAATAATGCGGTATTATTTGGTAAATGGAATGAAGTGAATAATAAACCAGACCTTTTGTAAACCTGAGTCCGGTCATTGGAGTCCTGTGAGTCATACACGAAATTCTCCCACAGCCTATATAACCCACGGCAGGGCGTTTCCCAAGGAGCAGAGGGGAGATGAGCTTTGACGACAGAGAGACGAGAAGAAGTCCAGGGTTGAACTGCAGCTCGAGCCACCGAAACTGCACTCACTGCAGCTCGAGCCACCAAAACTGCACTTGCTGCAGCTTGAGCCACTGAAACTGCATTTGCTGCAGCTGGAGCCACCAAAAGTGCAGCCACAGCAGCGTGAGGCCTGGACGACAGTTTGGAGCAGGGCCGCGAAGGAGCGGCGGCTGCCCACGAGTCGATCAGCTGCAGAACTAGTTGGACCTCCCTATCCCGCCAGCCATCCACCAGCCACCCACCTGCCATCCCTATCATCATTCCCCGTGTAAGTGTGCTCGTAGTCTGTCTTTTGTCTTGTCCCTGGGTAGTAACAATTAAGACTGTAGGTAAGCTAGCGTTGCACTGTGTATCTAATCTCGTCTGTAAATAAACGTGACTACTTTCTTCTTGATTATATGTGTAAATAATAAATCCCATTACTCTTCTGTACGTCTTCTTCCTCTTTGTATTCGGTCGCTTTAGAGTTTTCCCGATTGAATAGCGGTGGCGCGATCCGGCCAAAGTTTGGGGCAAATCGGGTATTAATCAAGGAAGCACTGTTCGGTCGTGGTAATACCAACCGCTCGGTCAAAATAACATCTTTAACCGCGTCCGCAACAATTGGTGTCGAGGAGTGGGATACGAGGCCCGAAGCGCGCTTAACGCGCTCAAAATTACAAGCAGCTGGAAATTTGTTTTGTTTTGTAAAGAAAAAACCCGAATTTTGAAATCGCGCCATGGCTGGTCAAGGCGATCGGATGCCGGTGGGTGAGCTAGAGATAGACGGGGTGGAATCGACCCAGGACCTCGGGGAAATGTATATGGAGGATGTGGTTGAGGGGGTATCAGACGCGCAAAATGGCGCTCTCGCGCACGAGGTATCAGGCGCGCAAAATGGCGCCTTTGCGCACGCGGTTACAGCGGCACCAAATCTAGCCGCGCCCGTGACCGTAGCAGCGCCGCTGGGGAATTCGGACCTTTTTATGTTACAAATGGGGGCCCTTATGGACAGGCTAGAAGCAAAAATGGATGCTCAGGGTGAGCGAATGGGACAAATGGGGAACCGGATGGATGCTCAGAGTGAGCAAATGAGGGCTCAGAGTGACCAAATGGGGGTAATGAGGGACGAAGTGAGGGCTGATAGTGAGCGATTGGGGGGAGAAATGGGGGGCAAAATGGGAGAAATGGGGGGAAAAATGGGAGAAATGGGGGAACGGCTAGAAGCTAAATTTGAGGGGTTAGACAACGGGATAAAAGAGGTAAAGAATGGGTTAACAGGGGTGGAAAATAGAATGGCTGCCCAGGAGAATCAGTTAGAGGGGGTGAAAAATGGGTTAATGGGGTTAGAAAATAGAATGGAAGACAAATTGCGGGAAATAGGGGAGCAATCCGCCCGGGAAATCGAACAGATGGGGAACCAGATAGAGGAGGTGAAAATCGGGTTAGAAAGTAAATTGGATGCTCAGAGGGATGAATTGGGACAGATGAGGGTAGCATCTACAAAAGAGAGGGAGGAGATGAAGGAGGAGATACGACGAGGTGTAAGTGAGGAGGTCTCGGGGGTACGCGAGGAGGTAAAGCGAGGCGAAAAGCGTATAGAGAAAGAGGTGAGGAATAATACGGCAAAGTTACAAGGGGGAATAGAAGATCTGACGGAGGAGGTGGAACAGCTGACGGAGGGACAAAAAGAACTAGTGGAGCAGGTACAAAAGAACACTGCGGTACTAGGAGGGTTAAAGGCGACACAAAAAGAAATTAAAAATGACAATAGCGACACAGAGGCAATGTCAGATGGTACGTGAGGGACTGACAATGAGGTTGGACGAGGTGACAGAGGTAATGGAGACGAAGGACCGGCAGGTGAGGATGCACATAGAGACGGTCACGGTAGCCTTAGAGGACGAACTTGAGGAGACGCACCGGGAAATAAAAGAGGTGAAGCAAAAATTAGAGGAAGTGGAAGAAGGGGTGAGTGAAATTAAGAAGAGACGAAGGGAAACTAAAAAGGAAATAAAGGAGGAGGTGATGGAATTGGTACAAGGTCTGTGCTCGAATCGTGATGAGGTGCTTACTAACCAAATAAAGAGTTTGCAGGTGGCAGAGGAGGTGCGGAGACGAGGTGTCAAGGTGAGTGGCAATATATTCGGAAATGTATATGATGTGAGGGGAGCTTCAGTCGGCTTGGGGGTTGATTTAGACCCGGGTGTTCGTGAGGGACCAATGGTGAGGTGTATGACTGGTCCGGAGTGTGTGGAAAGAGGAGGTGTGTGAGAATGTCCGACTCCGGGGTGTGTGAGGAAAAAGTGCGCGCCAAGGAGTGAGTGTGCTGTCAAGCGTGAGTCGGTCGTAGCGCGTGTGCGAGGGGGCACATGGAAGCGCGGTGTGGTGAGTGTTACAGAGGAAGTAACGAAAGAGTGTGCACAAGAGGATGCGCGAGAAAGGTGTGTAACGGACGGGTGCATGGGGAAAGAGTGCGCTGTCGAGAGTAAGGGTGAGTGCGCTGTCAAGAGTGGTGGTGAAAGTAGTGAGAGTGACACGGAGCGTGAGTTGGTTGTGACAGGTGAGCGAGGATGTACACCTGGAATGGAAGGATGCACACCTGGAATGGAAGAGCATGTGTGGGAATGCACACCTGAGTTGGTCGTGAGGCACGTGGTTGGGTGTGCGAGTGAGAGCACACCTGTGATTGTCACAGAGGAGGTGACCGAGGAGGGGGCGCGAAGAGGTGTGTTGGTGAGGTGTGCGAGCGACGAATGTGTGCCAAGGTGTTCGGTGGTCAGGTGTGTGACCAAGTCTGTGAGCGGAATGAGTGTACCGAGGTGTGTAAGGAAAGGTACGAGGAGCATGGGAACAGCTGGAGGTATGAGCAAGAAAGGGGTAGCGTATGCATGTAGGCATGCAGGTGAGGCATCGACGGTAACCGGGTTAGCGGTTAGAACGACATTTAGCCGAATCGGGCCCTCGGTGCGTGCCGGGCTTCGCGTGCCGCGAGAACCAGCGAGGATCCGAGCCACGGCGGGTTCGAAAGGACCGCCGTACGCGATCCACGCTGGGCCTCGCTTTGAACGGCCGCGTCCGTGCTCCACTAGGCGGAGCGGGCAGCCCGATAGGAAGGGTCATCATGGCGACCACTTTTTATTGAGACGTTCCGGCAGGTCGAGATCGGGCAATTGGATGGCTCCGCGCCGAGGTGATGCGTGGGATCTCGGCACGGGTAAGCCCCCGTCCCTGCACCGAGTGCCGGACGCATCCAGCCGCCGGCACCAAAGAACCCGCGTTCATTGCTCGGCTGTACGAAGCCGGGCTGTAGACGTGAATTGGCGCACCGAGAGGATCTAATAAGTAGACGGGTAATGAGGTTAGTGTTTTGGACCCAAAATTTGAAAAAGGCAAAATTTAATGATTGGCAAAGGATTGGCAGAGTGATGATTGGTAATGGTACAGTGATTGGCAGATGATTGGCAAATTTTTGATTTGTTGGATTAGGTGTGCAAAATTTATAGTGGGACCTCCCCGATGTGGTGGGATGGCAACTCTGTCATCCCTCACACCACCGGGGGGGGGGGGGGCAAAGGAGCACTAGTTTATGGGGTTTATGGCAGTGAAAACTAGCCCGGGTGGGTTAGGATATTGTGTGTAGGGCCCTAGAAGATGACATTAGGTAACGTTAAGATTAGTTAGTGACAAGGATACCTGTAGTGGGGACACAGGTAGGTTAGAGTGGATTATAATGACGTGGGAGCGCAATAGTTTAAAGGGGTGACTGGGAAGCGCAAGTTTCAGAGGGGAGTAGTTAGATGAGATGATGCCGTGTGTTTGAGGATTGAACAGGTGTGATTGCACAGGTGTGCAATTGAACAGGTGTGTGGAGCAGTGTATGAGGGAGTAGTGGTGATTGCGTGTTGTGTTGACCAAATGGTCCAGGAAGAGGAGGAGGGTGCAGGTGGCACCAGGTGTGAGTGCACAGGTGTGCAACAACAGGTATGGAGAATGGTTGTGTGGAATACATGGAGTGTAGAATATATGGGGTATTGGAATGGATGGTCGTGGAGTGAGTATGGTGGAAATTGTGGAGTGGAGTGGATGGTGCGAAGGTGTGAATGGGGGAAGAGTGGACCCCCATCACGAATACCCGGGGCGGGTAGTGTAAGTGTTAGATAGAGGGTATAGGTAAATTGTGGTTGGATATTGGCATCTGTGGTGCGGGTGAGAGAATGGCATTTGGATGGGTGCATTAGTGTTGTGGAAATGGCTGGGCGTGTAGCCTGTTAGTGTGTGTAGTTGGTTTGAGCACTCCACCACTGTGAGGATGTCGGCCAGGTGAGGCCGCAGGTGGGCTCTGGGAGCCGGTAGTTGTGGATGGGGCCCGAGGATCCGGAGGACGGACCCGGGTAGCCCAGTGCCAGAGGGCACCAAGGGGTGACAGAGCCCGGAGGGGCCTTCGCCAGTTAGATAGGTTAGGGTGAGGAGCTAGGTAAGCTCGGGTGGCAACTGCAGTGGTGGAGGTGTGCAGGTGGGTAGACCTGCTGGGAGAGCTACACGTCGCAGCCCAGAAATTGTGCGAGGGCACCGGGAGATGAATCGGGGGAGTGAGACCCCAAATTGAGAAGCACCACAGTTGGTCAATGGGAATTGGTTTTTAGAACCCATAGTGTAAGTTGGCCAATGGATTGGCAGGGAGAGACCCCGGGTAGTGTAAAGTGTGTTAAAGTCATTTAGAGGATAGATAGGATGAAGGATCTCCTCGCACCATCTGCATCCACTCACCTGAGGTGACAGGTACTCCACACCATGCCATGTTTTAATTATTTTTTATGATGCAAATGTTTTGGATTGTGAGACGCATCATGACGTGGGTGTGACATTGTGCTTTGTTGTTCCATATCTTCCTCCTTATGAGGATTGGTGATGAATTGGGTGATGGCAAATTTTGGTTAGAGGGATTGTAGAGACGAATTTGGTGTAGAAGAAATATGGGGAAGACGAGACATTCGCGACGAATTTGTAAATGTGTAGATTTTTGTAAATATGGGGTAAGGGCAAGGGTAGTGTAGGTGACAGGGGGGGTGACGTACGGTAGGGACGAGCTTTCTCACTTCGCCCTCCGTACGCATTTCGCCTTGCATTGCCTTGTTTGATGTGTACCCTTGTGACCTTACCCCTCGCTCATTTGTCTCTTTTTGTCTCCCACATGACCTGTGTGCCATTGGGCGCCGAGGGGAGCATGCGTGAGTCCTCCATTGTGCGCCCGGAATTCCCAGAACCAGCTGTCTGCATCGATGCACCACATTATGGACCACATGCCTGTGGCCGAGCACCACTGATGGACCCCATGGGTTGGGGCATGGCCCCTCTGCTGGAACCGGCCATGAGGGCCCGAAATCTTGCTGGTGGACCTTGGCCACAGGGCACCGATGCCCCACAGGTGAACCACACGTAGTCGGCCCTGTGGGCCATAAATAAAGAAAATAAAATGGACACGTTGGGCACACTTTATTGCAAATAGGCCGCCAGTAAGAAAATGAAAGAATGACAACATCTGGAAGAACAAATAATAATAACCAGCAGAGGGAGCCGAAGAGCAAGAGATCACCTGCAGGGTTAGAGGTTGTTGGTTTTATTTTCTTGAACAATGGTGACTGCACCGATTGGTGCTTGGGTGTGTATTGGTGCGTTTTTGGGTGCTTTAATGGTGCATTGATGCAGAGCAGACTGTCTCCCCCCCAGAAAGAACAATTACAGGTCCTGGGTTAGTCTTGTAAATAAAAGCAGAGTCATTGTAAATAATGCTCCCCACCGTCAATGTATAGTTTGAAGACCATTCCACAATTCGGTTAACTGTGGGCGTAAGTCTGTTAGGTCAGGATGCAATGGAGCAGCGGGACACATTTATTTATGTTTTAAAAACTGTCGCACTCAGGGTCAGGTTAAAAGTAGAGGGAACTACACCTACGTGTCACACTAAATAAAAGTTGTAGGCCCGGGACGTGCCTAAGAGGAGGAGGGTGCAGTGTTGCGGATATGAGGACTGTATTTTTTTGATTGTGTGTATTATTATTATTGTTTATTCTGCGCCTCCTGCCTCCGGAGCTGTGTAAAGGTCAAAGGGCGTCCCATAATTAGTCCATAAAGCATCCACACAACAGCTAATCATAGAATACCCCTGTTCGATAGCTTATATCTTATTATGTGTTTTAGGGTAAGGCTGTGTCTCCCATTAATTGAAATACTCCATTGCACCAGTGAAAGAGATAGATTCCCTTCATGCCCATTCCCAAAACCTCCATTCCCCCTTTCATCGATTGGAAACTAGCTCCGCTCCAATTGCCGCCATTGACCACGAGGCAGGGTTGGGGAAGAAAGGCGGGTCCCCACCTCATCATAGAGGGGAGGAGTGAGTCAGCCCCACTCAACCAACCACGAACAAGGGGTTGGACTTGGAGAGGGTGTGGAAAGAAACATCGAGGAGGTTCGCGAAGGTTGAGGGGTGGGGCCTATATAACCCACGGCAGGGCGTTTCCTAAGGAGCAGAAGGGAGATGAGCTTTGACGACAGAGAGACGAGAAGAAGTCCAGGGTTGAACTGCAGCTCGAGCCACCGAAACTGCACTCACTGCAGCTCGAGCCACCGAAACTGCACTTGCTGCAGCTCGAGCCACTGAAACTGCATTTGCTGCAGCTGGAGCCACCGAAACTGCAGCCACAGCAGCGTGAGGCCTGGACGGCAGTTTGGAGCAGGGCCGCGAAGGAGCGGCGGCTGCCCACGAGTCGATCAGCTGCAGAACTAGTTGGACCTCCCTATCCCGCCAGCCATCCACCAGCCACCCACCTGCCATCCCTATCATCATTCCCCGTGTAAGTGTGCTCGTAGTCTGTCTTTTGTCTTGTCCCTGGGTAGTAACAATTAAGACTGTAGGTAAGCTAGCGTTGCACTGTGTATCTAATCTCGTCTGTAAATAAACGTGACTACTTTCTTCTTGATTATATGTGTAAATAATAAATCCCATTACCCTTCTGTACGTCTTCTTCCTCTTTGTATTCGGTCGCTTTAGAGTTTTCCCGATTGAATAGCGGTGGCGCGATCCGGCCAAAGTTTGGGGCAAATCGGGTATTAATCAAGGAAGCACTGTTCGGTCGCGGTAATACCAACCGCTCGGTCAAAATAACATCTTTAACCGCGTCCGTAACAATATATTCTGTATTTGAAAGTTTGCTTACTGGTCAATTGTTCTTAAGATCTCAATTGTCTCCCTTTTTACACACTTTTATTTCACTTAATCTGAACTTTGTTTGTTTGTCCCGTTTCAAATCTTTGAGCCGTTCGTTTTCTAGGCTCCATATGTCCTAGAGAGCTTAAATTTGGCCCACAGTCCTCTTTTCTGGTACATTTTCATCTATCAAAATGTAATTCCAAATTGTTTTTTTTATAAATAAAAAAAAAGGTTTAAAACTTAATAAAAGAAAAAGTGTGTAGCCATAAAACATGTTTTTTGGTTTACTTGTTGAACACGATAATTATGTTGGCTTCTTTCCATTGCTTGTGGACTTTTCCATGTATTAAGCAAGCTGTATATCGTTTAGCAAGCTGTACTGTAATGGTGACTCCTCCTTCCATAATTGTCGAATAATACTGTTACTGATCGCGGTTTAGATGCTACTTTGCCGAGCGAAGGCTCCGCGACCGAACAGTTATTCCCCGATTAGAACCCGATTCCACCCAAACGTTGGCCGGATCGCACCGCGGCTGCTCAATGAGGGAAAAGACTAAAACGACGAATGCAAAGAGGAAGACGAAGGCAAAGAAAGGTTTGGAAATACTACTGAATTTATTTACTATTTACACACATAAGCAAAAAGCAAGCAGTCACGTTTATTTACAACACATAAGACGCAGGTGACACAGTGCAAATACGAGCTTATCCAGACTTAATTAAATACCCAGGGACAAGACACACAGAACAAACTCACGTACACAAGAAGGGTGGAGGAAAGGAATGAATGCTGGAAGGAGGAATGGGAAGGTTCAGCTGGGGCAGATGGTTCGGGCTTGATCCCGCACAGGACGTCGGCTGGACCTCGACGGCCACCGATGCCACCGCTATCTGGTCCCCGCGGGGTAACGGGTTGAAGCTGCCTGGTGGAGTCAACGCTGCTTGTGGAGCCAAAGCTGCTTCTCTGGCTCACCTCAGGGCGCGTCTGCTGTCTCTGGCGCAACTGCTGGTAATTGACCTTGAACCTTCTCTCTCTTGGCCCTGGTGTCTCCTCACCACCGACAACTCAACGCAACCAACACAACCACTGACCACTCGACGCCACCACTTCTCACCACCGACTTCTTACCGCAACCAACGCAACCACTGACCCTCTACTGACGACCAACTCACTTGCTTCTTGTGTGCGCGCCTTTTTATAGCGCCTCCAGCGATCAAGCCGCCGGCCTTCAGGACACGCCCATCGGTGTGCTCACCTCGGCCCTGGTTGGTCACGCGACCCTCTCGCTCCGCCCTTGATGACGACGGGCGGGCACGCCCCTCTTCTCCGACCCGAGCACATGTTCAATGGTGGTTTTTGGAGGGGAGGTAATTGGCAATCGAGGCTCGGCAATGACGAAAGGGGATGTGAAAGGAAATGGAGATTTTGGGGATGGGAATGAAAGGGGATCTATTCTCTTTCACTGGTGCAATGGAGTACTTCAATTAATGGGAGACACAGCCTTACTCTAAAACACAGAATAAGATATAACTATCAAACAGGGGTATTCTATTATTGGCTGACGTGTATGCTTGTGGACTAATTATGGGATGCCCTTTCACCTTTACACAGCTCCGGAGGCAGGGGGGCGCAGAATAAACAATAATAACAATTCACACAATCAAAAAAATATACAGTTCTCATATCCGCAACACTGCACCCTCCTCCTCTTAGGTACGTTCCCGGCCTACAACTTTTATTTAGTGTGACACGTAGGTGTAGTTCCCTCTACTTTTAACCTGACCCTGAGTGCGACAGTTTTAAAACATAAATAAATGTGTCCCGCTGCTCTATTGCACCCTGCCTAACAGACTTACGCCCACAGTTAACCGAATTGCGGAATGGTCTTCAAACTACACACTGACGGTGGGAAGCATTATTTACAATGACGCTATTTTTATTTACAAAACTAACCCAGGACCTGTGATTGTTCTTTCTGGGGGGGAGACAGTCTGCTCTGCATCAATGCACCATGAAAGCACCCAAAAACGCACCAATACACACCCAAGCACCAATCGGTGCAGTCACCATTGTTCATCAATGTTCAACAATAAAAAAATAAATCAACAACCCCTAACCCTGCAGGTGATCTCTTGCTCTTCGGCTCCCTCTGCTGGTTATTATTATTTGTTCTTCCAGATGTTGTCATTCTTTCATTTTCTTACTGGCGGCCTATTTGCAATAAAGTGTGCCCAATGTGTCCTTTTTATTTTCTTTTATTTATGGCCCACAGGGCCGACTACGTGTGCTTCACCTGTGTGGCATCGGTGCCCTGTGGCCAAGGTCCGCCAGCAAGATTTCGGGCCCTCATGGCCGGTTCCAGCAGAGGGGCCATGCCCCAACCCATGGGGTCCATCAGTGGTGCTCGGCCACAGACATGTGGTCCATAATGTGGTGCATCGATGCAGACAGCTGGTTCTGGGAATTTCGGGCGCACAATGGCCGACCCACGCACGCTCCCCTCAGCGCCCAATGGCGCACAGGTCATGTGGGAGACAAAAGAGACAATTGAGCGAGGGGTAAGGTCACAAGGGTACACATCAATCAGGCAATGCAAGGCGAAATGCGTACGGAGGGCGAAGTGAGAAAGCTCGTCCCTACCGTACGTCACCCCCCTGTCACCTACACTACCCTTGCCCTTACCCCATATTTACAAAATCTACCCATTTACAAATTCGTCACTATGGTCACGTCTCCCCATATTTCCTCTATACCAAATTCGTCACCACAATCCCTCTAACCAAAATTTGCCATCACCCAATTCATCATCAATCCTCATAAGGAGGAAGAGATGGAACATTAAGCACAATGTCACACCCACGTCATGTTGCGTCTCACAATCCAAACATTTGCATCATAAAAAATAATCAAACAACCTGGCATGGTGTGGAGTACCTGTCACCTCAGGTGAGTGGATGCAGATGGTGCGAGGAGATCCTTCATCCTAACTATCCTCTAAATGACTTTAACACACTTTACACTACCCGGGGTCTTTCCCTGCCAATCCATTGGCCACTTACACTATGGGTTCTAAAAACCAATTCCCATTGACCAAACTGTGGTGCTTCTCAATTTGGGGTCTCACTCCCCCGATTCATCTCCCGGTGCCCTTGCACAATTTCTGGGCTGTGACATGTAGCTCTCCCAGCAGGTTTACCCACCTGCACACCTCCACCACTGTAGTTGCCACCCGAGCTTACCTAGCTCCTTACCTAACCTATCTAATTTGGGAAGGCCCCTCCTGGCTCTGTCACCCCTTGGTGCCCTCTGGCACTGGGCTACCCGGGTCCGTCCTCCGGATCCTCGGGCCCCATCCACAACTACCGGCTCCCAGAGCCCACCTGCGGCCTCACCTGGCCGACATCCTCACAGTGGTGGAGTGCCCAAACCAACTACATACACTAACAGGCTACACGCCCAGCCATTTCCACAACACTAATGCACCCATCCAAAGACCATTCTTTCACCCGCACAACAGATGCCAATATCCAACCACAATTTACCTGTACCCTCTACCTAACACTTACACTACCCGCCCCGGGTATCCGTGATGGGGGTCCACTCTTCCCCCATTCACACCTTCGCACCATCCACTCCACTCCACAATTTCCACCATACTCACTCCACGACCATCCATTCCAATACTCCATACCATTTATTCCATACACCTGTCCTCCATTCACCTGTCGTTGCACACCTGTGCAATCATACCTGGTGCCACCTGCACCCTCCTCCTCTTCCTGGACTATTTGGTCAGCACAATACACAATCACCTTCACTCACTCATACACTGCTCCATCCACCTGTTCAGTTGCACACCTGTGCAATCACACCTGTTCAATCCTCAACCACACGGCATCATCTCTTCTAACTACTCCCCTCTGAAACTTGCGCTTCCCAGTCGTCCCTTTAAACTATTGCGCTCCCTCGTCATTATCATCCATTCTAATCTACCTGCGTCCCCACTACAGGTATCAGTCACTAACTAAACCTTAACGTTACCTAATGTCAGCTTCTAGGGCCCTACACACAATATCCTAACCCACCCAGGCTAGTTTTCACTGCCATCACCCCATAATCTAGTGCTCCTTTGCCCCCCCCTTCTGTGGGGGGATGGTGGACTGCCCATCCCACCACATCGGGGAGGTCCTACTATCAATTTCGCACACCTAAATCCAACCAATCAAAAATTCTGCCAATCATCTGCCAATCACCGTACCAATCATCAAATTTCGCCTTTTTCTAATTTTGGGGCCAATACACTAACCTCATCACCCGTCTACTTATTAGATCCTCTCGGTGCGCCAATTCCCTTCTAAAGCTCGGCTTCGTACAGCCGAGCAATGAATGCGGGTTGTTTTGTGCCAGCGGCTGGATACGTCCCGCATTCGGGGCAGGGACGGGGGCTTACCCGGGCCGAGATCCCACGCACCACCTCGGCGTGGAGCCACCCAATGTCCCGATCTCGACCTGCCGGCACGTCTCAACAAAAAGTGGTCGCCATGACGACCCTTCCTATCGGGCTGCCCGCTCCGCCTAGTGGAGCCCGGACGCGGCCGTTCCAAGCGAGGCACAGCGTGGATCGCGTACGGCGGTCCTTTCGAAACCGCCGTGGCTCGGATCCCCGCTGGTTCTCGCGGCACGCGAAGCCCGGCACGCACCGAGGGCCCGATTCGGCTAAAAGTCGCTCTAACCGCTAACCCGGTTACCGTCGATGCCTCACCTGCATGCTTACATGCATACGCTACCCCTTTCTTGCTCATACCTCCAGCTGTTCCCATGCTCCTCGTACCTTTCCTTACACACCTCGGTACACTCATTCCGCTCACAGACTTGGTCACACACCTGACCACCGAACACCTTGGCACACATTCGTCGCTCGCACACCTCACCAACACACCTCTTCGCGCCCCTTCCTCGGCCACCTCCTCTGTGACAATCACAGGTGTGCTTTCACTCGCACACCCAACCACGTGCCTCACGACCAACTCAAGTGTGCATTCCCACACACGCTCTACCATTCCAGGTGTGCATCCTTCCATTCCAGGTGTACATCCTCGCTCACCTGTCACAACCAACTCACGCTCCGTGTCACTCTCACTACTCTCACCTCCACTCTCGGTCGCGCACTCACCCTTACTCTCGACAGCGCACTCTTTCCCCATGCACCTGTCTGTTACACACCTTTCTCGCGCACACTCTTGCGCACACTCTCCCGTTACATCCTCTGTAACACTCACCACAGGCGTGCATTCTCCCTTACTCTTGACAGCATGCGCTTTCCCCATGCACCCGTCCGTTACACACCTTTCTCGCGCATCCTCTTGCGCACACTTTTTCGTTACTTCCTCTGTAACACTCCCCACACCGCGCTTCCATGTGCTCCCTTGCACACGCGCTACGACCGACTCACTCTCGACACCACACTCACTGGTCGGCGCGCACTTTTTCCTCACACACCCCATGGTCGGACATTCTCGCACACCTCTTTCTTCGCACACCAGACCTGTCGCACTCTTCACCAACGGCCTCTCACGAACACCCAGATCCAAACCAATCCCCAAGCCGACTGAAGCTTTCCTCACATCATGTACATTGCCGAATATTTCGCCACTCACCTTGGCACCTCGTCTCCGCACCTCTTTTGCCACCTGCAAACTCTTTATTTGGTTAGTGAGCAGCACATCACGGTTCGAGCACAGACCTTGTACCAATTCCATTACTTCCTCCTTTATCTCCCTCTTAGTTTCTGTCCGTCCCTTCTTAATTTCACTCACCTCTTCTTCCACTTCCTCTAATTTTTGCTTCACCTCTCTTATTTCCCGGTGCGTCCCCTCAAGTTCGTCCTCTAAGGCTACCGTGACCGTCTCTATGTGCATCCTCACCTGCCGGTCCTTTGTCTCCATTATCTCTGTCACCTCGTCCACCCTCATTGTCAGTTCCTCACGTACCATCTGACATTGCCTCTGTGTCGCTATCAAGTCATTTTTAATTTCATTTTGTGTCGCCTTTAACCCTCCTAGTACCGCAGTGTTCTTTTGAACCTGCTCCACTAACTCCGTCTGTCCCTCAGTCAGCTGTTCCACCTCCTCCGTCAGACCCTCTATGCCCCCCTGTAACCTAGCCGTATTATTCCTCACCTCTTTCTCCATATGCTTCTCACCTCGCTTTACCTCCTCGCTTAGCCCCGAAACCTCCTCACTTACACCTCGTCGTATCTCCTCTTTCATCTCCTCCATCTCCTTTGTAGATGCCACCCTCATCTGTCCCAATTCATCCCTCTGAGCATCCAGTTTACTTTCTAACCCGATTTGCACCTCCTCTATCTGGTTCCCCATTCGTTTGATTTCCCTGGCAGATTGTTCCCCTATTTCCCGCAATTTGTCTTCCATCCTATTTTCTAACCCCATTAACCCATTTTTCACCTCTTTTATCCCATTGTCTAACCCCTCAAATTTCTTGTCTAATCCCTCACCGGTACCCCTCGCTTCGTCCCTCATTACCCCCAATTGCTCACTCTGAGCATCCATCCGGTTCCCCATTACCCCCATTTGGCCCTCCAATCGCTCACCCAATCTGGCTTCCAATTGCTCACTATTCTTGTCCATAAGGGCCTTCATTTGGATCATAAAGAGATTCCAATCCACCACTGGCGCTGCTACGGTCGCGGGTGCGGCAAAATTTGGTGCCGCTACACCCACATGCGCGAGGACGCCATTTTGTGCGTCTGATACTCCCTCAACCGCCTCCTCATTGCTCCCCTCCATTTGATCCTGGGTTACTCCTAACCCCTCCTCTAGCTCACCCACCGGCATTCGATCGCCTTGACCAGCCATGGCGCGATCTCAAAATTCGGGTTTTATTTCTTTAAAACACAATTTTTCAGCAGCTCGTAATTTTGAGCGCGTTAAGCGCGCTTCGGGTCCAATCCCACTTCCCGACACCAATTGTTACTGATCGCGGTTTAGATGTTACTTTGCCGAGCGAAGGCTCCGCGACCGAACAGTTATTCCCCGATTAGAACCCGATTCCACCCAAACGTTGGCCGGATCGCACCGCGGCTGCTCAATGAGGGAAAAGACTAAAACGACGAATGCAAAGAGGAAGACGAAGGCAAAGAAAGGTTTGGAAATACTACTGAATTTATTTACTATTTACACACATAAGCAAAAAGCAAGCAGTCACGTTTATTTACAACACATAAGACGCAGGTGATACAGTGCAAATACTAGCTTATCCAGACTTAATTAAATACCCAGGGACAAGACACACAGAACAAACTCACGTACACAAGAAGGGTGGAGGAAAGGAATGAATGCTGGAAGGAGGAATGGGAAGGTTCAGCTGGGGCAGATGGTTCGGGCTTGATCCCGCACGGGACGTCGGCTGGACCTCGACGGCCACCGATGCCACCGCTATCTGGTCCCCGCGGGGTAACGGGTTGACGCTGCTTGTGGAGCCAAAGCTGCTTCTCTGGCTCACCTCAGGGCGCGTCTGCCATCTCTGGCGCAACTGCTGGTAATTGACCTTGAACCTTCTCTCTCTTGGCCCTGGTGTCTCCTCACCACCGACAACTCAACGCAACCAACGCAACCACTGACCACTCGATGCCACCACTTCTCACCACCGACTTCTTACCACAACCAACGCAACCACTGACCCTCTACTGACGACCAACTCACTTGCTTCTTGCGTGCGCGCCTTTTTATAGCGCCTCCAGCGATCAAGCCGCCGGCCTTCAGGACACGCCCATCGGTGTGCTCACCTCGGCCCTGGTTGGTCACGCGACCCTCTCGCTCCGCCCTTGATGACGACGGGCGGGCACGCCCCTCTTCTCCGACCCGAGCACATGTTCAATGGTGGTTTTTGGAGGGGAGGTAATTGGCAATCGAGGCTCGGCAATGACGAAAGGGGATGTGAAAGGAAATGGAGATTTTGGGGATGGGAATGAAAGAGGATCTATTCTCTTTCACTGGTGCAATGGAGTACTTCAATTAATGGGAGACACAGCCTTACTCTAAAACACAGAATAAGATATAACTATCAAACAGGGGTATTCTATTATTGGCTGACGTGTATGCTTGTGGACTAATTATGGGATGCCCTTTCACCTTTACACCGCTCCGGAGGCAGGGGGGCGCAGAATAAACAATAATAACAATTCACACAATCAAAAAAATATACAGTTCTCATATCCGCAACAATACGTTATCAGGCCCTGGTACGTTCCCTCTTTTCATGTTTTGTAATGCATGTTTAAATTCCCAGTTTGTGATGTCTCGCATCTCTTTGGCTGTTGCTTGATGCAACTCTTCAACCCCTTTGTCTAAGTGGTAAAGCTGTTCATAAAATTCTTCTATTCGTCGTTGCATTTGTTTTGATCTCTGAAGGATTACAGTTTTGCGCTCAACAGTTTCTGTCTCTCTAATCTGGTATCAATCTTTATTTTACATAAAAGCATTCCATGATCACTTCCTGGATTCACTTTGTTGAATACTTTCACTTCCTGGAGAATGTTTAATTTGTTTGTTGAGATGAAATCGATCTTGTTTTTTGTTTGTCCATCTGGACTTTTCCATGACCATCTTCTTCATGTACTTTTCTTAAAGAATGCGTTCATGATTTTTAGTTTGTTACTGACTGCAAACTCAATGAGTTTGTCTCCTCTTTTATTTCTGATTCTTGATACAAAGTTTCCCATTATGTCCTCTTCTCCACCTTTCTTAAGTTCCTCTTTCATGTTGAAATCACCTATTATCAAGTGATAATGCGCTTTTTATGTTTTAGCATTCCTGTTATCTCTTCATACATTTCGTCTTCCTCTTCGTCATATTCCGTCAAATTGGTCAAATAATGCATATTCCTACATTTTATTTTTGCTTTAATTGCTTCTCAACAGGGACATCAAACCAGGTGCAGCTGCTTCATCTATAGGACACAGCCTAATGAAGAACAGTCAATACTAAAGAATATGATTTAAATTGAAGTATAGAACTGCAAAACTGGAGGTTCTTGGGCGCATGTGCAAGCTCGATGAATTCTGAGTCGAGGAACGTTTTTTGTTGAAACGTCGTAGAAAAACGTTGAAACTAAACACTCGTCTTATTCATGTTCTGATTTGTGTTGAAAATATACCATTCAATTTAAATACCTTGTTCCTCAATCACACACTGATGATAATCAATTCACCAAGATGGAATCCTTGTCACACACACCCAACCTGTTCACCAAGTTTTGTCCAAATCAGTATACAACTTTTTGAGATATCCTGTTCATAAACAAACAAACAAACACACAGGGGTGAAAACATAACCTCCGTCCACCTATTGTTTGGTCAGAATCGTCCACCTTTGGTGGTGGAGGTAATAAAATAAATTATAAAACTCTTCCCAGGATTGTAGCAATATTTCTACATTTCTACCATCTGGGTCATCTTTTGCATGTAAAATCACTAAATTTTACCTGCACCACCGAAGGAGGTTATGTTTTCACCCCTGTCTGTCTGTTTGTCCATGGGCGGGATATTTAAAAAAAAGTTGTGGACGGATTCGGCCGAAACTTGGTGGCAGGTTGGTTGAGTGACAAGGAAGAATTGATTATGTTTTGGTGAATATGCAGATCTGGTTCCTGATACTAGAATTTTAAAACTGATTCTTCACCATTGAAGCTTAGTGTTGGCTTAACAGTTAAGGTAGCTGGCATAAGATCTTCAGGTCCTGATTTCAAGCTCCAGTCACGCCATAAGTTAACATAGGTTGACTCAACTTGTCAACCTTCCGATGTTGGAAAAATCAGTACCAGCTTACGGGGAAGAATGAGCCATTTGAGTGTCCTGCATCGGAGTGGCAACCCATCCAGAATTGTGCTCCCCACTGCCTCGGTAACCCTATGCAGCTAATGGTATGAAAATGAATGGTTATTATCATTACAAGTGGGCACTCCCGCCTTACGGGTGGGAGTACCCTTCTCGGCCCATATTCGGCGGGCAATGTTCTGCGGCACAGTCTTGAGCGGCTTTGGAAATGCACTTTTATAATTTTTGTCATTTTTGGAAGAAATTTTATTGGTCACAACATATCATACTCAATATCATAAGAAAAAGGAAGATGATTTGTAATACCGGATACCACCAACGGTGGCGCTATTTACGCCGCATGTCAATTTTGGAGTTGCGATGACATCCACATTTGCTCCATTATAGTCAGATTATTTTTATTATTATTTATGTTGCAGTCGCAATTGTTGTAGTCATAGCAGGAGTTTTCATTAGTGGTTTTCATGTTTGTGCTTTTACATCGACTTTAACTTTATATCTGAACAATTATTGCATTTTACTTCCCTGCTTCTACATTTCGGTGTGATTTACCAGTCATGTCAAGCATGTTGCTGACTCCTTCAAATTATATTTGTAGATCTGTTTTATTTTGGAATTTCTTTTTAAGCCTCTGTCAACGAAGTCAACAGAGGCATTATGTTTTCAGATTGTCCGTCCGGCCGTCGGTCTGTGATAGGTTTTCTTTAATGCCAAATGTCAGAGGTCATGAATGAATGATCGTTTTAAGGTCATTTTCCCCGCTAGAGTGGGGGTTGGCCTTGCGGGCCCCATGACAATCATGGTTCCCTGTTTGAAGCAATGTTTTTTTTTTTATGGCTGGATGCCCTTCCTGACACCAACCCTTAGTTGCCTCTTACGATGCGCAGGGATACGGGTGAAGGGTGAAGGTGACCATAAAAGGGTGAAGTGATATAACATGTGGGCCCAAATGGACAGAAAAGCTCCTTTCCTGAAGACTTTGTTAGCCAGATGGAGTTTTACCGACATTCCAAAACCGATACTGTAATTTTCCTGATACTATTTTGAGTTCAAAATGCTTACAATCAACGTACTCAATATTTTGATTGTAAGCATCTGACAATGTTTTGATTGTAAACATCCTCAGATTTTGATTGATAAACATCCTCAGATTTGATTGTAAACATCCTCAGATTTTGATTGTAAACATCTTACAATATCTTGATTGTAAGCATTTTATATTATTTTGATTGTAAGCATCTTACAATATTTCGATTGTAAGCATCTTACAATATTTTGATTGTAAACATTCTCAGATTTTGATTGTAAACATGTTGCAATATTTTGATTGTAAGCATCTTACAATATTTTGATTGTAACTATCTTACAATATTTTGATTGTAAACATGCTCAGATTTTAATTGTAAACATCTTACAATATTTTGATTATAAACATCTTACAATATTTTGATTGTAAGCATCTTACAATATTTTGATAGTAAACATTCTCAGATTTTGATTGTAAACATCTTACAATATTTTGATTGTATTCATCTTACAATATTTTTATTGTAAACATCTTACAACATTTTGATTGTGAGCATCTTACAACATTTTTATTGTAAGCATCTTACAATATTTTGATTGTAAACATCTTACAATATTTTGATTGTAAACATCTTACAATATTTTGATTGTAAACATCTTACAATATTTCGATTGCAAGCATCTTACAATATTTTGATTGGAAACATCCTCAGATTTGGATTGTAAACATCTTACAATATTTTGATTGTAAGCATCTTACAATATTTTGATTGGAAACATCCTCAGATTTGGATTGTAAACATCTTACAATATTTTGATTGTAAATATCTTACAATATTTTGATAGTAAACATCTTACAATATTTCGATTGCAAGCATCTTACAATATTTTGATTGGAAACATCCTCAGATTTGGATTGTAAACATCTTACAATATTTCGAATGTAAGCATCTTACAATATTTTGATTGTAAAGATCTTGCAATATTTCTAATGTAAGCATCTTACAATATTTTGATTGTAAAGATCTTGCAATATTTCGAATGTAAGCATCTTACAATATTTTGATTGTAAACATCCTCAGATTTTGATTGTAAACATCCTCAGATTTTGATTGTAAACATCTCACAATATTTTGATTGTAAGCATCTTACAATATTTTGATTGTAAACATCCTCAGATTTTGATTGTAAACATCCTCAGATTTTGATTGTAAACATCTTACAATATTTTGATTGTAAGCATCTTATACTATTTTGATTGTAAGCATATTACAATATTTTGATTGTAAGAATCTTACAATATTTTGATTGTAAGCATCTTACAAAATTTTGATTATAAGCATCTTACAATATTTTGATTGTAAACATCCTCAGATTTTGATTGTAAACATCTTACAATATTTTGATTGTAAACATCCTACAATATTACGATTGTAAGCATCTTACAATATTTTGATTGTAAACATTCTCAGCTTTTCATTGCAAACAACAACAACAACAACAACAACAGGCATTTTTAGGCCATTTTCCCTGCTAGAGCGGGGGTTACCCTTGCGGTCCCCATGACAATCTTCTCCATCTTGCCCTATTTTCTGCATCTCTCCTTGTTAACCCCCTTGCCCGCATTTCTTCTTCCACCATCTTTAGCCAAGTCTTTCTCGGTCTTCCCCGTCCTCGACTGCCTTCTACATTCATTTCCATCACTCTTCTCAACCAGTCACTTTCATCCTTCCTCAACACATGACCAAACCATCTCAACCTGTTCCTCTTCACAGCATCAATCACAGGCTCTATTCCCATCATCTTTCACAATTCATCATTTGTCTTCCTCTCTCTCAACGATACTCCGCACATCCACCGAACCATTCGCATTTCCACCCTTTCCAGCCTTCGTTGCTGCTCTACATTCATGACCCATGTCTCGCTCCCATAAATCATAACACTTCTCACACATGCAGCATACACCTTTCCCTTCAGCTTCAACGACACTCCCCTCCTCATCAGCACGCCACTCAGTTCCCGAAACTTCTTCCATGCACATCTCACTCTAGCAACCGTTGCCGAGTCTGATCCACCTTCTCCATTCAGCATGTCTCCGAGGTAGCAAAATGTTTTCACACCTTCCAGTTTCACGCCGTCTCCAAGATCCAACTCAACATTTCCTCCATCTGCAGCTCCCTCTGTGCACACCTTACATTTGAATGCAGCTGCCACACTGGTTAATGACCCTCTCAGACCGCTACATTTTTGATGAACCCACTCAGCGCACATTGCACATTGAATGGAGTTCATTCCGACACCCTTCCTGCACACAGCACATGGCCACTTCCCAGTTCTTTCCACCTCACCACATGCTTTACCACTTGCCATCACCTTCGACTTTCCTATATTCACCTTCAGACCTTTTCCCTCCATACATTCCTTCCACTTGTTCATCTTTTCCTTCAGTCCATCCATACTTTCCGCAACCAACACCAGATCATCTGCATACAACAACTCCCACCGTAAACCCTCCTTTACGTTCTGAGCCAGCACCTCCATCACAGCTACAAATAGTAGTGGACGTAGTACCGACCCCTGATGCACTCCCACCTTCACCTCAAACTCACCACTTTTCATTGTAAACATGTTACAATATTTTGATTGTAAGCATCTTACAATATTTTGATTGTAAGTGTCTTACAATATTTTGATTGAAAACATCTTACAATATTTTGATTGTAAACATCTTACAATATTTTGATTGGAAACATCCTCAGATTTTGATTGTAAACATCTTACAATATTTTGATTGTAAAGGTCTTACAATATTTCGATTGTAAGCATCTTACAATATTTTGATTGTAAGTGTCTTACAATATTTTGATTGAAAACATCTTACAATATTTTGATTGTAAGCATCTTACAATATTTTGATTGGAAACATCCTCAGATTTTGATTGTAAACATCTTACAATATTTTGATTGTAAAGGTCTTACAATATTTCGATTGTAAGCATCTTACAATATTTTGATTGTAAACATCCTCAGATTTTGATTGTAAACATCCTCAGATTTTGATTGTAAACATCTTACAATATTTTGATTGTAAGCATCTTATACTATTTTGATTGTAAGCATCTTACAATATTTTGATTGTAAGAATCTTACAATATTTTGATTGCAAACATCCTCAGATTTTGATTGTAAACATCTTACAATATTTTGATTGTAAGTGTCTTACAATATTTTGATTGAAAGCATATTACAATATTTTGATTGGAAGTATCTTACAATATTTTGATTGTAAACATGCTCAGATTTGATTGTAAACATCTTACAGTATTTTGATTGTAAACATGCTCAGATTTTGATTGTAAACATCTTACAATATTTTGATTGTAAACATCCTCAGATTTTGATTGTAAACATGCTCAGATTTTGATTGTAAACATCTTACATTATTTAGATTGTAAACATCCTCAGATTTTGATTGTTAACATCTTACAATATTTTGATTGTAAACATCTTACATTATTTTGATTGTAAACAGCCTCAGATTTTGATTGTAAACATCCTCAGATTTAGACTGTAAGCATCTTACAATATTTTGATTGTAAACATCCTCAGATTTTGACTGTAAGCATCTTACAATATTTTGATTGTAAGCATTCTTCAGCTGTTTTTGAACCCATAGCTTGTGGGAGCTAATCTCGAGTCTTCACCACTTCACTACAACTTCAATTGGACACTGTAATTGAACAGTTTTTGGTGTGCTTCTTACAAAAAGGGGAAAGGTGGTGATGCATAACCCCTTAAAACTTTGCTAATACCAACCTTGAGCTATAAATGGGCAATGTCTGTCATTATCCAATTGACCAACAATGGTACATTTGGTCCAAAATGAAATATCATTAAAAATGCACTCTTGCATACTTCTGTTTTTTTTAACAGATAAATTGCTCATGGAGGACCTTGTATGCAAATCACATGCAGGAAAAGAACATGACGAAACATGAGTGTCATCTATGTAAAGTATATGAACATTAGTAGATGATGGACAAATCAACACAGTGTAGTGTTTCCTTGTAAATATATATTTTTTCATAAATGTACTTCCTTTCACATATTGGGCACGTTTTGCAAATGTGAAACAATCATAACAAGTATTGTTTATTTTATTTTTTTAATACAGGGGGTAGGAGCTGTGGGCAGGGTGAGGTGAAAACTGAGTTGGAGTAGGGCGAGGAGGGAAATGGGAGAGAGCGGGTGAGCAGGAAGAAGTGAGGGGCAAGCTTTGATGGGAATATGTGAGTGGCAAACTGTGAGGAGAAGGGGTGAAAGTTCAGTAGAAAGAGGGGGCATGAGCTGGAGGGATACCTGAGAAGTGGTGGGGTTAGGAGAATGTGTGCGTGTATGAGATGACGAGGGGGAGGGTATACTGGCATGAAGGGGTTTGACAACATTGTTGGATATGAAAGGAAGTTGATGGTCATGTGCAGGCAACCTCTGCAAAATGTACTTCTCATGATCCCCAATTCAGATGTACAGAGACAGACTTCATGGGAGGGCTGAAATGAAGGGTTGGTTATTCAAGGCATGAAGGAAAATAATGCTGTCGCAGTGCAGCAGGTAAGAAAGAATTTACTTTTGTTACCCTCACCAGAGGATAGGGTATTGCATTTGAGTCCGTTGGTTTGTCTGTCTGTCTGTTTGTTTGTTTGTCTGTTTGTTTGTCTGTCTGTTTGTTTGTCTGTCTGTTTGTTTGTTTGTCCGCACAGAATAAATATGATTTTCTCTGCAACCGTTGGTCCGATTGACATGAAATTTTCACCATAGGTGCAGCTCCTCCTGTATAATTTTTTTAAATGATAATTATGCTTTTAGTCACGATAATTAGTCACGTGGTACGGGCGCCATCTTGGGAAAAAACGAAAAACTTTGAACCTCTATATCTCCGAAAGCGCTGCATAGAAAAAATTGAGACATGGCTCATTGAAAAGAACTCTCCATGATGATGTCATAGGTTACTCCATTATGACGTCATAATTCGACGAGGACAAAACTTCATCCAATGAAGATGAAATTTTTTGAGCGTCATCTAGGGATAAATTGGTGGAGAAAACAATAATGACGTCATCGGTCACGTGGTTCGGCCGCCATATTTGTTTAAACACAAAAGCCTTAAAAACCATTAAAAACACGTCCTGGCGTGGGTCTGCAATATCTGATTGCTCTTTCTTGTTTTGATTAGACAGGTTTGGGAAGGAACCTTGTAAGGAAGAATAGGAATATATATAGTGATGAAGAATAATAACATATTCGGTGTTCCTGACAGAGAATGCAAATGAAGCATTTTAAAGTAAGAAGCACATTAATTAAATTATGAGGAATGTTACTTTATTTGGGAGGTACTGAGAAAGGAAAAGATAAATAATTAATGAAGGACATACCAGGCCAATGAGTTTGTGATGTTTTTTGTACTGAATATTTTTTTTAAAGAGAGGCGGGGGAAATAAGATAAAGGGGAGGAGTATTGAAGGAGAATACTTACATTAGAAATAGTGGAACAAGGCACACAGAGTCAGAGCAGAGAGAGAATTGGCATGCCAACTATAGCTGAAAGCCTTGTTGAGTAGGCCAGAGACTCCCAGAGACACAAATTGGACATACACCACATTACCACAATTCCTAGGGACACAAATCCGATTAACACGGAAAATTGGACAATAATGCAACCAAAAACACATGGACGAAACAATAACCGAGAGACGATGGATGCAGTGGCCTGGAAAACTTAGCTTTGATGAACTGGAAGGAGGTATTGCACAAACCATTGTTCAGTAAGCTCAGACCCATAACCGGAAGTGACTGGTCCATTGTTCCCCAATTCCTCTCTGGATCTATTCAGAAGTAACAGTGTTACATTTACCACTCTCCTGTGTTGCGATACCTGTCCTTACTTCAATGAGCTATTAAGGATATCGGTTAATACCACGCTTATCTTCTTGGGTACATCCTGCAATACTCTGAGGCATACAATCTGACTCTGGAGCTTTTCTTCACTTAGTTTTCCTAACGCTTCTTTATTTTCTGATTAATATCTGAACTATTCGAGATATCCTTCCTCAGCACCTAGATGGATTCTCTCAGCCGCTGGTAATTCTCCTGACTATTTGTGTGTGAATCTTGAAGAAAAATAATCATTCAACAAGTCAGGAGACGACGATGGTTCACGAGTGAGCGGTATTCAATGACAAAGGACGGACTATAACCGAAACAGGCCCGGACAGGCCAGGCCTGGAAATATCAACATGAAGTTTACTGACCTTGAAATGAGATAGAAAATAATGTATAATCAGTTATGAGGTTAGTTAGCTACACAATACCGAAAATTCGGTGAAAAATGAAATGAAAAAAAAAAAAAGGAAAAATGAAAAGTCGAGCTCCGTGGGGTTAGACACATGACATTGGCCTAACCAAATATCGAAACCCCTGTCAGATTCCACCAAACCTTTCTGGTCTTCATCAATGATCTCTCTGACTCTCTTGAAAATCCTCTGTATCTCTTTGCTGATGACTCTACTCTCTGTCGCTCCATTCTTCATCCCTCAGATCGGCAGTCTGCTGCCTCCTCACTTTCTGCAGACCTGGACAAAATCACAGACTGGGCAAACAAGTGGAACATGTCTTTCAATCCTGACAAATCTCACACTCTTACGATGTCTCTCTGAAAAGACCGACTGGACAACCCTCCCATCCACTTTCTGAATAATCCTCTCCAAGAAGTTTTGTCACTCAAGCTTTTGGGACTCACTATCTGCCATGATCTTTCCTGGGAAAACCACATTTCAAATCTGGCCTCCAAAGCCAGTCGCCGACTGGGCATCCTCCGTTGTGCGAAGTCCTTCCTTGGCACACCTGAGCTCCTCACCACATACAAGGCTTTCATCCGCAGCTCAATGGAATACTGCTCTCCCCTCTGGGCTGGTGCTCCTGCCTCACACCTAGCTCGTCTTCACGCTGTTGAAACCAAAGCATTCAGAATCATTGGAATCTCCCACGATGAAGCTAACTCCAAGGGCCTCTCACTCACTCACCGCAGGCAGGTTGGTGGTCTTTCCATCTTCTACCGACTCCTCTCTGGCCTTGCCCCCCCCGCCCCCCAGCTCTCTCTGGGCTCTGTCCCGCAAATATTCCTACAGGTCGCACAAGATCTGCCTGCAACCCTCTTATGGTCAAACTGCCAAAATCAAGACTCTCTGCTCACCTTCACTCCTTCATTCCTCTTTTCTCCCGCCTCTGGAACAAACTCCCTCACTCTCTTCAATCCCACTCCACCCTCCAGGTCTTTAAAACAGCTGTTCACCACCATCTCTTATCTTCCCCCATCCAAAACCTTGATCTTTTCTACCCCTGCTAATTTCACCCCAATTCCACTTTTTTGAAATACCAACTTCTGTCCTGGAAGTCCTTGGTGTCCTTGTGTTTTATACTTCTCCCTCCACCCCCCCCCCCCACCCCCTTCCCACGCCTCGTCCCCCCAAGCCCTCTCCCTTCCACACATCTCCCTGCTCTCAAATTTTGTGGTTGTGTGCTTCCCCTTCTCTCCCCATCTTGTTTTCCGCTCCCTCTTTTTATGTTTTGTTTGTCTGGTTGATTTGTTTGTGAGGTAAATGCTAGCTCTTTCACGAGCCTCGATTCAGTATACAAAAAAACAAAAACAAAAAAAACCCCTCGGAGAAGATGTAGCTTGAAATCGATTACCCCCTAAAAAGACATCCTTTTCGGGCGTGGCTCTGCCCACAATGGGCACAATACGCCCACTCTAGGCAGGACACAACGAGATCATGATATCAACCTCCCACCAAAGTTTCATCAAGATCGGATGATATCATCGGGTAGTTATGCTGCGGATAGACACACACACACACACACACACACACACACACACACACACACACACACACACACACACGCACACACATGACGAATATAGTGGTCACTTGATAACTCGTGAACCAATAAGGCTGCCATCTCACTTTCATTACAAACCAATCTCCCTGTGCTATTCCTCAAATGGTCTGCACTTATTAAAAGTAATATTTACCCCTTCATCATCATCAATGATGAATGACGTGTCTCCCACACTTTCCGGAGATTTGGTGCTCCTGCTTTGCTGTGCAGGAATTTGAAATGTTGCCAGGGTGCTCATGCCGATAACCTGCGTACTCTACATGAAGGATGCCATAGTATATTTAATGCCCACAAACTAATGCACGCAGAAGAGACACCCAGTTTAATGTCCGTCGGAGGGATGGCACACACATTAATGAATCCTCTTGCCTGTGAAACGCCGCGCACACAGGTCGGTGGTCTCTCTGTCTTCTAATGCCTCCTTTCTGTTCTTGCAGCCTTTGATTTGCCTGTGCTTTTCCCCCTCAGGTTTCTGCAAGGCATATGTGGTCCACCAGTAAACCCCTCAAGGTGAAACTCCTGAAATCTAGAATCACTGCTCACCTGCACTCATTCATTCTTCCTTTTTCCACCTTTGGACCAACTTCCTCACTCTCTTCAATCTCATTCTTCCCCCTGGGTCTTCAAGACGACTGTTCACCACTATCTCATCCCCAATCCAAACCATAATCCTTTCTATCACGTTACCTCCTACCCCCTCCCCCTCCCAGAAGCCCACTGTGCATCCTCCTCTACCCCTCATTCCTCCTCACATCCCTTATTTGTCCAAGTCTCCCTCTATTTTGTCCTCTAACCCTTCTGTTTGTGTCCCCACTCTCTCTATACTGTCCCATTTGTTCTGTTGCATCCTGATCTGATATGTGTTCCTGCTCTTCCACGAGCTTTGACTTTGTATACAAAATAATAAAAACAATAATGAAAATTCCCACTGCAAACCTTGATTTCCCCCTTCCTGATTGGCCTATGCCATCATTATAAAACACTTAAGTTGCACCCAAAATGATTCCCATTACTTCTTAAAAAACAAACCCTCACTGCCAACACCAATCTTCCAACTATAGGGGAACATCTATCACTCTACTCAAATTATATTCCCAGAAGTTTTGTCAGATCAAAGCTTAGAAGATCATTACATAGTAATCCTTCGCTTTTAGTCGACAACTCCTTCGTCGGAGTTGCCAACCTGCCGCCCTCTGTTTTTCAGCTCTTCCATGAACCTTGACTTCTGTATAAAAAGACTTCATGTGCACCAGTACCTTATTCTGGATTGAAAGTTGATTTGCCCAGTTGCTTTATCTCCATAATAGAGAATTAAATAATACTGGTAAAAACAAAATAACATCAGTAGAGACTTTGGCGTAATGGTGTTTTTGGAGCAATACCACTGCAGGGCACATTATCAAACTGAATTTTTAACACGAACAAACCTGCTACCCCACTGTCAATTTATCCTTGCTCTTTCATAAGCCTTGGTCTTGAAGAAAAAGAAAAAAAAAGACATTTTTTAAACAAAGTGGTTTTTCGATCGGCTCAGAGGGAGCAAACTCGCCTTTGATCTGCCTATTCTGGTTTAGACTACTTGCCTGACTCTAAACTGTTATCCATGTGTTTTGGAGGCAGGATGTTGTATCACTGTGTATGCCATTCCTCAGAGGAGACATTGAGCTGCCTGCTACATCCACTGGCATTCCTTTGCGGACATTATAAAGATGCAATATTACTTTTAGCAAAGAGTAGGTCATTGTGTGATCACATCTTGGAGAAATTTCAACTTTCTTCCCCGAAGTAGAGCTGCTTTCGCCGCACACAGTGATGGAGTAGCTTCTGTACATTCTCTTGAGCTATGGAAATGTTTATGAGATAGTCGTGGGTATCCAAAATGCCAACCAGAGGGGTAAGGGAGCAATTGCCATTCGTTTAACAGTAAAAATACTGATGATGGCTTTGACTTAAGACGATGCTCAGGCAGGGCTGTTTCACTCTGAGAGTACCTAATGCATGGAATGGTTTCCCTGGAAAGGTAGTGGCAGCAGGAACTATATATAGGTTAAAATCATAATTAGATAGGTACCTGGAGGCATTGCAGATGAAGTCTACATGTATGTTGGCAAGATTTCACATGCTTGATGGGCCTAGAGGCCTCCTCCTGCATTGAAGTTCCTTCTGAAACTTACACTGATTTTGAAAACGATAAACCGGTCATCTTGATTATTTTGCCGGGATTTGGGACAAAGGATAAATTTGCAGATCACACAATACCATTTGCGGGATCATAATGATCATATAATGCCAGGCAAGAAATTATTCTAAAATAAAAGTTGATGGAATTGTTTGTTTGAAAACAGGAACCCATGCTAGATCTCCAGTCATGTGACAATATGTTTGCATCAATGATCAGCTTTGGTCTGATGCACTGTTATAAACGTGGTGCCGACATGCCACAGACAACGTCACGGGAGTATATCCTCGGCCCAGCAGAGTGCCCATCCTCGAGTTCCCAAATCAACAAATATTAGTGACTACAGCAGGTATTGGAGAGCCCACCACCTGCATTCCAAACACCTGATTTAATGTTCCCATCATACAGGAATGTGGGACTCCCAAGGCAGAGTTTGGAAGGTATATTGGTGTCCATGCACTCTGCCTGCAGATCATCGCAGTGATCAAATATGGAACAATCATTGAAGTGATCTAGATCGCTACTGCCAAATCAACCAGAACACTGAGACAGAGGGAGCTTACATCACAGATCACATCACCTTTGTATTGGTCAAATGCTCACCAACAGCAATCCTTACAAATTCCTTGCCATTTTGAACGATGCGATCCATCTTGGCGATGAGCCGTACACAGTGCCATGCTCAACGGAAGGGGTCCTGGGTGTCTGTAACCCCTCTAGCCTTTCAGCTTGAAAATTACATGACGTAAAAATTAGGGGTGGATCCAGAGATTTTCCATGGTCTTCTCCAAAGCCATTTCTGTCACCCAAATCCCACGCTGATATTGTAAGTGCAATCGCAAGACCTGCAGATGTTAAAGTGTTCAGATATATTTCAAAATTTAACTTTATATCCCTTTTTATTATATACATTAGTGTGACTCGGCGAGCTCCGCGTGCCTCACCACACCTCGTTTCAGAGGGATAGGCATTTTTGACCATTTCGGGGTCTATTGGGTCTTCATGGTGTTTTGGGTCTTTGCAGTCTTTAAGGGTATTTTGGGTCTTCAGGGGTCTTGGTGGTCTTAAGGGTCTTGGGGGACTTAAAGGGTTGTCAAAGGTCTGAGGGATCTCAGCAGCCTAAAGGGTCAAAAGGTATCCTCCAACAGTACGTAATACGTAATTAAAAGTTCACGGACTGTGTTTTGGGTGTTAATTTTATTTGAAGAAGAAGAAGACGTTTGGGTCACAAATAAACAAACATTGAAACAAACATCACCATATACGTTTGCTCTATTATAATAAGATATGAGTGATTACAAAGTTAGCTTTTCTGAAAGATAATGGTTGATATCGATGTACGAGAAATTTTTTAAATATCCGTTTTGCACCCACCTTGATTACCTTTCTAACCTTGAAAATGACCTTCCAAGTAGAAAAGGAAATGACACACACCTACATATTTTCCTTCATCCGATGTGAAATTGCTTGCTATGAACAAAAATGTCACCAGTTTAATTCTACTATCGTTGAAAGCGGGTAACTTGGATGTCCCTTATATTGAAACGCTGAAAACGCTCTTCCTTTTCATTTATCTTTTCTATCTTCGCAAAAAATTCTGGCTTTGTAACATCTAAAGACCCAAAGTTAGGGTTAACACAAGATAGCAGTGGGGTTGGGGAGGTATGATGCAGAGAGGGGGCGGAGAGGGTGTGGGTAAGGGGAGGCTTGGGAAGACGTGGAGCGAGAGACAGAGAGAGAGAGAGAGACAGAGACAGACACATATTGGGCTGTAGATCTTTAAATCATTGGACGATGTTCGCGTGTTACCCACAAAGTTCCTGCGCAAAGGGGATAAAGAGTTGTGTTCTTCAATTTCTGTTCTTCTACTCCGTTTTGTGTGTGCACCAACCATCGGGTCATGCAGTGCAACATAGCCCATCACAAAGGTGCGTTTATCTACTTCTTGAAAAATTCACAAATTGACTTGAATTATGGACCATGAAATATTGTGGTGCATAATGTATGGGTCCTCCAACTTTCAAGGAATACATGCTTCTTGTGTGGACATAAATGAGTGTTCTCCTGCCTTCTTGTATGGACCATGAAGATTCGTATATGCTAAAGTGGGTTAATACAATTCAATCTTAAAATATTATAAAATGATCCAGTTAGTGTGAGGATGTTACCTAAAAATCTCATTTCTATTGTCCTTTATAATCCACTGAGGTTGCTTTGCAGAATAATATTTCATTGCAGAATTAAATAATTGCCCTAAATGGAGAGTGGATATCTGTCTGCATTCATCTTCATGTTTTCTATGTGCAGTGAAATGTGCCCAGAAAATAAAGTGATCGTGAGTGAATACACATGCCAACGGTATCGTGGAAAGCACACCACGTGCTTGAGGTATGGCCGCTTCGGGCTCAGGTGCTAAGTGGGTAGAAAAGTAATTATGGGGAAAAGGTTGAGGTTCCACAACGGTAAAACTTTTCCATCACAAATAACACTTGTTTTTTGTATTTATCATTGTTCATAATGTATTTTTGGAAATAAATAAAGTAAAATGAATTTGAGATGAAACCATTATTTACCCTCCTGATTTGATAAGTTTATTGATAATACAGGAACTGTTCCATGTGTAGTCCAAAACTTAAAAAAGAGGTTCCAGATGTATATCTGAAAATACCCTTTTCTGAGCTTTTTGGCCAAATAACAATGAGGATAGAGTTACTAGTTCATTCGAGCCTGGTGTTGGCTTAGCGGTTAGGGTGCCGGCTTGGGATCCTAGGATCGAATCCCGGTCGATCGCTGAACTAACGCCAAGGGGGTTGACTCGGCCTGTCATCCTTCCGAGGTCGGCACATTGAGTACCAGCTTGCTGTTAATTCCCTATGTGTCGCAAGAGGCGACCAACAGGGTTGGCGGCAGGAAGGGCATCCGCCTGTAAAACATTGCCTCAAAAAGGGGACTGAAAAAGGCCAATCCCTGCTCTGCGGGAAAAAATGGCCTCTAAAGGTGGTTCATAGAGTTACTAGTTATCTTAAGCAACATTTAGGAAATGGTCTTGCGGATGAAAATATGGACAAAGTTTTGAAGTCTTGCATCAGGAAGCGGATACTTGTGGAGAAAAATATTGATGATTGATTCGGCTGAGGCAGATCAGGTCGAGACCCTTAATTCCTGATACGTAAAACACCCGGCAACCCATGCCTACTGATAATATAATTTGTTTTGGAACGCTGGCTGCATTTTCTACCCACTCATCATGTAACTTTCCATGTTGAAAGTTTTGGTACAGTGAAAACGAATTTAAAAGCGAATACAGGTGAAAAAGTGAGGGCGGAAGAAAAAAGTGAGGGCCTTGACCGACATTCCGTAACATGGGCAAGGATGGTTGTGGACACCTATTCCTGTACTAGTTAATTTTTTTCTGGAGCTTATTCTCGAAAGCAAAATTGTTCTCTTCGGGTGCATTTACCTATTACTTCAACAAATGGTTGGGGGATTGAGGCAATGATGAGTTAAAGAAGGGGAAAAAGAAGGAATGTGTGAGAAAAGGGAGGTTAGGAAGTTGTGAAAGGGGATTGGAAGAAGATATGGCAAGGGAAGGAAAAGAGCTGCATGAGGCTGGGGATGTCAGGAGATGGGAAGAACCAATTCTTGAAAATTAGAGGAGGTGAAGACTAAATCACCTTTGCTATAAGAGAAAGGAGATTGGCCTCGGACTCATTTATATCTCAAGCAACCATTGGTGTGTTATTGTGTTTGTTTGTTTTTGTGACTTTTACTCTCAATTTCTTTCTTCCTTTTCCCTTTTCTCTTTTATTTATGTATTTATATTATTATTTCTCTCTCTCTCTCTTTTTATGTGTGTCCACAGAGAGGTGAGCTCTTGCAAATTGTTTTTGTAAGGTTCACCTGGCTGCACCTGGATGGGTTTGAGGGTTGAGGAGTAGCAGCCGAAACCCGAATCCTATCCAGGTTCCTCCTAATGATTGATCACATCTTTGACTATTCTGGTCCTCCTGATGATTGATCATATCTTTGACTATTCTGGTCCTCCTGATGATTGATCATATCTTTGACTATTCTGGTCCTCCTGATGATTGATCATATAAATGACTATTCTGGTCCTCCTGATGATTGATCATATAAATGACTATTCTGGTCCTCCTGATGATTGATCATATAAATGACTATTCTGGTCCTCCTGATGATTGATCATATAAATGACTATTCTGGTCCTCCTGATGATTGATCATATCTTTGACTATTCTGGTCCTCCTGATGATTGATCATATAAATGACTATTCTGGTCCTCCTGATGATTGATCATATAAATGACTATTCTGGTCCTCCTGATGATTGATCATATAAATGACTATTCTGGTCCTCCTGATGATTGATCATATAAATGACTATTCTGGTCCTCCTGATGGCTCCAATGCTTTATTTAGTCTTTTGTTTGATTATAGTTTTCATTACCTTCTATGGAGTAGTCTCCATGTTTTCACCACTCTCTGCTTTGTAGTATTCCTCTGTCTACTTGAAATCTTCAGTTTAATGAACTTTACATTGCACTTCCATCATCCTTACTTTCTCTCTTTTTCACTCGATGCCACTCTGAGTTTAAAAAAAAATAAAGAAAAGAGTTTGTGTAGGCTTCATGCCTTTCTGAAAGTATCCCAAAACCTCCAAATATAACTCGGTAAAGCTTGCCAAGCTGAGTAAGGAGTACTGAGTTTTGGAATGAGAAAAAAACAGCAAGAGTCCACTGGGAAAACTGTCCAGTGCCAGTGGTTTCCATGAAGCACAGACTGCTTATCTGTGCATCTTGCAAGTAGCCACTGATGATGTTTTTGGCTGCCCCCAACAATGCATGTTGCAATCTTGCATACGGAGGAGGCGATGGAGTAAACACTGTCTTCATCTAATTAGGACACATGCAGTAATATTAATGGGGTAACTAATTTCTCTCACATTATAATCTTCAAAATGTTACATTTGCAGGAAGAGATGCTGCAGTGGCTACCACTTCGTGTTGGGTCAGTGTTTGCCTGAAGGTATGGTCGTCTGGATTGATAAAAACGACCATATTAGGTCACAAAGTCATATTTGCATGACCTGGCAGTCATATTATATGCAGGCCTGGTAGAACATTTTCCAACACAGTTCTTTTGTCATCGATTCTGCTTTTAGATGTTAATTGTAAAAAAACATTTTTTTAAAGAAATTCTAAAATTTTAGAATTTCAGAGAATAATCAATGTATAGTCACTATATCCTATACCTATAATTAATTATCAATACATTTTTAGAATTGTATAATGGTTGTAACAGGTAAAACCTCCTTTGAATAACCTTTTATCTAGGCAGTGTAATGGTGGTATGGAAACCTATATGAGTTCCATCCCTTCGACACAGCAACCCAAAAATAAACAAGAAAGTATCTAACAATGCAAAGCCCGTCCACATCCATATGTATTCATACGTCTTCTTCTCCTTCTTCTTCTCCCGTATGCTCAAAATAACGAAAACAGTTTTTAAAAAAATACAAAATGAAAATTGATTTTATGCAGCCTTGACCTTTGACCTTTTGACAAAATAAAAAAAAGAATCAGCTTCTAGCTTTTGATTGGTGAACCAATTCAGTGATCCAATATGCAAATTCTTACGATTTCAGGTCAATGAGATGAAATTGATGATTTTATATGATGCTGACCTTTGACCTTTTGACTAAATTATTCATTTTTTCTTCTCCATTTTCTCATAATTAAGCTTTGTTGAAAATATGATGACAAAACTCAAATGGTCAATTAAAATTTCAGGTCAATTGGATGAAGATTGATGATTTTATGTGACGCTGACCTTTGACCTTTTGACTAAGTATATTAATTTGCCTTCTTCATATTCTCATAATAAAGCTATGTTGAAAATTTGATTACAAACTCTAAGTGGTAAATTTAAATTTCAGGTCAATTGGATGAATATGGATGAGGCTGACCTTTAACCTTTTGATAAAACTATTAATTTATCTTCTCTGTATTGTCATAATGAAGCTTTGTTGAAAAATTGATGACAATAGCTCAAAACGTTATGGACCGGGCAAAACAAACAAACAAAACAAACAAACAAAACAAAACAAAACAACACACACACACACACACACACACACACACACACACACACACACACACACACACAACCCTGTCTCCTGCTATTCACGGGACGGGTTAATATTGCACATACTTGCACAATATTGTGCCTCATGTAATGTGGCAGTTCTGCTAATACGGTCAAAAGGCAATGTGTCGTGTTGCGTTGTACTTGGGACGTATACGTTGAGAATACCACCTTGCGAGGTCGTATTTTGAATGTCAGTAAAGCTTAGCACATTATGGTGCATCACTCGGCCCGTGAGACCATTCCATATTTCAAGTTAGGCCATTACTCTCATGTGTGGCAAAAAGTCACGTGACTGATTGCCGTTAGGCAGCCATTTCTTTCTTTATATGGTTGGATATCCAATTCGATTCAGGTATAAATCGACAACTTCACAGATGCAATCACACTTACTACAAGTGCAACAACAACATGCATTTTAAAGGCCATTTTCCCTACTAGAGCGGGGGTTAGCCTTGCGGTCCCCATGACAATCTTCTCCATTTTGCCCTATTTTCTGCATCTCCCCTTGTTAACCCCCTTGCCCGCATTTCTTCTTCCACCATCTTTAGCCAAGTCTTTCTCGGTCTTCCCCGTCCTCTACTTCCTTCTACATTCATTTCCATCACTCTTCTCAACCAGTCACTTTCATCCTTCCTCAACACATGACCAAACCATCTCAACCTGGTCCTCTTCACAGCATCCATCACAGGCTCTATTCCCATCATCTTTCGCAATTCATCATTTCTCTTCCTCTCTCTCAACGATACTCCGCACATCCGTCGAACCATTCGCATTTTCACCCTTTCCAACCTTCGTTGCTGCTCTACGTTCATTACCCATGTCTCGCTCCCATAAATCATAACACTTCTCACACATGCAGCATACACCTTTCCCTTCAGCTTCAACGACACTCCCCTCATCATCAGCACGCCACTCAGTTCCTGAAACTTCTTCCATGCACATCTCACTCGAGCAACCGTTGTCGAGTCTGATCCACCTTCTCCATTCAGCATGTCTCCGAGGTAGCAAAATGTTTTCACACCTTCCAGCTTCACGCCGTCTCCAAGATCCAACTCAACATTTCCTCCAACTGCAGCTCCCTCTGTGCACACCGTACGTTTGAATGTAGCTGCCACACTGGTTAATGACCCTCTCAGACCACTACATTTTTGATGAACCCACTCAGCGCACATTGTACATTGAATGGAGTTCACTCCGACACCCTTCCTACACACAGCACAGGGCCACTTCCCAGTTCTTTCCACCTCACCACATGCTTTACCACTTGCCATCACCTTCGTCTTTCCGATATTCACCTTCAGACCTTTTGTCTCCATACATTCCTTCCACTTGTTCATCTTTTCCTTCAGTCCATCCATACTTTCCACAATCAACACCAGATCATCTGCATATAACAACTCCCACGGTAAACCCTCCTTTACGTTCTGAGCCAGCACCTCCATCACAGCTACAAATAGTAGTGGACTTAGTACGGACCCCTGATGCACTCCCACCTTCACCTCAAACTCACCACTGTTCCCGTCCTTCGTCCTTACAGCTTAGCGCGCTCTTTTGTACATTGCCATCACTACTCTGATCAACCATTCATCCACTTCTAACTTCCTCAATGCCCATGTCAATACTTTGCGTGGAACCCTATCGAATGCTTTCTCCAGATCAACAAACGCAAGAAACAACTTCTTCCTCTTCTCCATGTACTTCTCCTGCAACTGCCTCACAATGAAAAGCGCGTCTGTCGTTCCTCTTCTTGGCATAAATCCAAACTGCATTTCGTCGACTAGTGCAGGAGTGTGTCACAATTCGAATAGCATGTAGTCATGTGACAAGGCTTCTACTGAGCATTATTTTTTGTGGCTTTAATAGACATTGTTACATATTTATGTGAATTACTATTCAGGGCTTTGCTTATCAATGTGTAGTCGATTAAAGGTTGTTGTGATTAAAGGGTCAGGAGCCCTTCTGAGAAAAAGGAGACCGGAAACGGAAGAGAAAAAGACACGAGGTCCTGGAGACGTGACGATTCTTCTTCTTCCTCGCCAAGCTCGGACGCGAGCGGTGTCGATTGAGCAACGTAAGAGAATCGGCGTTTCAAAGCCCGTCTGGCGAGAGGAGTTACCGGGACGTGTAACTACCCTTTGACACGTCAAGTCACTGTGGGTTCGTGCACGAAACCAAGCAGCTGGCACAGTTCGCCTCGCCGTCTACCAAGGCCGCGTACGGGTCGCACCTGGGGCCGCGCGCGCTGGGCAAGCCGCGTGTTGCTTTGCCTGTTTTACATTACCCGCTTTGCTTGGCCAGGAGGTGCGTGCTGCAGCCGTTGTTCCCGGTACGGGACATGCCCGGTGAAAGCACGTCAGGAAGGGTCCGTTCAACCGCCCACGTGCGGAGATCGAACTACAGGAGTACGGAGACATTGTGAGAGACATTGACCACGGAGGGAGTCGGGAGTGGGGCTCACGTGAGGAATGTATAAGATGGCCATCTTAGAGTTAATGTAGATGAGTTTACATCTTTGTACTATTGATTGCTGATTGTTGAGGGTTGATTGCTCGGGGAATATATCATTGATTATTCCGGATCCTTGGTGTGGGGTTTTTTCTTGGTTGGAATTCATATTGATTGCGTTACGAAAGTGCATACATAATAAATCTTTCTGGCGGAGTTCCTCTCACGGTCCGGGGGTCACCGAGACCAGGTAGTCACCGGGAGGACCACGTAACAACATGCATTTTGTAGCAATTGTAGCAATGTCTACTCGAGCCACAAAGCAGGTTGCGCGATCAATTTGGTAGTTGGGACATGCATGCTAAATGACATTTCTACACCACAATCTAATGCACAATTATTATGCAGATCGCCCTATAAAGCTAGAGTTACTAGCAACTATCAAGGCTTCTGAGCAGCAATAGGTACAGTTGAAGAAGGAACCATGAGTCACCTTAAGATTTGGTATTTTCGAAATGGTGATAGCTACAAACCTATAAAAAGAATTCCTGTCTCAGTTGCTAAAGCGCCATATTGGTTGCTAAGGAAGGATTCACAGGATATCGTCACAATTGTTCAACTTATAATCGCTATTGCCTATAAACGAATACATCAGTTTTTTCCAACAAAAATCCATAAATTCCCCCAATTCCCCCCATCAATTCCCCTCCCCCGACGTCAAAAAAGTTGAAACTTTGATTGCGCCATGTCGGCCATTTTATTTTCCAGAGATACTTCTCTTGCACAAACTTGAAACACCCTGGTCTGCGGACGATGTCTCAAGTTTTGAATAGATTGGTTCAGCAATTCCAGAGATCATTGAATCTTCTCTTTAAAAAAAAACATAAACGCATGATTGATTGCCACCAAGCCTTTTGATGAATCGGGTTAATAGGGCATGTGATGTCATGGCCTGAAGCAATACTTTGAAGATTCAAGTTTATCGTGTAGCAGTCTATGAAACATGAGAGAGAACTAGAACAGCACCACTCTTCAACGTTGCGATGTCGACCAATATGCCTCTGCCCCCATTATTACATCATTACACACTAGCGGGGTCACCCGTGGGAATCCCACGGGCATGGATGTGTGTGACATTTCGACATATTGAGTTAGATGCTGCACATTCATTTTTACAAAATGGTTACAGGCAAGTCATCAGATCCAGAAATGGTGTAATGAACACAATTTATTTATTTCACATAATATGTGACCCCTCACTCCTCTCCACCTGACACTCTCCTCTCTCCACCTGACACTCTCCTCTCTCCACCTAGCACTCCTCTCCTTTCCAATCCCTCACCTCTCCAATCCCTCACACTCCTCTCCTCTCCAATCCCTCACACACCTCTCCAATCGCGCCTCACACTCCTCTCCAATTGCGCCTCACACTCCTCTCCAATCGCGCCTCACACTCCTCTCCAATCGCGCCTCACACTCCTCTGCAATTGCGCCTCACACTCCTCTCCAATCGCACCTCACACTCCTCTCCAATCGCGCCTCACACTCCTCTCCAATCGCGCCTCACACTCCTCTCCAATCGCGCCTCACACTCCCCTCCAATCACTCCTCTCCAATCGCACCTCACACTCCTCTCCAATCGCGCCTCACACTCCTCTCCAATCGCGCCTCACACTCCTCTCCAATTGCGCCTCACACTCCCCTCCAATCACTCCCCACTCGCCTCTCCAATCGCTCCTCACTCGCCTCTCCAATCGCGCCTCACACTCCTCTCCAATCGCACCTCACACTCCTCTCCAATCGTGCTTCACACCTCTCCAATCGCTCCTCACACTCCTCTCCAATCGCGCCTCACACTCCTCTCCAATCGTGCCTCACACTCATCTCCAATCGCGCCTCACACTCCTCTCCAATCACGCCTCACACTCCTCTCCAATCGCTCCTCACTCTCCTCTCCAATCGCGCCTCACACTCCTCTCCAATCGCGCCTCACACTCCCCTCCAATCACTCCTCACACTCCTCTCCAATCGCGCCTCACACTCCCCTCCAATCACGCCCCACTCTCCTCTCCAATCGCGCCTCACACTCCTCTCCAATCGTGCCTCACACTCCTCTCCAATCGCGCCTCACACTCCTCTCCAATCGCGCCTCACACTCCTCTCCAATCGCGCCTCACACTCCTCTCCAATCACGCCTCACACTCCTCTCCAATCACGCCTCACACTCCTCTCCAATCGTGCCTCACACACCTCTCCAATCGCGCCTCACACTCCTCTCCAATCGCGCCTCACACTCCTCTCCAATCGTGCCTCACACTCCTCTCCAATCGCGCCTCACACTCCTCTCCAATCGCGCCTCACACTCCCCTCCAATCGCTCCTCACTCTCCTCTCCAATCGCTCCTCACTCGCCTCTCCAATCGCTCCTCACTCACCTCTCCAATCGCTCCTCACTCGCCTCTCCAATCGCTCCTCACTCGCCTCTCCAATCGCTCCTCACTCGCCTCTCCAATCGCTCCTCACTCGCCTCTCCAATCGGCTTTCCCCGTTTCGTTTCTCTCGTTTTTCTCCCGTCTCGTTCTTTTTCTTGCTCCAAATCGGCCCGTCTCGCCCGTCGGCCCGTCGGAATCGGAAATCGGCCCGTCTTGCTTTCTTGCTTGCGCGTAAATAAATTGTGTTCATTACACCATTTCTGGATCCTTCCCTGTCATCCTTCCTGTCATCCTGTCATCCTTCCGAGGTCGGCAAATTGAGTACCAGTTCACTGGTAATTCCCTGCTTGTCGTTAAAGGCGGCAAAAGGGGTTGGCGTCAGGAAGGGCATCCGGCCGTAAAACATTGCTTCAAAAAGGGGACCGAAAAACAACAACAACCACAGTTCCCGAAAAAGGCCAACCCCCGCTTGCGGGGAAAAATGGCCTCTAAAGGTGGTTTTTACACCATTTCTGGATCTGATGACTTGTCAGTAACCATTTTGTAAAAATGAATGTGCAGCATCTAACTCAATATGTCGAAATGTCACACACGTCCATGCCCATGGGATTCCCACGGGTGACCCCGCAAGTTTGCATTGACGTTCGTCGATGGACTCGTTCGCCCGTCTCATTCGTTTTCTTGCTACATCCTGTTCAAGTCTGCGTTCTTCATCGATCGTCTCATTCATTTTGGAAATAGAAGTTTCCACGCAGCGCATGAATTGTCACGATCCTCAAGAGGAAGTGTCTCGTAATCATCAAATGATAAATGGCAAGTAAATTATATTGTGGAAAATTAAAGGTTTCAAATAAACCTATTTAAAGTGTATGCGCACATAACTAATAAAAAAACGAAGAAATATCTCTCGGTAATTTCCTGAAACATATTTTACTTCCGGCTAATAATGTTGAATGAAATAAAAACGAAGAAATATATGTCGGCATCATTGTTGACGTTTTTGTGACAACTGTCATCAAACGAAAAAGTAATATATCTTAACGGAAAAGCAAAAGAGAATTTTTAATGTATATCGACACGTTGCCGTCGGTGTCATGTTGGGCGGTGTATGATACACCATGACGCGATTTTTAAAAAGATATCTCTGCATTTTCCCGCGTGTGTGGAATGTTCTCAATTATTGCTGACACCGAGTCTAAAACCATCGATAAAAATGAAATCATATGGTGAGTTAGATTGGAGATAAAGGCGTGAGAGAGACTCAATGGCCTTGAAGTTACAGGCGTTTGAGAATTCATTTCGTTCTATAAACGGCAACTTTCATCGGATTTTCTTCCCGTTTTTTTCAACCGAGTCTAAAACGATGTTAGCGACTGTGAAAAATGAAATGATATATCGAATTTGATTTGAAATAAAACTGGGAGAGAGAGCAAGACACCACGGGCCTACAAAACAGGCCTCAAAGCTATGCGAGTTAATAAAATGGTGGATATTTGTTTATAATTATATGAAGCCTCTCCCAGAATGGGTGGAGCTATGGGTGGAGCTACTCTGCAAACCGAGTAAGCCACACCCCGGACAGACACCCAACAGATAGACAGACAGACAGACAGACAGAATCATCTACGGCTATTATAATATAGATACTTGAACCAAGTTTCATTTAAATTCCTTCAGCTGTTCTCAAGTATCACACTCAAGTACCTTTGATGCCAAAATCTATTCAGTTCGGCTTTGCATGCATCATAATATGTACTGGAACTAAGTTTGGTCATAATCCCATCACTGGTTCACAAGTTAGTGCAGTAACAGAAGTTTTGCCAAACCAGACATCTGACCTTTGACCTCTTGACCCCATAATCAAATCTGTTTATCTTTAGATCATTATACATACTTGTACCAAGTTTGACTTGTTTCCCTTCAACCGTTCTTAAGTTATCACGGTAACGAAAACCTATTATAGAATCCAACCTTTGACCGTTGACCTCTTGATGCCGAAATCTAAGCAGTTTCTCTTTGCATCATAATGTATGCTTATACTAAGTTTGGTCAAAATCCCATCACTGGTTCACAAGTTAGCTCGGTAACAGAATTTTTACCTTACGGGATCTCTGTCATTCGACCTTTAACCTCTTGACCCCATAATCTAATCAGTTCATTTTTCCATCATTAAACACACATGTGTCAAGTTTGAATTTGATCCCTTGAGCCATTCTTAAGTTATCACGGCAACGAAAACCTATCACGGACGGAGGGACAGACTGCCTGCCGGACGGACAACCCGAAAACAATGCCTCTGGAGACTGTCAGCGGAAGCATAAAAATTAGTGAAATAAAATAATCCCAGCAAGAACAATAGGCTTCCAGCTTCCAGATTGGAAGCAAACTTGTGCATTTTTATTGGTGCTGATGACATGTGATGTTGGCAGACAAGGATGTATGTGCTGATTCGCCATGTGAGCAGCACTGCACTGACAGCTTTGGCCACGTGCTTTGTTCTTGCTTCTCTGGCTACCGCTATGACCCGAAGCGACACAAGGCTGGACTGCGGCCATATTGCATTGGTATGTTTGGAGTCATATACATTTTAGATCAAAAGCATTATATCAGACAGAGATTTTGTAGAAATTAGAGGTTTGTGAATTGACTGCATGGCTTGCTTATTCAAAACTGTTATCTGCCTGTCCCATGTCAATGACATACTGCAGTGGTAATGTCGTCCAATGTAAATGTAATCACTGGTGAATATAAGCTAGCAAGTTGCCTGTGCCCGCAAGGGATTCTAAACGGGGTAGGGATGATTGAGGTAAAAATGCAAATGGCGTCTTCATTCATTGAGCCGACAAGCTGGGAGCAACAATTCTCAATTATTGCCACATCGGATGTAATTGAAATGCTCGAATGACAGTGACGTGATCCATTTGAAACTGTTTGATTGATATATATATATATACATACAGTATATATATATATATATATATATATATATATATATATATATATATATATATATATATATATAGTCACGTGAAAAAGTAAGTACACCCCTTGTAAAGTTTTGACTTTTTCAACGTATTTCAACAATATTGATAGATAAAGGTGATATAATATAACAAATATCATGAAACATTTACATTTTGTCGTCCTTTGTTTAATTTAAATAAACATAAATGCAAATTTCGCATGTGGAAAAAGTAAGTACACCCTTGGCTCTAATAGGTGGTATTGCCCCCTTTGGCAGAAACAACCTCAAGTAGGCGTTTCTTATAACTGTCTACCAGTCTCTGACATCGACTGGGAGAAATTTTTGCCCACTCCTCCATGCAGAATTCTTTCAACTGTGCGATGTTTGAGGTGTTTCTTGCATGCACAGCTCGTTTCAAATCCCCCCACAACATCTTGATGGGATTTAGATCCGGGTTTTGACTTGGCCATTCCAGAACCCTCCATTTCTTTCTTTTCAGCCATTCCTTGGTGGATTTACTGGTAGGTTTAGGGTCATTGTCATGTTGCAAGGTCCACCTTCGGTTGAGCTTCAACTTTCCGACAGATGGCCTCACATTATCCTCAAGCACCCTCTGGTACAATGAAGAATTCATAGTGGATTATATGATGGTGAGCTGCCCAGGACCTCATGCAGCAAAGCTGTCCCAAGCCATAATATTTCCACCACCATGCTTTACAGTTGGTATCAGGTTCTTGTGGTCAAATGCTGTCTTTGATTTTCGCCAAACATGTCTTCTGGTACTGTGGCCAAATAGCTCTACCTTTGACTCATCTGTCCAGAGCACATTGTTCCAGAAGTGCTGGTCTTTGCCTCGGTGTTCATTGGCAAACTTTAGTCTTGCCCTGATGTTCTTTCTGGACAGCAAAGGTTTCCTCCTGGCACACCTCCCATGCAGATCAAATTTGTGCAGCCTCTTTCTAATGGTAGACTCGTGCATTTTGACATCAACAGTGGCAAGAGCTACCTGTAGGTCCCGTGATGACATTCTGGGGTTCTTCGAGACTTCTTTCAGCATATTGTGGTCTGCTCTCGGCTGAACTTGTTGGGGCGGCCTGGCCTGAACAAGTTGGCAGTTGTTTGGAATCTTCTCCACTTCAAGATGATCTTCCGGACAGTCGAATGATTGATTTCAAATTGTTTGGAGATCTTGTTAAATTCCTTCCCAGACTCGTAGGCATCTATAACCTTCTTTCTGAAGGGCTCAGAGAGCTCTTTTGATCCAGGCATGGTGACGCTGCACACTTCAACAACAAAGAGCAAACCAAACGAAATGTCTGAGGTTTAAATAAGACAGGTTCCTCCAAGATTCTCTCTAACGATGTTCTAATCATTTGCACCTGAGCTGGTGCACCTGATTGTCTAATATTAGGTTTTTGAAGTAGTGATAAATGTAGGGGTGTACTTACTTTTTCCACATGCGAAATTTGCATTTATGTTTATTTAAATTATACAATGGACTACAAAATGTAAATGTTTCATGATATTTGTTATATTATATCACCTTTATCTATCAATATTGTTGAAATGAAGATCAAATAGCTGTATGTTGAAATATGTTGAAAAAGTCAAAACTCTCCATGGGGTGTACTTACTTTTTCACGTGCCTGTATATTTGTATTGTTATGTATAGTTTATGAAAGGGGGGGGGGGGGGAGGAGGGTTAGAGATTACCTTAGAAGAGATAGAACTGTATAGAATAGCATGGTCCGTGTGCGGGTAGGTAGCCAATATCAATGTAATAAGCAGGGACACGTCAGCTGAAGGATTATCTGTTTGAATGTGTACCATGCGAAGGATGTCGCTTGTAATATATAGTGAGGGATTAAGTGAAGGAACTGTGCGTACAAACCTCCTGTAAACATCTACCGGGTGCACCAGGTGGCAATACGGCATTCCTGTTGAGTTGGTAGAGCAAGGCAGATCATGGGACTCTGCCAGGCCAGAAGAGAGGAGTGATGCCATGACCATCTCATGGAAGGAGTGAAGCTCAACGCCTCGAGGGGCAGAGGGTTGTCAAGGGAGGAGCTGACAAAAGGTGCAAGAGAGTTGCGCTAGTTTTGAGGAGAAGAGGGAGGAGCTGATAAAGGCTGGCAGGGATTGCGAGAGTTCTGAGGAGAAGGGGGAGGACGCTGTATCGGGTGGGTTTGGGAGATCACTGTTTTGTGAGGGGAACTGAGTGAGATCCGTGGAGATTTATGAGTGAAGAGAGCTTAAAGCAAGTCGTCTTGCCTGTGCCTGCCTTCGCCCGATGCCTGTGTTCGTCTGCCTGCTGCATGTTTATTGTCCAATTAATCTCCCCATCACCTCTTCATCGTCCTGTTGTCTCCTCATCATCCTGCCCATTGTCTTGCCCATCACCTGCTCTTCGCCTGGTCTGTATCCATCCTCCCCTCCCCCGCTACCACCAGAGATGTCACCTGGTTTTATCCCTTACCCTGTCTGTGCCTGTGTCTGGTGTAAGGCACCTCAGATTCCTTTAGATTTATTTTACCACATTGTTTGCCTCATTTTACATAGTTACCTCCGCCATCGAAGGTGGATGGAGGTTATGTTTTCACCCCTGTCTGTTTGTTTATTTGTCTGTCTGTCTGTCTGTCTGTGAACAAGATATCTCAAAAAGTTGTGGATGGATTTGAACGAAATTTGGCAGAGATGTAGCGTATGTGACTAGCACGAAATGATTAGATTTTGGTGAATATCCGGATTCGGATCCGGCTAGTAGAATTTTTAAAGTGATTCTTCACCATTGGGAGATAGGGCCAAAAAACGATACATAGCAGGATATCACAAAAAGTTATGGACGGATTTGAACGAAACTTGGTGGATCGGTTGTGTGTGTGACAAGGACCAATCAGTTCGATTTTGGTGAAGATATGGATTCGGATATGAGAATTATTTAATCTTCTAAGTGATTCTTCACCATTGAGTGATAGGGCTAAAACCGATACATAGCACGATCTTAAAAAGTTATGGACGGATTTGGACGAAACTTGGTGGACCGGTTGGGCGTGTGACAAGGACTAATCGATTCGATTTTGTTGAAGATCTGAGTATGGATTCGGATGCGAGAATTATTTATTTTTTAAGTGATTCTTCACTATTGAGAGATCGGGCGAAAAGCGATATATAACACGATATTTAAAAACGTTCTGGACGAGTTACGACTAAACTTGGTGGACAGGTTGGTTAGGCGACAAGAACAAGCCAATTCGATTTTGGTTGATGTCAGAATCCAGATTTGGCCTATTAGTGGGATACAAAACATAAACTGTTCAGCCTGGTGGAGGTATGCGCTCTACTGAGTTCCTTTCTAGTTATTTAATGTTCTTTGAATTCCTCATTTTCCCCAACACAATCACATCGTCACATACCCCCATCAGGCCAATCTTCCCTGGTTATTATACATTCTGGAAAACCCATTTGATTTTTTATAAAAGCTTTAAGGTTCTCGTGATGCTCCTCAGTTGTGCCTGTGAGCATAAAGTCTGCAATAATTGACACAGTCTGAGGGAGATAAAGCCTATTCAGTCCATCCGTTGAGAGGCGTGTTAATCACCCTGAACATAACAATATATATATATATTGTTACGCAACCGTGATTAACACCACAGTTACGGATGGCCGATTGCGAGACTTTACACTCCCGAGGCGAAAACTCAATGGCGGATTCAAACTCAACACAAAGTTAAACGCGCGGAAGGGCAGACACAGCAAGCTCCGCAGCCCTATCTATTAAAATGAAACACCCAGGAAAACTGCGTTCAGATATATACAGAAAATAATATAAGGATTTATTATTTATAAGTAAAGACAGTGAAAAAGCCCGCGCCGGTAATACTAATAACTCGAATAAGCCTAAATTGGGATCCCACACACAACAGATATCAAACACGATACGAGGGAGGTGAATACGAAAATAACACGTCTTTTAGTTTTATGCAAAGTGTATTCGCGGGTACGGCCTTATCTCGTCCTTGTCGTCTTGGTGACCGCCGTCCAACACCCGGCTCCTTTCGTCCCGCGGCACGCCTCACTCCAAGTTCCACGGCCCCGCGGCCCTCTCCGTCCGCCTCCAAGCGCCACCAGGCCTCGTCGGTTCAACGGCCCACCCACACCACGAGCTCCTTTGCTCCAACGGTCCAACGCCGGGCTGCACAAAGCAAACGAACTCCACTTGACTCGACTCGACTCTCTTCGGGAGTGCTGGCAGCCAAGTCCAACTGTTCAGTGCCAACTGCCAACTCCAACGAACTCTCTCTCAAAAAATGGCGTCCGACCGTCGAATATATCTCTCGCCGATGACGTCACATTGGCGCACTCCTCAGCCAATAATAGCCTCCCAACTCGCCGGCTCGCCCATGTCACGCCCTCTGCGGCATCGCTCCACTCTCCCGTCCCCGACCCCGCGGTCCTTGTGTTATAACACGTGCCAGGCGAGGTTTGTAGGCCTTGGAGGTGTAAACGGTGGCGGCCAATTGTGGCGGTGTTTTTGGCCTGGTTTCCTGTCCATTTGTTCCGAAGTCATTGTCAGGGAAAGGAATTATTTAATGTTGCGCTAAGGACCTAACTAATGTTTATGTGGTTTGCAGTGCCATAATGGACAAAGGTTTGACTACTAGGTGAAACTCACAGGGGCGTTACCTTTAATCCCTCACTATTTAACACTCGAACCTCCAGGTAGATCCACAATCATACATCTTCCCCCGACAAACGCCTAAACATCAAGAACTTATTACATGTAGAGTCCCTGTCACGACAGCCGAATACCTACCTATTCAGATCTACCTAGCTCTAGATGTTGCTCTACCAAATTCATAACACAGCCCCCCCCCCTGGAACCGTAGCTCCTGCAAGGTTCACCGCAGGCGCTACCATTCCAGCCTTAACACTTACTGTCACACACTTAATTAACCTATGAAATAAATCAGGAAGGGCTGTGGGAAGTGAGTCGGACTACCTACCTACACTTCCTTAACATGCTGAACCCCTTAACCATCATGCAAGTATGTACATTTTCTTCGTTGTTCCTGTGGAGGGAGGAAACAAACAACACACAACACTAACTTAACCACAAAACTTAACCATCTTTCCAAAACTCAAAACTCTAACCTTTGTACATACCCCGGTCTACAGACCGCGTCCCCCGGTGGATGCCACAAGACACAACCTTACCTGCGGGGCCATCCCCAATGCATCCCCCTAAATTTCCACGGGCCCTGTCCAGATGTTACAGGTGAGTGACACGGCTCGGTGGATTTCGCCCACATTCATGCAACACAGACTCCTTAACCACTCATTCTCATTCCATAGGTCATCAAGGCATTTCAAAACTCAACAAAGCACTTATTTCGATACACCCCCTGCAGGACCATGGCATTGATGTCATTCACGTGTGTGTGCATTCCTCAACTAGGCAGCGGGGAGGTACCGCACAAAAAGATGGTGGGGGCGCATCAGGCTGTGGTGCCCGCAGTCCCAAAAACAAGTCAACCGACTTACAAGTTCATTGCCCCCCCCCCCTTTTACCTCTTGGCCCCGTGACAGCCCAACAGCCCCTTTCCGCCGTTACCTCGCCGGTGAGGGTCTCCACACACACCAGGCTCCTTTGCCTCCTGCTTTCGCGCAGCAACACGGGTCACCGGGGGACTTCCTCACCCCGCGGCGCCCAACCAGACCCTCCACCGACGAGCTCCAATTTCCAGTTACCACCGGCTGCCAGGGGTAATTGCCGCAGAGGGGGGCCCGCAGGCATCGCTCCTCAGAGCTTGCTCTGTACCTGCGGACACACACACCTTCCCCACCCACAAGACCCCAAAACACACTTCCTCCCCCGCTGCCATTCAATTCTCCACACAACTCAGCACAATTCAGTACAATTCTTGGTGTAAAAGGTGTTACAAGGCTTGCCATGGCCTGCCACATGTGAAATCCCCCAGTTCACATTTAAACCATCACACATTTCCAAAAGCACATTTCCAAAAGCACAAGTATCGCCCCTCATTATCTCCAATAATCATCACTCACTCTCCAGGTTCCACTCTCACGACCACATCAAAACACCTAACCACAATACAAAAACATACGCCACCCACAAGACACTGTGGCTCCCATTCCATCCCCTCACCGGCCATGTCATCACTCTCACCCGCCTCCCAACTCCAATTTACATGTCCCCAATTTCCAAAGCAAGTCCTGAAGCCTGGGACAGTACTCCTCAAAACACTCACCTCAAGTGCAGGTAGTTACAGGTTGGTCAGGTCCAAAGTGCAATCCACCCATACAATTCCCAAAATTTCACATTGGGCCTACCAAATACTTCCAAATTTCTCTTTTGTCCCCACTACACTGGCAGGTATGTGGATCCGCATCCAACGGTGATCATCACTACACAACTACCTGTGGCCACGACAGCTCTGCACCTCTACCGTGCAAGGGTCATCGGGACAAGGTGAGCAGTCAAAACGCCAACATGGCCCATGAGTGTCCATAAGGGTGCGACCCACCATCCATCCTTCGACCCCCTGCGAGGAACACAGCTGCACCAGCCCCAGCTGGCCAATGTGGTGAGCACTTGCTGCCACAACACACACTACCGCACACACAACCTCGGCCCTGGGGGGCACGGTCGCAGTGCATGGCATCCCTACAGCCACGTCCCCTGCACCTCCCCATCATCCCCCAGTCCGACTACAGAACTGCAGCCCCCCCAGTGCTCACCCACACTTGACCACACCAAGGTCCAGTCAACAGCCATGCTCCACCAGGAGACCCACCCAGAAGACATGGTCCACACACCTCGGACACACACAGCACCACGTTGACCCAAAGACAACACAACTGCATCCCCATGATCCCGCGTCCCAAATATCAGCACAGTTGCCCCCGCAACCAGTTGAAAGCTGTGCCTTGCTACCCTATTAATTTAATCACAGCCTCCAACACTTTGGTCTACACACCTGGATCAATAATGGCGTCACTGTACAGTGTCCACCATGACATTTCAAAATCCACCCTTAAATTTGCATCTAACCCACAGATTACCCATGCCAAACATTTGTCACCTTTTACTAACCTCACCAAAGAAGGATGCTTTGCCATACACATGCCAGCCGAGCATGGCCCATATGCTCGGCTCGTTACACATCTCCCGATTCACATCCCCATGGCTCTCTTCCCAAGCCGAGAGTCCATAAATCATAACGGAGCATGTGGAAGGTCACTCACACCATCACGTTCCACAGATGCCCCAATGGTTGTCCGGCAGGCTATCTCCATCCCTGTCCATTCGGTTTGACCCGCGTCCATCGACCAACACGGCATGGCAGGTCATCACATGCCAGTTGTCCCAAAGTCTCAGGGAGAGGGTGTCAGGTCGCATGCCCGGGTGATCACTACATCAGGCTCAAGCTGGCCATCTGCGGTGCCACCACCAAAGCACGACCCACAACACCTCCCCCTAGTGGTCCTCAATAAATGCCAACCCAGGCTTGAGAAACCACCTCGGACCCCTCTGGAGGTCTTAACCCCCACCAGGGTCCGGTGACCCTGCCGGCCCGAGCCACCAGCTCGGACGGCGCCCCGATGGACAAGGGACGCCACACTCCACCAGACCCCCCGTGGGACCCAGGTCGTACCCCGACACCAAAGGCTGGACCCCACGTCCAAATCTCGCCATCACAGCCCCCCCAGCTGGCTGGCATACCCAAATTTTGAAAGGGGCAACTTTTGCCCGAGGCCATCACCCATGACCTCTCCATGTCCAGATCCCGCAGCCCGGGGACCAATCCCAACCATGGCTGCTCCACATCAAGTTCCCATTGTAATTTTATTTTAAATTTTATTTTACAAATTTTCATTCCCACTGCCAAACCGCAGCTGCAGGGAACAACCTCTACCACCGGTTGTTCTGCCCCTCCCTGCAGTTGATCCAAATTCCCTACAGGGACCAAATCTCCAGAAGCTCTATCTCCCGATCCTCCAAGATCCAAATCCAGCCCGGAGCCAACACACTCCCCCAAATGGTTGTCCAATTTTGGAGCCTTTGTTTCCAAATAGCAGTGTACGGTGAGCGTCCCCTCGGTCATTCCATCCACCTCCTTGGACCAACTCACCTCTTCCCCCAGACTCCTTTGGGCCTGGACAAGCTCTACCTCCATGGGACTGTCACAGGTCTCCAGCCGCTGGATCGAATCATCCTCATCCTCATCATTTCCACAAATCATTCCTGGCCCCGCCAGGCTTTGATCAATATCCCCAATAAATACCTGGTCCGGCTCCATTGCACGGACCCCCAAAAACTCTACCCCCTCTTGCTCCGCACCACCGCCCTGGTGCTGCACAATTCCAAATTCATCCCCCGGTTGGGGTGTTGTGACATCCACACGGTCCCGATAAACAACCAGGCCAGAATGTGGGAAACATTCCCCATTACAACTCTCACATTCCAAATTTCCTTCCAATTTTTCATTCCTCTCTTTCATTTGTTCATTCACTTTTCCCTCCAATCCCTCAATTTTGCTGTCCATCCCTTTGATCTGTTCTTTCAAACCCTCCTTTAATCTACCCATTTGCCCCTCCATGTTTTTTGTTTGGGCATTAATTTTGTTCTCCAATTGCTCGTTCTGAGCATTCATTTCCCCTTTCAATCCATTAATTTGGTCACTCATGTCCTTCAGTCCTTCCCTCCATTCCTTCCCCTGCGACTCCATTTTATTTTCCATCCCTTCAATTTTATTTTCCAACCCACTTTTCATTTCTCCCATATCATTACTCATTTTATTTTCCAGCCCGTCAATTTTATCATTTATTCCCCGAATTTCTGCAAGGTTTCGCTCACCCTGTGCATTCATGTCTCCCATCTGCTTTCCCAATCGCTCACTGTTCTTTTCCATTCCTTCAATTTTGTCATTCAATTCCCGACTGGCTCGCTCACTCTGAGCATCCATTAATTCCTTTAAAAATTTCATTAAAGCCTGGTCGTCTCTAGGGGCCGTCCCACTTGTTCCCGACTCCCCGGTAGGGGAGGGGCATAAGTTGGTGCTCGGGACGAGGGAGGTTCCAAGGCTCACCTCTGCATCAAATTCCCCTATTTCCGGCTCACTCCCAACGCTGACGGAGGCCTCGCTACGCACCTCCATTTCGTCGACCTCCGACATCCGCTTTTCGGAAGGTCGTTCCCCGCGCGCGTATTTATTTCAATTCCAAAAACACAATTTAAATTTGACGAAGACGCGATATCGCGCTCCGTATGCCCAATTGATTACTAAATTTCTCCGCCTCGCCTATAAAAATTTTGCGTTCGAACGTCGGGCGCAATGTACGCCCGACCGTGTCGATGTCTCGCCGCGGACAAAAAAATTTGTCCGACGGGTTCGAATCCTACACTCCTGACACCACTTGTTACGCAACCGTGATTAACACCACAGTTACGGATGGCCGATTGCGAGACTTTACACTCCCGAGGCGAAAACTCAATGGCGGATTCAAACTCAACACAAAGTTAAACGCGCGGAAGGGCAGACACAGCAAGCTCCGCAGCCCTATCTATTAAAATGAAACACCCAGGAAAACTGCGTTCAGATATATACAGAAAATAATATAAGGACTTATTATTTATAAGTAAAGACAGTGAAAAAGCCCGCGCCGGTAATACTAATAACTCGAATAAGCCTAAATTGGGATCCCACACACAACAGATATCAAACACGATACGAGGGAGGTGAATACGAAAATAACACGTCTTTTAGTTTTATGCAAAGTGTATTCGCGGGTACGGCCTTATCTCGTCCTTGTCGTCTTGGTGACCGCCGTCCAACACCCGGCTCCTTTCGTCCCGCGGCACGCCTCACTCCAAGTTCCACGGCCCCGCGGCCCTCTCCGTCTGCCTCCAAGCGCCACCAGGCCTCGTCGGTTCAACGGCCCACCCACACCACGAGCTCCTTTGCTCCAACGGTCCAACGCCGGGCTGCACAAAGCAAACGAACTCCACTTGACTCGACTCGACTCTCTTTGGGAGTGCTGGCAGCCAAGTCCAACTGTTCAGTGCCAACTGCCAACTCCAACGAACTCTCTCTCAAAAAATGGCGTCCGACCGTCGAATATATCTCTCGCCGATGACGTCACATTGGCGCACTCCTCAGCCAATAATAGCCTCCCAACTCGCCGGCTCGCCCATGTCACGCCCTCTCCGGCATCGCTCCACTCTCCCGTCCCCGACCCCGCGGTCCTTGTGTTATAACACGTGCCAGGCGAGGTTTGTAGGCCTTGGAGGTGTAAACGGTGGCGGCCAATTGTGGCGGTGTTTTTGGCCTGGTTTCCTGTCCATTTGTTCCGAAGTCATTGTCAGGGAAAGGAATTATTTAATGTTGCGCTAAGGACCTAACTAATGTTTATGTGGTTTGCAGTGCCATAATGGACAAAGGTTTGACTACTAGGTGAAACTCACAGGGGCGTTACCTTTAATCCCTCACTATTTAACACTCGAACCTCCAGGTAGATCCACAATCATACATCTTCCCCCGACAAACGCCTAAACATCAAGAACTTATTACATGTAGAGTCCCTGTCACGACAGCCGAATACCTACCTATTCAGATCTACCTAGCTCTAGATGTTGCTCTACCAAATTCATAACAATATGTATATATATATATGTATATATATATATATATATATATATATATATATATATATATATATATATATATATAATTATATATGTGTGTGTGTGTGTGTGTGTGTGTGTGTGTGTATATATATATTTTTCATGCCTGGGGTCCGTAATGAAAATTGTTTTGATGTTAAAGCCATTGAACAATTGCAATTTAATAGTAGGATTGCCTCTGCGAATATTACATTTGTCAGAGGTTGTATGGTCATTGTGTAACAAGGATAATGGAGGTAGATTTTAAGCTGGACAACTGTAGTGATGCACATGGTTGAAGCACATTTGATCAACGAGCATTCAATACGAATTGTAATCTGAAATCATGTATGGTGATTGAAAATAATATGTACTGGTGAAAAAGTTTTCCTATTAACTTGACAGTTGAATCGACCGGACAGAATTATGGACATAGCATATACATTTTATTCCATGTCTTGTTTCCTGATTACAGAACATCAAAAGTTGGTTTCTGCAGCTGCAGAGTAAATGGGAAACTGAGTGTTTCTCCAGTTGAAAGGTCATTTTTCTGGGACAAATCCGCCTCTCACATCTTCTGCCCCTCCCACACTCACCACCAGATGTGGATGAGTGTACAGAGAGCCTTCGAGGGAGTTTCGATGAAGTTCACATGCTCCCTGCTTCTCCTTGCTCTCATTTTTGCGTCAACACTCCTGGTTCTTTTCACTGCCAATGTCCCCATGGAATGCACCTTCACTCAGATCGACGTACCTGCCAGACAGGTGCAAAAGCAACATAAAAAGCATTTAAACAGGTTATGGTTTAATGACTATATGTTTTTGCTCAACCTTTTACCGAATATTAAATGCACGTTTTCAAGTCCACAAAGGTTGATCAAGCAGAAAAGTCAAAAAGAAAGAAAAGATGACCACCCTGTTCTTTTTACATCATTACACCACCCTCCTCCTCTCTGTACAGCAACTTACACCTCCCATAATCTTTCCACCAGCTACTTACATTTGTGAAATCTGAGAATTTTTTTGAAGCAAATATGGCTGCTGCTGTGCCAGTTTGTGAGTTATTGTTTGCTTGGTTGATGTGAACCATGCATTGCAGTGGCAGATCTGCAGCGAAGTGAGAGGAACTTCGTATCGGCCTTTGGGACGTGCGCTCTGGCATGCCCCTCTGTTCAGCGGCTTAGAATGGAGCTCGGAAGCTTACGCCGAAAGGTTTGGTCTCACCATCTAGATATGTGAACTCTCTTTCGGAACAACATCTTTCAATCTGTTGTATTTTATTTTTTTTCTTCGGAGATCTTAACATGTATTTCCCATTTGAATCATTTTCAGGCAGTTGTGTTGAATGTTATATATGTTGTTGTTTCCCCTTTTAATTTTCAATATCTCATTTCTAAGACTTGATTTTCCATTAACAGGAACTAGCAACGGTACCCGCCCTACGGGCGGGGCTTCAATTGGGGAGGCCCAAATGAAAAGGCAAAATATCAGAAATTGAAGGTTTTTTTTTATTTTAAACGATTTATATAAACATCCGTTAAACCATATCACATGCAAATCATCAAAATCTAAACAGTATTTGTAGAATTTCAATGAAAGCCACATCACTGTTCATATCGGTAAATATTATTCCATCGTGTTTGGGGAAATTGGAAAATTGGAAAAATTGGAAATTGGGAAAAAAAATTGAAAAACAATATAGCCTATTTTACTCCAGGGGGTCCCAGGATTACCCACCCAAAATTTCGTTGTGATCGGTTCAGCCGTTTTTGCGGTACCTGGGAACAGACAGACAGACAGACAGACATTTGGTGAATTATAGTAAGATGGTGGAAGGGTTTCACCTTTTTTTAACTGTATCTAAGGCTCGAGTGGAGCTGCGACACACACATCTCACACATGTGAGACATACAAACGAATACACGAGACACAACACACTGTTAAACGAGCCAAACAGCCACTGAGCTTGGGGGAAATGCCGTCAGTTCCTGCGAGTCTGGTATGTTGGGAGGGATATGCTAAATAACCGCAATGCTGAAGAGTTCTTCTCACGCATCAAAGATGATGAAATGATGGTATCCTTTGATGTCACGGCCCTATACACCAGCATCCCTATTGACCTGCAAGGAGAAACTTGGAGGCCGCAATCACAGCAGACCATTACCTAGCGGACAACAGCCGACTCAGCCCAACGCAGCTGCTTTCATTGTCGGACTTGTGTTTGATCTCAACATACTTCTGCTTTGGGGGTTAAATTTACCACCAACACCAAGGCACACCTATGGGTTCTCCCATATCAGGTCTAATTGCGGAGTTAGTAATGCAACACTTTGAGCAACAGGCATCACAAGGCGACAACAGGCCCAAACTCCGCCTTCGGTACGTGGATGACACATTTACCATCAGATGGCTTTGACCGGTTTTTAGCCCACATTAATGGGATCATACCTGCCATACAATTTACACATGAACTGGAACAAAATCGGAAGAAGGTCCCAGTGTGCGAACTGAAGAACCTGTCCAAATGGTAGTATTACTGTATATTGGCAACACGTCGGAGATTGCCAACCGTTTGTTGCAACCGTTCAGAATCCGCGTGGTGCACAAACTGCGGGAAACACTCCGCAGCTGTCAAGGCCCAAAGACAGAGGGGATAGACTAGACAAAAAGAATGTGGTCTATGAAATACTCTGTCGTGATTGTGAGGCTAATTATGTGGGCCAGACGTTCAAACGGCTCGCGACTAGGGTTGCCACCTTCAATGTGGAAAAATAAGGGACACCCCACCGCCCCGCCCCGCCACTTGAACATTTTGAAATTGTTGCCACTTTTAAGCCATTTTTCATGCTCTTATGGACATACATATCTCGCTACGTAAAGTGTGAGCAGATGAGTAGGACTAGTTGTTCTGTGGATATGAAAGAAACTTCATAGGTTCAGATCCACTGCTTAGGCTGCAGATCAGAAAGATTGCATTTTACTGACGTACAAGACTCATACATTGGCTATGTAGCCCGTGCTGTCCCACATTGTTGGCAGATCAATGAAAATAAACAACATCTCAATCAATCAATATCAATCGCAGTATATCAATATCAATATCAATCTCAATTAATTGACTGACAAAACAACCTACTATTTTAATTTACAGATTCTTATTTCAATCAGTTGAACTAAACAAAAGTAGACACAGCACAAGTGTTGCCATTAGACCAACTACCCATTTGGTATGCAATTTAAAGAACTTTAATTAAGCCGATTGAACAGGCCTAAAATATTTACATATAAATATTTACAGTACAGCACCTCAGTGCTCTGAACACCCCTGCCACCCCCCCCCCCTCCCATGTCTCTCATTACTTTCTCTTCCATGTGTACTTTTTGTCGCTCCTTGCAGCCTGAAGCAATGGCTTGTCCTTCAAAATTACAGTGTGGAACTCAGCACAGGACAGGTCGAAGTTGAGTGAGGCCAGTAGCTCACTCTCCATGAGCTCCACAGAGCATCTATTCCGGACGTCACTCCATTTGTTGGCCATTCTGGAGAATATTCTCTCCACAAACCCTGTTGAGGCTGGTCTGCTCAGTAGGTAGGAAATGACTGACAGCATATTTGGGAGATCAGCTGCCTGAAATACAGCCATACACTTGGCAGCCACGTCTGTGGTCTTCCATTGATCGCCCTCCTGGAGCTTCTCCACAAGGCTGCTTGCTGTAGTGCACTCATCGTACAGTTCATCCATGTTTAGGCTGGTAATGAGGTTGAGCTTTTCACAAACCTTTTCAAGGTCACTGAAGGTAAGCTTGCCATCATGGAGAGATAGAGGCGTAAGACAGTGAAGGCAGTTGCTGTCGGAAAAGTCAAACCATTTTTCAATGTACCTCAGGGCAGTGTCGATGAATGCAGTGAATTCCTCCCTTGCCTTCCCTGCATCAACTGGAGAGAGACGCTGCAGCTTCACTTTTGTGAGGTATCCTTAGAACTGGTCATCTCACCTCTGTGTGAGTTTGGCTCTAAAGGAATGCATGATGGGATAGACCTCTAGACAGGTGGTAGCATTGGCCTCAAGCTTCTTAACAACATCTTCGAAGAGGGAGAGAATGTTACCGCGCGTCTGAGTCTCTGTAACTAGGGCAACGGTGACGTCGACACTGAACTTGCCTGCCATTCTCTTCCGCAAATTTTGATTGGGAACATCTATGCTATGTCTTGCGAAACGGTTTTGGTTTTATTAACGATCATGTCATTGTAACCATTGTGAAGACCTAGTGTATAATGAAAGTATTGTGTACATGAAAATACGGGACAAATCGCGTCCCGTATTGACTCGATACGGGACACTGCATTTTATTCTCAAATACGGGACGGTCCCGTATTATACGGGACGGGTGGCAACCCTACTCGCGACACGGTTGACGCAACACCAGCAAGCAGGTATCACGTGGAGACAAACTGTCACTGATAGCGACACATTGTCGCAAACTACAACATAACTTCACCTGGAAAAATACGGTCGGTCGTCAAAGACTCGGCAACCAGCTGGGCAAGTCAGGAAATCCTCGAACCATGGATGTCGGATACATGGTCCATTAATCGTCAGGTGGACCTTCATGCTTCCTACCGAGGATTATGCAATCACCGCCACTCCCACCCCCACCTATGGTTGCGAGAGGCGGGCCGAGGGCTGGGACCGGGCGAGCACAAAGGGCAGGAGGCGGAGTCAATAATCTACACACACGAACCTGCAGCAGACCCGCCCACCAACAGCACACTCGTCATTACATTTACTCCAAACGTCATTCCAATTGCGCCCCCCCCCCCCCCACGCTCCCGCAGCCCAATCAGAACACGTAGCCGTTCCCGGCCAACATAAAGTACAGCTAGCCTATTGCTTGGTTTGTTACGTGAGCAAGCAGCATGCTTATTTTGTTCCATTAGTAAGCAGCTTGCTCGGTGTGTTCCGTTAGCAAGCAGCTTGCTCGGTGTGTTCCGTTAGCAAGTAGCTTGCTTGGTTTGGTTTGTTCCGTTAGCAAGCAGCTTGCTCGGTGTGTTCCGTTAGCAAGCAGCTTGCTCGGTGTGTTCCGTTAGCAAGCAGCTAGCTCGGTGTGTTCCATTAGCAAGCAGCTTCCTCGGTGTGTTCCGTTAGCAAGCGGCTTGCTTGGTTTGTTCCGTTAACAGGCATCTTGCTCGGTATGTTCTGTTAGCAAGCAGCTTTCTTGGTGTGTTCCGTTAGCAAGCAGCTTGCTCGGTGGGTTCCGTTAGCAAGCAGCTTGCTTGGTTTGTTCCGTTAGCAAGCAGCTTGCTTGGTTTGTTCCGTTAGCAAGCAGCTTGCTCGGTGTGTTCCATTAGCAAGCAGCTTGCTTGGTTTGTTCAGTTAGCAAGCAGCTTGCTCGGTGTGTTCCGTTAGCAAGCAGCTAGTTTGGTTTGTTCCGTTAGCAAGCTGCTTGCTATCGCTTACCAAGCCAGAGGTTCCGTATCAACCGCTTTGCAAACTGCTCGTCCAGTCACTCAGCAAAGGAGCAGAGCAATTTCGTCCAGGTAAAATGAGGTTTGACTTTAAACAAATTGCAACAGAATTATGAAATAAAGAGTACGAACACTCGAACACTAGTTCTAAAAAAAACCCGATATTGAACACGTCCTCAACCATTTCTCGGACATGCTTTGCCGATCTTGTTCAAACTTGGCACACTGATAATGAATGATAGCTTACATATGAACGTCATTCTTTTCGAGATCAGATCCAAGATGGCTGACTGGCGGCCATTTTGTTACTTAAACGTGTGTCCAACAACAAGTTCTCGGACATGCATGGTCCAATTTTCTTCAAATTTGGCACAAAGACAACACATTAGTATACATATGCAGAAAGTTTTGTTTTGTAATTCGACCAAAGATGGCTGAATGACGGCCGTTAACTCCGTACAGCAAAATTACTAAAAACACGGGGGCTATGACATTTTATGTCTTTTTCTTATTGTTTATGTTATCATGATATTATCACGATAATCATGATAATGAGGTCCATTATCGTGATATAGGTTTTCCATTATCGCCCTGGCCTAACATATTGTCGTGCGAATCCCTCCGGTTAATACTAGGGACCGCGGATGGACCAAACGATTTCATTGAGGCGATGACTAACTCGGATTCGGCTATAAAACGCGGGAGAAAGAAGGGAAGTGGAAGCTGCGGCAAAAGCGCTTACCTTCAGCGAACCAACGGCAGCTTTGGTCCTGTCGGGAATTAATGAAAAACGGGAATGTAGGGTAAAATGTACAAAAATAATGATTTATTTGACGGAACCCATGACAATGAAACGCGACGATGAAACTAAATCCTACGTTGGGATCCCACACACCTCACTTCAGAAACGAGACAGGGGAAAATTAATTAATAAAAGAACACGTTCGTCGTGGGCTGGTGAAGGTGGTGTGTCTTAACTGTCCATTGTCTTGTCCCCACGCGGCTCCAAACTCCGGCGTGGAGGAACCCTCCGTCCGCCTCGCACGCTTCGCTAGGCCCGAGCCAACGCCCTCTCCGTTCGCACATGAGGTCCTGCCCGTTCACAGCACTGAGCCTCGCTCCTGCACCATGCAGATGGTGAACCAACGACCACCAGGACCTCTCAAGACCAAGAAGAAGCGCAAGAGCTTCAAGCACAGAGAGATATCGTGCAGCGCCAATAGACCAAAGAGGGACGTGCAAGAGACGGAGACAGAGACAGAGCTAGAGCTAGAGCTGCTGAAAATGTCCTGCAGCACCCTTTTATAACCTGCACGGTGACGTCAGCCTTGGCGCGCCACCAACCAGTGCCTTCCACCGAACCTTCCAGCGCCTTCCCTCCAATCACACGTTCCCTGTGGTGTGGTCACGCGATGTTGCTAGGCCTAGCTGGTGGTGTAGCTGACGGCGGCCACCCAGCGGTGCCCCGATCTGGCTTCCTGCCTGTCTTCTTCCAAAGTCATTGTAAGGGAAGGGGATTTAATTACTGTGTGCACTACAGGGCCTATCTAAGTGTTTATATGGGTATGCATTGCTATAAGGGACAAAGGTTTGATTACCAGGTGTGACACACAAGGGCTGTTATCTTTAATCCCTACAACTACCTAGCACACGAACATCCTGGTATGTTCACAGGTATACTCCTTAACCAACAAACCGGACTACACACAGAACTTATTACAGGGCAGATTCCCTATCGCGACAGACGAAGCATGTTACCTATTCAGATCTACCTGACTAGATATTCCTTTACCCCACCGACATAACAATATTATATATATATATAAACGGCCCTTGAAGGAGCTTGTACATGTATCACATCCATGATTAGGATATTAGTATAGTTTTGCATGAATTACAAGGAATTTAGAAGACGATGGTTACATCAAGTTACCTTTTACAGGAATATTTGAAGATGGGATGACAGTGTCAACATCTATGTGCTCAAATGGGAACGTAAAACTGGTGACCTCCAAACAGGTGTTAAATGTTTGAGAAAAGGAAGGGAAGTGGTGGAGATATTGGAGTATTTAGAGGGTGTGATGAAGGAAGGAAAGAAAACGATGTTGGGGAGGAGACAGGAGTACTTGGAAGGAAGAGAAGGTAGATATATATGTACCATAGCGTGAGAGGGCAGAAGGGAACAATGGAGGACGGTCAACATTCTGCCACTTATTAGCATATTCAGTTTTGAGATGGACCCTAAAACTCTATGTGCATCAATCGATAAACATATTTACCTGAAAATGCTACAGAAAAAGTCTTGAACAGTTTAATAGACCATTCACACAAACCTCTAGCTATAAATCTTGAGTTGACATAATTATCATTTCCATCTTTAATCGATTTATCATGTGTGCAAGAGATGTGTTTGGTAGACCTCAGACATGTATTAACCTAAGCTACTTTGACAGCAGTGAAGTAAGTGGCTGCTTATAAGTACATCAAATTCAATTGTATCATACTTATGTGAAAAAAACATGAAGTGGCAACAGGCTTAGAGATATCCAGTGCAACATTTCAATTTGACTCTTTCATGAGATAAAGAGTCAAATTCCCTACCTTTGAAATGAATCACAGGACGGTTGCTTTTCATCTCTTTGGGCAGGTGCTTGCAGGAGAGAACAAAATCAATAAGACATTTGAAGTTGATGGAAAACTCTCGCTTTTCAACCCTGCTGGCCAGCCTGGGATTCCGAGAGACCAAGTGCATCAAGGTCCAATTTGCTCTCAAGGTCCAGTATCCTGTTGTATTTCAAACAATTATGTTGAAAATATAATTAACGTCATGGCCTAGTCATTCCCAAAGTGAATTTAAACACTGAACTATGGATTCATTGTTACAGGAATAGTGACACTTGTTACAACAAAACTTTCTGGAAGAGTTCTGACCAATAGAGAGTGCAGGCCACTCATCCACCGTTTCTAAAGCATCCATTACAGTTTAGGAGGATTTTCCAAGCAGGATATATGTAAAAGTTAAAAAGGTACACCGGGCTTTTAGTTGCAATCAGTGAAAGACAAATAATTGCCCACAGTAAACAAGCACAGTGTCTTCCTGTGAAGCAAGGTACTACTTAACATTGAAGACCATGCTTTACAGCTTATCAGCTCAAAGTTGTTGGCTGACTGATACTGCGGGAAGCAGTGTAGCAGCTGATGCAATGTTTGGTTGCAGTGCATGGTTCTTTGTCTTTCATAGACTGCAACTAACAGGCAGATGTACCTTCCTTAAATTATATATATATATATATATATATATATATATTGTTGCGGAGATGAGGACTGTACATTTTTTGATTGTGTGCTGTACTATTATTATTATTGGTTATTCTGCGCCCCCCTACCTCCGGAGCTGTGTAAAGGTGAAAGGGCATCCCATAATTAGTCCACAAGCATACACATCAGCCAAATAATAGAATACCCCTGTTGATAGTTATCTCTTATTCTGTGTTTTAGGGTAAGGCTGTGTCTCCCATTAATTGAAGTACTCCATTGCACCAGTGAAAGAGAATAGATCCCCTTTCATTCCCATCCCCAAAATCCCCATTTCCTTCACATCCCCTCTCGTCATTGCCGGGCCTCGATTGCCGAATTACCTCCCCTCCAATAACCGCCATTGAACCTGTGCTCTCGTCGGAGAAGAAAGGCGTGCCCGCCCGTCGTCATCAAGGGCGGAGCCAGAGGGTCGCGCGACCAACCAGGGCCGAGGTGAGCACCCCGATGGGCGTGTCCAAAAGGCCGGCGGCTTAATCTCCGGAGGCGTTATAAAGGCGCGCACGCAGGAAGCAAGTGAGTCGGTTGCCAGAGAGAGTTGGTCGTCAAGAGAGAGTCGTGAAGAGTCAGTCAGTGGAGTCGGTGGTCAGTTGGTTGCGGTGAGGAGTCGGTGGTGGCGGTCAGTGGTTGCGTTGGTTGCGGTGAGGAGTCGGTGGTGAGGAGTGAGTGAACCAAGAAAGAGTTGAGGGTTTGGACCAGACGCGTCAGACAAGTCCTGGGAAAGCAGCGGAGGCCACAGCAGCAACAACACCCCACAGCCACTTGGGGCCTGGACGGCGGTTTTGAGCAAGGCCGTGAAGGAACGGCGGCTGCTAAACGCGCCGATTGTGCTGCGGGACCCCCTTGGACCTCCCTCTCCTTCCAGCCATCCACCTCCTGCCTTTCCATCCTTCTTGTGTACGTGAGTTTGTTCTGTTTGTTCTGTCCTGGGTTAATTAAGCTTGTGTAGGTAAGCTAAAGATTTCACTGTGTCACCTGCGTCTTATGTGCTTGTAAATAAACGTGACTGCTTTCTTTTTGCTTATGTGTGTAAATAGTCAATAAATTCAGTAGTATTTCCAAACCTTTCTTTGCCTTCGTTTTCCTCTTTGCATTCGTCGTTTTCGTCTTTTCCCTCATTGAGCAGCTGCGGTGCGATCCGGCCAACGTTTGGGTGGAATCGGGTTCTAATCGGGGAGTAACTGTTCGGACGCGGTAATACCAACCGCTCGGTAAAATAACATCTAAAACCGCGTCTGCAACAATTGGTTGTCAGGAGTTGGATTCGGACCTGGGACTAAATTTGTTAGGCCCAAATTTTGGAACACCAATTGTACTATTAGAGTAACAATTGGTGTCTGGGAGTGAGATTCGGGTCCCGAACCAAATTTTTTAAAAAAACATCTAGAAAAAATTTGGTCAAAATTTGGAGCGGTCGAAATTTGTTTTGTTTTAAAGCAAAACCCGAATTTTGAAATCGCGCCATGGCTGGTCAAGGCGACGGGATGCCGGTGGGAGAGATAGACGGGGTAGAATCGACCCAGGACCTAGGGGAAATGTATGTGGATGAAAGGGAGGAGGAGAGCAATGAGGAGGCGGTTGAGGGGGTATCAGGCGCACAAAATGGCGTCCTCGCGCACGTGGGTGTAGCGGCACCAAATTTTGCCGCGCCCGCGACCGCGGCAGCGCCGCCGTTGGATTCGGACCTTTTGTTGCTACAAATCGGGGCCCTTATGGACAAAATGAGGGACGAAGCAAGGGCTGATAGTGCGAAAATGGAAAGCAGAATGATGGGGGTAATGAGGGACGAAGCGAGGGGTACCGGTGAGGAGTTAGAGAAGAAATTTGGGAAGTTCGACAATAATTTTGAGGAGTTAGACAAGAAATTTGGGAAGTTAGACAATAATTTTGAGGGGTTAGACAACGGGATAAAAGAGGTGAAACATGGGTTAACGGGGGTGGAAAATAGAATGGCTGCCCAGGAGAATCAGATAGAGGGGATGAAAAATGGGTTAATGGGGCTAGAAAATAGGATGGAGGACAAATTGCGGGAGATAGGGGAGCAATCCGCCAGAGAAATTAAACAAATGGGAGAGCAGATAGAGGAGGTAAAAATCGGGGTAGAAACCAAACTGGATGCTCAGAGGGATGAATTGGGACAGATGAGGGCGGCATCTACAAAAGAAAGGGAGGAGATGAAGGAGGAGATACGACGAGGTGTAGGTGAGGAGGTTTCGGGGCTACGCGAGGAGGTAAAGCGAGGTGAGAAGCGTATGGAGAAAGAAGTGAGGAATAATACGGCTAAGTTACAAGGGGGAATAGAAGTTCTGACGGAGGAGGTGGAACAGCTGACGGAGGGACAAAAAGAACTAGTGGAGCAGGTTCAAAAGAACACTGCGGTACTAGGAGGGTTAAAGGCGACACAAAAAGAAATTAAAAACGAATTAATAGCGACACAGAGGCAATGTCAGATGGTACGTGAGGAACTGACAATGAGGGTGGACGAGGTGACAGAGATAATGGAGACAAAGGACCGGCAGGTGAGGATGCACATAGAGACGGTCACGGTAGCCTTAGAGGACGAACTTGAGGAGACGCACCGAGAAATAAAAGAGGTTAAACAAAAATTAGAGGAAGTGGAAGAAGAGGTGAGTGAAATTAAGAAGAGACGGACAGAAACTAAGAAAGAAATCCAGGAGGAGGTAATGGAATTGGTACAAGGTCGCTGCTCAACTCATGATGTGATGCTCACTAACCGAATAAAGAGTTTGCAGGTGGCAAAGGAGGTGCGACGATGAGGTACGGAGGTGAGTGGCAATGTATATGATGTGAGGAAAGCTTCAGTCGGCTTGGGGATTGGTTTGGATCCGGGTGTTCGTGAAAGGCCGTTGGTGAAGTGTGCGACAGGTCTGGTGTGCGAAAAAAGAGGTGTGCGAGAATGTCCGACCATGGGGTGTGCGAGGAAAAAGTGCACGCCGAGGAGTGAGTGTGCCGTCAAGAGTGAGTTGGTCGAAGCGCGTGTGCGAGGGGGTACATGGAAGCGCGGTGTGGTAAGTGTTACGGAGGAAGTAACGAAAGAGTGTGCACAAAAGGATGCGCGAGAAAGGTGTGTAACGGACGGGTGCATGAGGAAAGAGTGTGCTGTCGAGAGTAAGGGTGAGTGCGCGACCGAGAGTGGAGGTGAGAGTAGTGAGAGTGACACGGAGCGTGAGTTGGTTGTGACAGGTGAGCGAGGATGTACACCTGGAATGGAAGGATGCACACCTGGAATGGTAGAGCGTGAGTGGGAATGCACGCTGGAATTGGTAGTGAGGCACGTGGTTGGGTGTGCGGGTGAGAGCACACCTGTGATTGTCACAAAGGAGGTGACCGAGAAAGGGGCGCGAAGAGGTGTGTTGGTGAGGTGTGCGAGCGACGAATGTGTGCCAAGGTGTTCGGTGGTCAGGTGTGTGACCAAGTCGGTGAGCGGAATGAGTGTACCGAGGTGTTTAAGGAAAGGTACGAGGAGCATGGGAACAGCTGGAGGTATGAGCAAGGAAGGGGTAGCGTATGCGCGTAAGCATCCAGGTGAGGCATCGACGGTAACCAGGTTAGAGGTTAGAACGACTTATAGCCGAATCGGGCCCTCGGTGCGCGTCGGGCAGCTTCGCGTGCCGCGAGGACCAGCGGGGATCCGCACCACGGCGGTTTCGAAAGAACCGCCGTACGCGATCCATGCTGTGCCTTGCTTGGAACGGCCGCGTCCGGGCTCCACTAGGCGGAGCGGGCAGCCCGATAGGAAGGGTCGTCATGGCGACCACTTTCTATTGAGACGTGCCGGCAGGTCGAGATCGGGACATTGGATGGCTCCACGCCGAGGTGGTGCGTGGGATCTCGGCCCGGGTAAGCCCCCGTCCCTGCCCCGAATGCGGGACGTATCCAGCCGCTGGCACCCAAGAACCCGCGTTCATTGCTCGGCTGTACGAAGCCGAGCTTTGGAAGGGAATTGGCGCACCGAGAGGATGTAATAAGTAGACGGGTGATGAGGATAGTGTTTTGGCCCCGAAATTAGAAAAAGGCAAAATTTGATGATTGGCAGTAATGATTGGCAGATGATGGGTAGAATTGGCAGTAAATGGAAAATTTTTGAATTGGCTGAAATTTGGTGTGCCAAATTGATAGTGGGGGCAAATGCGCAATAGTTTATGGGGTGGCTATGACAACCGAGCCAGGGAGGGCTTGGTTATATTGATAGGGATCTAGCGAAGATGACATTAGGTAACGTTAAGATTAGTTAGTGACTGATACCTGTAGTGGGGACGCAGGTAGTTTAGTGTGGATGATAATGACGTGGGAGCGCAATAGTTTAAGGGACGACTGGGAAGCGCAAGTTTCAGAGGGGAGTAGTTAGCTGAGATGATGCCGTGTGGTTGAGAATTGAACAGGTGTGATTGCCCAGGTGTGCAACTGAACAGGTGTGTGGAGCAGTGTATGAGGGAGTAGTGGTGATTGCGTGTTGTGTTGACCAAATGGTCCAGGAAGAGGAGGAGGGTGCAGGTGGCACCAGGTGATTGCACAGGTGTGCAACAACAGGTGTATGTGGCTGTGTGAAATAAATGGTTGTATGGAATAAATGGTATGGAGTATTGGAATGGATGGTCGTGGAGTGAGTATGGTGGAAATTGTGGAGTGGAGTGGATGGTGCGAAGGTGTGAATGGGGGAAGAGTGGACCCCCATCACGGATACCCGGGGCGGGTAGTGTAAGTGTTAGGTAGAGGGTACAGGTAAATTGTGGTTGGATATTGGCATCTGTGGTGCGGGTGAAAGAATGGTCTGTGGATGGGTGCATTAGTGTTGTGGGAATGGCTGGGCGTGTAGCCTGTTAGTGTGTGTAGTTGGTTGGGCGCTCCACCACTGTGAGGATGTCGGCCAGGTGAGGCCGCAGGTGGGCTCTGGGAGCCGGTAGTAGTTGTTGTGGATGGGGCCCGAGGATCCGGAGGACGGACCCGGGTAGCCCAGTGCCAGAGGGCACCAAGGGGTGACAGAGCCAGGAGAGGGCCTTCCCCAGTTAGTTAGGTTAGGGTGAGGAGCTAGGTAAGCTCGGGTGGCAACTGCAGTGGTGGAGGTGTGCAGGTGGGTAGACCTGCTGGGAGAGCTACACGTCGCAGCCCAGAAATTGTGCGAGGCACCGGGAGATGAATCGGGGGAGTGAGACCCCAAATTGAGAAGCACCACAGTTTGGTCAATGGGAATTGGTTTTTAGAACCCATAGTGTAAGTGGCCAATGGATTGGCAGGGAAAGACCCCGGGTCGTATAAAGTGTGTTAATGTCATTTAGAAAGTAGTTAGGATGAAGTCTCCTCGCACCATCTGCATCCACTCACCTGAGGTGACAGGTACTCCACACCATGCCATGTTTAATTATTTTTACTGTGCAAATGTTTGGATTGTGAGACGCATCATGACGTGGGTGTGACATTGTGCTTGATGTTCCATCTCTTCCTCCTTATGAGGATTGATGATGAATTGGGTGATGGCAAATTTTGAAGTAGAGGGATTGTGGAGACGAATTTGGTATAGGGGAAATATGGGGAAGACGTGACAGTAGTGACGAATTTGTTAATGTGTAGATTTTTGTACATATGGGGTAAGGGCAAGGGTAGGGTAGGTGACAGGGGGGTGACGTACGGTAGGGACGAGCTTTCTCACTTCGCCCTCCGTACGCATTTCGCCTTGCATTGCCTTATTGATGTGTACCCTTGTGACCTTACCCCTCGCTCAATTGTCTTTCCCCTTTTGTCTCCCACATGACCTGTGCACCACTGGGTGCCGAGGGGAGCGTGTGTGGGTCGGCCATTGTGCGCCCGGCACTCTCAGAACCAGCTGTCTGCATCGATGCACCACATTATGGACCACATGTCTGTGGCCGAGCACCACCTATGGACCCCATGGGTTGGGGCATGGCCCCTCTGCTGGAACCGGCCATGAGGGCCCGAAATCTTGCTGGCGGACCTTGGCCACAGGGCACCGATGCCCCACAGGTGAACCACACGTAGTCGGCCCCTGTGGGCCATAAATAAAATAAAAACGGACACGTTAGGTGCATTCTTTTATTGCAAATAGGCTGCCAGCAAGGGAAGATGACAACACCAGGAAAATAATAATAACCAGCAGAGGGAGCCGAAGAGCAAGAGACACCTGCAGGGTTTGGGTTTGTTGGCTTTATTTTATTGATGAACAATGGTGACTGCACCGATTGGTGCTTGGGTGTGTATTGGTGCGTTTTTGGGTGCTTTCATGGTGCGTCGATGCAGAGCAGACTGTCTCCCCCCCAGAAAGAACAATCACAGGTCCTGGGTTAGTCTTGTAAATAAAAGTAGCGTCAAGTGTAAATAATGCTTCCCACCGTCAGTGTGTAGTTTGAAGACCATTCCGCAATTCGGTTAACTGTGGGCGTAAGTCTGTTAGGCAGGGTGCAATGGAGCAGCGGGACACATTTATTTATGTTTTAAAACTGTCGCACTCAGGGTCAGGTTAAAAGTAGAGGGAACTACACCTACGTGTCACACTAAAACTAAAAGTTGTAGGCCCGGGTCGTGCCTAAGAGGAGGAGGGTGCAGTGTTGCGGAGATGAGGACTGTATATTTTTTGATTGTGTGCTGTACTATTATTATTATTGTTTATTCTGCGCCCCCCTACCTCCGGAGCTGTGTAAAGGTGAAAGGGCATCCCATAATTAGTCCACAAGCATACACATCAGCCAAATAATAGAATACCCCTGTTGATAGTTATCTCTTATTCTGTGTTTTAGGGTAAGGCTGTGTCTCCCATTAATTGAAGTACTCCATTGCACCAGTGAAAGAGAATAGATCCCCTTTCCTTCCCATCCCCAAAATCTCCCTTTCCTTCCCATCCCCAAAATCTCCCTTTCCTTCCCATCCCCAAAATCGCCATTTCCTTTTACATCCCCTTCCGTCATTGCCGGGCCTCGATTGCCGAATTACATCCCCTCCAATAACCGCCATTGAACATGTGCTCGAATCGGAGAAGAAAGGCGTGCCCGCCCGTCGTCATCAAGGGCGGAGCCAGAGGGTCGCGCGACCAACCAGGGCCGAGGTGAGCACCCCGATGGGCGTGTCCAAAAGGCCGGCGGCTTAATCGCCGGAGGCGCTATAAAAGGCACGGACGCAAGTGAGTCGTGAGTTGGTCGCCAAGAGAGTCGTGAGGAGTCAGGCAGTGGAGTCGGTGGTCAGTTGGTTGTGTTGGTTGCGGTGAGGAGTCGGTGGTGGTGGTCAGTTGGTTGCGTTGGTTGCGGTGAGGAGTCGGTGGTAAAGAGTGAGTGGACCAAGAACGAGTGGAGGGTTTGGACCAGACGCGTCCGACGAGGCCTGGCAAAGCACGCGACATCCACAGCAGCCAAAACAGCAGCGTGGGGCCTGAACGGCGGCTGCTAAACGCGCCGGTTGTGCTGCGGGACCCCCTTGGACCTCCCTCTCCCTCCAGCCATCCACCTCCTGCCTTTCCACCCTTCTTGTGGACGTGAGTTTGTTCTGTTTGTTCTGTCCTGGGAATAAGTTAAGTCTGTAGATAAGCTAGTATTTGCACTGTGTCACCTGCGTCTTATGTGTTGTAAATAAACCTTGATTGCTCCTTTTTGCTTGTGTAAATAATAAATCCCATTACTCGTCTGTACGTCTTCTCGTTTTATTCCTTCTTCTTCTTCACATCCGTGTCGCCTTTGCCTTTTCCCTATTGACTAGCTGCGGTGCGATCTGGCCAACGTTTGGGTGAAATCGGGTTCTAAGCGGGGAGTAACTGTTCGGACGCGGTAATACCAAACCGCTCGGTAAAATAACATCTTTAATCCGCGTCTGCAACAATATATATATATACATATTGTTATGGAACCCAACGTCGGCCTCTGTTCCCCTTATCGAGGGGGGATTAATCCCCTCGTTTATGACTGACCGACGTGGTCCCTGACGCTGCCCAGCTACCTCCCGAAAGGCAGGTGCACAGCCCCGTTCGTACCGCGGACAGATGTTAATTGCCGAGCGGTTTTAGCAACCGCGGCACGAACTATTAACAAGGACTAGACCCGATCCCTGAACGTTGGCCAAATCGTGTCACAGGTGTCCAATGTGGAAACCTCAAAGACGAACGGATGTGAAGAAGAGGAAGACAAAAGGTTGGAAATACGAATATTATTTATTACTACTATTTACACAATTAAAGAAACCAAGGAAGAAGGAAGGATAATAAAAGAATTTACAGAAGAAGAAGACACAGTGCAATTATTAGCTTATATATTACAGTCTTACTTAACCCCAAGGACAAGACAAAGACAGACTACGAGCACACTTACACGGGGGATGATGGCAGGAACGAATGCTGGAGGTGGCTAGCTGGAGGGAGAGGAATGTCCATGGGAACTGGGTCACTGTCGGGCCGGGAGCGGCAGCTCCGTTCCTCCGCGGCCACGGTCGGCACCGCCGTCAACGCCCAAGCTGCGGTCGTGTGAGCTGCCGCGGTACGAGCTCCGCCGGTTCAAGCTGTTGCTGCTGTTCGAACTCCGCTGGTGGAGTCTAAGCTGCCTGGTGGAGCCAACGCTGCCTGGTGGAGTCAACGCTGCTTGGTGTAGTCAAAGCTGCTTGGTACTGCTCGTGGTACTGCCTCTGGTCTCTTCTGCCGCGTCTCTCTCTCTCTTCACCGCAGCACTTGACCGTCTGGGTGCTCTCTCTCCCACTCTTCACCGCAGCACTTGACCGCCTGGATGCTCTCTCTCTGACTCTCAAATAGCTTGCTGTCCCCCTCTGAGGCTTCCGCGTGCGCTTTTATAGCACGCCTCGAGATCAATCCGCGGGCTCCCAGGGTACGCCTACCGGGTCGCTCACTGCAGTGCCGGTTGGCTGGCATGGGCTCTTTCGCTCCACCTTTGATGACGAACGGCGGCCAACGCCCTGGATTCGGCCGCTCCTCCCCCTTCTTCTCCGATCTGACCGCGTGTTCAATGGTGGTGTTTTGCGCCAAAAACCACAAAGCAGCAGCGGCGAATGCAGAAAACCGCACGCGGAAAACCGCCCAATGCAGTTGGCAATTGATGCCAAAAGGGGAATGCGTTTGGAAGTGGAGGCTTTGGGGAATTTGAAAAGGGATTCTACCTTGTTCCAATTTGGTGCAATGCAGTGTGAACTAGTGGGAAGACAGAACCTTAACCTAATACACATAATAAGGAGATAACTACTGCACAAAGGAAATCTATGATTGGCTACGTGATTGTATATGGAATAACTACGGGAACGACCTTTGACCTTTATACACAACAAATGGAGGAAGGAGGGTGATATTTTACAACAATTAAACACAATTCTCATATCCATAACACTGCACCCTCCTCCTCTTAGGCACGTCCCGGGCCTATTACTTTTACCTTTAGTGTGGCACGTAGGTGTAGTTCCCTCTACATTTAACCTGACCCTGAGTGTGACAGTTTTAAAACACAAATAAATATGTCCTGCTGCTGCATTGCACCCTGCCTAACAGACTTACGCCCACAGCTAACCGAATTGAGGATTGTCTTCAAACTACAACATGAACGATGGGGGAGCATTATTTACAGTTACGCTACTTGTATTTACAAAACGCAACCCAGGACCTGCGATTGTTCTTTTGGTAGGGGGTGTGGGGGGGAGGGGGGGAGACAGCCTGTGCTGCATCAACGCACCAGAAAGCACCAAAAACGCACCAAAGCACCATCACGGACCAATCGGTGCACAGTCACCACAGTTCAATAAAAATCCAACAAACCCCTGGTGCCGGTCTTCCTCTTCGGCTCCCTCTGCTGGCCATTGTCGTTCTTCCAGTTGTTGTCTTTCTTCTTTGCTGGCAGCCTATTTGCAATAATAAAAACAAGCACAGAACGTGTCCATTGTGGTTTATTTATGGCCCACAGGGCCGACTATGTGTGGTTCACCTGTATGGCATAGGTGCCATGTTACCAAGGTCCGCCAGCAAGATCTCGGGCCATCATGGCCGGTTCCAGCAGAGGGGCCATGCCCCCACCCGTGGGGTACATAAGTGGTGTTCAGCCACAGACCTGTGGTCCATAAGTGGTGCATCGATGCAGACAGCTGGTTGCGGGAGTTTCGGGCACACAATGGTGGACTCCCGCACGCTCCCCTCGGCGCCCAGTGGCACACAGTCCTCGGGTGGGAGACAAGGGGGGGGGAGAAGACAGGTGAGTGAGGGGTAAGGTCACAAGGGGTACACATCAACAAGGCAATGCAAGACGAGGTGCGTACGGAGAGCGAAGTGAGAAAGCTCGTCCCTACCGTACGTCACCCCCCCCCCCCCTGTTACCTCCTCTACCCTTGCCCTTACCCCATATGTACAAAAATCTACACATTTACAAATTCGGCACGACTGTCACGTCTTCCCCATACCTCCCCTATACCAAATTCGTCCACACAATCCCTCTAACCAAAATTTGCCATCACCAACTCATCATCAATCCTCATAAGGAGGGAGAGATGGAACAACAAAGCACAATGTCACACCCACGTCATGATGCGGCTCACATTCCAAACATTTGCACACAAAAAATACAACAACATGGCATGGTGCGGAGTCCTGTTACCTCAGGTGAGTGGATGTAGATGGTGCGAGGAGATTCTTAATCCTAACTATCCTCTAAATGACTTTAATACACTGTACACTACCCGGGGTCTTTCCCTGCCAAACCATTGGCCATCTTACTCTATGTGGTTTTAAGAACCAAATTCCCATTGACCAAACTGTGGTGCTTCATCAATTTGGGGTCTCACTCCCCCGATTCAACTCCCTGTGCCTTTGCACAATTTCAGGACTGGGTCGTGTGGCTCTCCCAGCAGGTCTACCCACTTGCACACCTCCACCACTGCAGTTGCCTCCGAGCTTACCTGCTCCTTATCCTAACCTAGCTACTTGGGGAAGGCCCTCTGGCGCTCTCCCCACTCGGTGCCCTCTGGCACTGGGCTACCCGGGTCCGTCCTCCGGATCCTCGGGCCCCATCCACAACTCTACTGGCTCCCAGAGCCCACCTGCGGCCTCACCTGGCTGACATCCTCACAGTGGTGGAGTGCCCATTCAACTACACACACTAACAGGCCACACGCCCAGCCATTTCCACGTCACTAATGCACCCATCCAAACACCATTCTTCCACACGCACCACAGATGCCAATATGCAACCACAATTTACCTGTACCCTCTACCTAACACTTACACTACCCTCCCCGGGTATTCGTGATGGGGTCCATCCTCCTTTCCCCCATCCACACCTTCGCACCATCCACTCCACTCCACAGTTTCCACCATACTCACTCCACACAATCCATTCCATACTCCATATATTCCATACAACCATTCTCCATACACCTGTAGTTGCACACCTGTGCAATCACTCCTACTGGTGCTTCCTGCACCCTCCTTCCTCCCTGGACCATTTGGTCAACACAACAAACAATCACCACTACTCAGTCATACACTGCTCCATACACCTGTTCGATCCTCAAACACTCAGCATCATCTGATCTAACTACTCCCCTCTGAAACTCGCGCTTCCCAGTCGCCCCTTACATTATTGCGCTCCCCCGTCATTATTATCCAACTACCCTCTCTATGTCCCCACTACCTGTCCAAAGTCGCTACTTAAACTTACCGTTACCTATAGTCATCTTCTCTAGATCCCTATCATTTTATCCTAACCCTCCCGGGCTAGTTTTCACTGCCATAAACCCAATAAAACTACTGCTCCTTTGCCCCCGCTGTGAGGGATGGCAGAGTTGCCATCCCACCACATCGGGCATCTTCCACTACCAATTTGGCCCATCTAATTTCAGCCAATCAAAAATTTGCCAATCACTACCAATCATCTGCCAATCATCAAATTTTTTGCCAATCACAAATTTTGCTTGTCAAATTCACTATGCTATCACCCTCACACGTCTACTCACTTGAGCCTCTCGGTGCGCCAATTCATGCTCAGAACCTGGCTTTGCCAAGTCGAGCCATGAATGCGAGTGGTTCGTTGCCGGCGGTTGGATCCGTCCGGCATTCGGTGCAGGGAAGGGGGTTCGCTCAGGCCGAGATCCCAAGGTCCACCTCGGCGTGGAGCCTTTCGGTCTCCCGCCTGATGACCCGATCTCGCCCTGCCGGAACGCCTCAACCACAAGGGGTCGCCGTGCCGACCGTTTCCTACCGGGCCGCCCGCTCCGCTGAGCGGAGCATGGACGCGACCATTCCGAGCGCGGCCCGGCATGGATCGTGTACGGCGGTTCTTTCCAAACCGCCGTGGTTACGATCCCGGCTGGTTCCCGCGGCACACAACGCCCGGCACGAACCGAGGGCTCGCTTCGGCTACAAGTCGATCTAACCGCTAACCCGGTTACCGTCGATGCTTCACCTGCAGGCTCACACGCATACGCGACCCCTTTCATCCTCACCGAGCTCGGTGCTCCAACGCCGCCCGTACACCCCGCGTACGTTGTCACAGCACTTGTTCTTGTTTCGTTCACAGACTTCGTTACACACCCGACCACCGCACACCTTAGCACACACTCGTCGTTCGCACACCTCACCAACACACCTCTTCGCGCCCCCTCCTCGGTCACATCCCCGGTGACAACCACGGGTGTGCACTCACTTGCACACCCAATCACGTGCTTTACTACTAACTCCAGGGTGCATTCCCACACGCGCTCGACCATCTCAGGTGTGCATCCTTCCATTCCAGGTGTGCATCCTCTCTCACCTGCCACAACCAACTCACGCTCCGTGTCACTCTCACTACTTTCACCACCACACTCGGTCGCGCATTCACCCTTACTCTTGACAGCGCACTCTGTTATCATGCACTCCTCTGTTACACACCTTTCTCACGCATCCTCTTGCGCACACTCTCCCGTTACACCCTCCGTAACACTCACCACAGGTGTGCATGCTTCCGTTACATCCCCTGTAACACTCCCCACTACGTGCTTCCATGTGCCCCCCCGCACATGCGCTACGGCCATCTCACTCTCGACAGCACACTCACTCCTCGGTGCGCACTTTTTCCTCACACACCCCATAGTCGGACAGCCTCGCACACCTCCTCCTTCACACTCTGTACCTGTCGCACACCTTACCAGTTTCCTCTCACGAACACCGGGGTCCAAACTAACCCCCAAACCGACTGAATCTCCCCTCACACCATATACATTTCCGAGTATATCGCCACTCACCTTGGCACCTCGTCTCCGTTCCACCTCCGCCACCTGCAAACTCTTTATTTGAATAGTGAGCACCTCATCACGATTTGAGCACCGACCTTGCACATATTCCATCACCTCCTCCTTTATCTCCTTTTTAGTTTCCCTCCGTCTCTTCTTAATTTCGCTCACCCCCTCTTCCACTTCCTCTAATTTCTCCCTTACCTCCTTCATTTCCCGGTGCGCCCCCTCAATCTCTTCCTCTAACGCCACCTTGACCGTTTCTATGTGCGTCCTCACCTCCCGGTCTTTCGTCTCCATTGCCTCCGTCACTTCGTCCAACCTCTTTGTCAATCCCTCATGTACCATCTGACATTCCCTCTTTGTCGTTATAAGTTCCTTCTTGATGTCTTTCTGCGCCGCCTTTAACCCCCCGATTATTGCAGTGTTCTTTTCCACTTGATCCACTAGTTCCTTTTGTCCCACCGTCAGCTGTTCTACTCCCCTTGTTAGATCTTCTATGCCCCCCTGTAACCTAGCCGTACTACTTCTCACCTCTTTCTCCATACGCTTCTCACCTCGCTTTACCTCCTCGCGTACCCCCGAAACATCCTCGCCCACACCTCGTCTTATCTCCTCCCCCATCTCCTCCATTTCTTTAGTAGATGCCGCCTTCATCTGTTCCAATTCATTCCTCTGAGCATCCATTTTACCTTCCAACCGGATTTTCACCTCCTCTATCTGGTTCCCCATCTGTTTGATTTCCCGGGCGGATTGCTCCCCTATTTCCCGCAATTTGTCTTCCATCTTGTCTTCTAGCCCCGTTAACCCATTCTTCACCCCTTTTATCCTGTTGTCCAACCCCTCAAATTTACTGTCTAACCCCTCAAATTTCTTGTCTAAACCCTCAAATTTATTGTCTAAACCAGGGGTCGGCAACCTTTTTGACATGAAGTGCCAGTTTGAAATGTTCTTGTTAATTAGTGTGCCATATCAACATTAAGTTTAACATTAAGTTTAATTATGACACCACATCAAAAAAATACTTCCAACAGACATGGAATTTTATTCCATCCATACAGGCTACATGCATAGCAACAACATCCATACAGGCTACATGCATAGCAACAACATCCATACAGGCTACATGCATAGCAACAACATCCATACAGGCTACATGCATAGCAACAACATCCATACAGGCTACATGCATAGCAACAACATCCATACAGGCTACATGCATAGCAATAACATCCATACAGGCTACATGCATAGCAACAACATCCATACAGGCTACATGCATAGCAACTACATCCATACAGGCTACATGCATAGCAACAACATCCATACAGGCTACATGCATAGCAACAACATCCATACAGGCTACATGCATAGCAACAACATCCATACAGGCTACATGCATAGCAACAACATCCATACAGGCTACATGCATAGCAACAACATTTTAAAGAAACATTTATCTCTCATAATCAGGACATTGTAATGATCATTTTATCATTGTAAAATTTGTCCCCAATGAGGTTACAAATTATATGCACGGACCCCATTTCAAAACACTGCTTTCAGTAACTCATTTACAAAGTATTGCATTGGGAACAAATGTCAAAAAGTGAGAATAAACTGTATCAAACAGAAATACCAGTACTATACAAGAATGCTGCCATCCTCATGAAAACATCCACATCTGAGTTGGAAAAAAGAGATGGACAAACAGCGACATATGCAAACCCATGTGTACTACAAATAAACAGATGCCTACCAGTCAGTGTGATCCCTGGCCCTGCTTTCCTTTGCTGAGCTCAATTATCTGGGGGTTGTCGTTAGTCACTTTAAGTTGCAAACATGCTTCGGAGTGGTGGGTTGTCAAACGACTACGGGAGGCCATTTCTTCAATGCGTCGCTCAACACTTCTAGCTGACATGGGAATCTCTTTTATTCTTGATTTGATTGTCTCTTTGTTTGGTAAGCCTTCAAACAGAACCTCTGAGCTACAGAGAAAAGCCTCCTTAATATATTCGCCATCCGTGAATGGCTTTCCACGTTTCGCAATGCAATGAGCAATGCGATAGCTTGCTTCAGTCGCTTGGTTTTTAGCAGTGGCAAAGATTTTGAGGGTGTTGGCTTGCTTCCCATACCTGGACACGGCACGTTTGATGGATTCTGCCTTGTCTGCCTGATCTTTGAAAGTTTTCTCGTGCTTTGTCTCAAAATGGCGCTTAACACTCGACGTTCGACAAACAACATTTTCAAAACATAAAGTACACACAGCACGGTCCTTCTGAAAAACAAAACCCCACTCTTCTGTCCATGAGGGCTGGAATGCCCGAACCTTTACTTCAGCTTTCTTAGCTAGCGGGGTTGCCATCATCTACCGAACCTGAACCGCTTCACTGCACTGTGGGAAATGTGAGCGGGAGGCCGTACCGTCAATCAAACTAAATAAGACAGGCCGCGCAACAGCCAATGGCTGTTCAAGAAGTGATTTGTCATGCAACTGAGAGGGCACTGCTTTCGCCAGTGTGCCAATGATTACGCTGCCGCGTGCCAATGGTGGCACGCGTGCCTAAGGTTGCCGACCCCTGGTCTAAACCCTCAAATGTATTTCCCATATTGTTTAACCCATCTCTTAATTGCTCACTAGTACCCCTCGCTTCGTCCCTCATTGCCCCCATTTGGTCCCCCAATTGCTCACTATTCCTTTCAATTTGGCTTCCCAGCCCCCTGTTCCTTTCCCTCTCCTCAGCCGCCTTGGCCATGAAGGCCCGCATTTGCAGCATGAATAGGCCCCAGTCCATTGGCGGCGCTGCTACGGTCACGGGCGCGGCGAAATTTGGTGCTGCTGTAACCACGTGCGCGAGCAGCCATCTTGCGCACCTGATACCCCCTCAACCACCTCACCATTTCTCTCCTCCTCCATTTCTTCCCTCTGGTCCTGGGTTACCCCTAACCCCTCTTCTAATTCCCCCACCGGCATCCCGTCGCCTTGACCATCCATGGCACGATTTTTAAATTTAGGAGTTTATAAAACAAAATTTTGGGCCACTCGTAATTTGAGCGCGCTAAGCGCTTCAGGTCCGAATCTCGCTCCCGACACCAAATGTTACGGAACCCAACATCGGCCTCTGTTCCCCTTATCGAGGGGGGATTAATCCCCTCGTTTATGACTGACCGACGTGGTCCCTGACGCTGCCCAGCTACCTCCGGAAAGGCAGGTGCACAGCCCCGTTCGTACCGCGGACAGATGTTAATTGCCGAGCGGTTTTAGCAACCGCGGCACGAACTATTAACAAGGACTAGACCCCAACCCCTGAACGTTGGCCAAATCGTGCCACAGGTGTCCAATGTGGAAACCTCAAAGACGAACGGATGTGAAGAAGAGGAAGACAAAAGGTTGGAAATACGAATATTATTTATTACTACTATTTACACAATTAAAGAAACCAAGGAAGAAGGAAGGATAATAAAAGAATTTACAGAAGAAGAAGACACAGTGCAATTATTAGCTTATATATTACAGTCTTACTTAACCCCAAGGACAAGACATAGACAGACTACGAGCACACTTAGACGGGGGATGATGGCAGGAACGAATGCTGGAGGTGGCTAGCTGGAGGGAGAGGAAGGTCCACGGGAACTGGGTCACGGTCGGGCCGGGAGTGGCAGCTCCGTTGCTCCGCGGCCACGGTCGGCACCGCCGTCAACGCCCAAGCTGCGGTCGTGCGAGCTGCCGCGGTACGAGCTCCGCCGGTTCAAGCTGTTGCTGCTGTTCGAGCTCCGCTGGTGGAGTCAAAGCTGCCTGGTGGAGCCAACGCTGCCTGGTGGAGTCGACGCTGCTTGGTGGAGTCAAAGCTGCTTGGTACTGCTCATGGTACTGCCTCTGGTCTCTTCTCTCTCTCTCTCTCTCTCTCTCTCTCTCTCTCTCTCCCCTCTCTCCTCTCTCCTCTCTCCTCTCTCCTCTCTCCTCTCTCCTCTCTCCTCTCTCCTCTCTCCTCTCTCTCTCCACCGCAGCACTTCACCGCCTGGATGCTCTCTCTCTCCCACTCTTCACCGCAGCACTTCACCGCCTGGATGCTCTCTCTCTCCCACTCTTCACCGCAGCACTTCACCGCCTGGATGCTCTCTCTCTCCCACTCTTCACCGCAGCACTTCACCGCCTGGATGCTCTCTCTCTCCCACTCTTCACCGCAGCACTTCACCGCCTGGATGCTCTCTCTCTCCCACTCTTCACCGCAGCACTTCACCGCCTGGATGCTCTCTCTCTCCCACTCTTCACCGCAGCACTTCACCGCCTGGATGCTCTCTCTCTCCCACTCTTCACCGCAGCACTTCACCGCCTGGATGCTCTCTCTCTACCACTCTTCACCGCAGCACTTCACCGCCTGGATGCTCTCTCTCTCCCACTCTTCACCGCAGCACTTCACCGCCTGGATGCTCTCTCTCTCCCACTCTTCACCGCAGCACTTCACCGCCTGGATGCTCTCTCTCTCCCACTCTTCACCGCAGCACTTCACCGCCTGGATGCTCTCTCTCTCCCACTCTTCACCGCAGCACTTCACCGCCTGGATGCTCTCTCTCTCCCACTCTTCACCGCAGCACTTCACCGCCTGGATGCTCTCTCTCTCCCACTCTTCACCGCAGCACTTCACCGCCTGGATGCTCTCTCTCTCCCACTCTTCACCGCAGCACTTCACCGCCTGGATGCTCTCTCTCTCCCACTCTTCACCGCAGCACTTCACCGCCTGGATGCTCTCTCTCTCCCACTCTTCACCACAGCACTTCACCGCCTGGATGCTCTCTCTCTCCCACTCTTCACCGCAGCACTTCACCGCCTGGATGCTCTCTCTCTCCCACTCTTCACCGCAGCACTTCACCGCCTGGATGCTCTCTCTCTCTCCCACTCTTCACCGCAGCACTTCACCGCCTGGATGCTCTCTCTCCCATTCTTCACCGCAGCACTTCACCGCCTGGATGCTCTCTCTCCCACTCTCAAATAGCTTGCTGTCCCCCTCTGAGGCTTCCGCGCGCGCTTTTATAGCGTGCCTCGAGATCAACCTGCGGGCTCCCAGGGCACGCCTACTGGGTCGCTCACTGCAGTGCCGGTTGGCTGGCACGGGCTCTTTCGCTCCACCTTTGATGACGATCGGCGGCCAGCGCCCTGGATTCGGCCGCTCCTCCCCCTTCTCCGATCTGACCGTGTGGTCAATGGTGGTGTTTTGCGGCAAAAACCACAAAGCAGCAGCGGCGAATGCAGAAAACCGCACGTGGAAAACCGCCCAATGCAGTTGGCAATTGATGCCAAAAGGGGAATGCGTTTGGAAGTGGAGGCTTTGGGGAATTTGAAAAGGGATTCTACCTTGTTCCAATTTGGTGCAATGCAGTGTTAACTAGTGGGAAGACAGAACCTTAACCTAATACACATAATAAGGAGATAACTACTGAACAAAGGAAATCTATGATTGGCTACGTGATTGCATATGGAATAACTACGGGAACGACCTTTGACCTTTATACACAACAAATGGAGGAAGGAGGGTGATATTTTACAACAATTAAACACAATTCTCATATCCATAACAATATATATATATATATTAGGGTGGGCTTCAAAAAATCTAAATGCAGATATTCTCCGGGACATGGTCTAGTTGTGTTCCATTTGGTGTCAAAGGAAACCACACCAAATTTGAATGGCATCCAATAATATTTAGGGGTGCCACATCAGTGATGAATTTTCCCCCATGCAAAAATAGGAATTCCCATTTTTTGGGCTGTATATACACAAAATAAATACATAATTACATATATACATTAAATATAATATTAAAAATAAATATATAGTAAATATACATTAAATAATAAATATACATAAATACACATTATACATTATATATATAGTTATATACAATATATTATACATACAGTTTTGAGACTTCCTAATATCACTATCTGGGCAATTTTCATGCATGTTTTGTACAGGTTCCCGGGGTCAGGGGTACGCTTTTTTAGTGTGTAATATGTAGGCCTAACTTATTGACTGTGGCTCTTTTGTAGAGAGTGACCCTGTGGAGTAAGAATTAACAGGATTTTACCCACATTCTTGCTTATTTTGCAGATATGGCATGTGCTAGTACCAGTGTTTCATTGAAAACTCGGGCTCAGGATAATGTGTATCTCATTGGGTCCACTTCTGGAGATGCCATCAAAGGTGCCAAGCTCCCGACTGTGCATCAATCTCTTGTCCTGTTTTTCCATCACCTGAAGAAGGAGAATCGCACTGCCCGGGAGAGTGCAACCCTCACCATTGAAGAGGTTGTGAAGTTCTGGGAAAAAGCTCACCTACCTACAACGACTAAGCAGCACTGCATCCATCGTTTGGAGAGGCTATATGAAGAATGGAGGAGCCTCCAAAAAGGTGCAAAGCGGGGTGGTGCGACCCAAGAGAAAAAGGAAGCATCCTTCAAGGCCTCCTTGGAGAAGACGTTTGATCTTAGGCATGCAGATTCGGAGGCCATAATCACCAACCCCGAGGACAGGAAGTTTCTTCACGATCAATTCTCAGAGAGGAAGGCTTCAATGGGATCTGTAGACACTGTGTTGGAAGCAAAAACGTTCTTGTGTGTTTGAAAGATCAGCAGCCACGAGATGATTATCGTGAACTCCTAGAACTGACTGTCATCTACATGGGAGGATTCCCACCTCGTGGAATCCGGATCATGGCTCCAGGAGCAATGCACAGAGCCAGATGGATGGCAAAAGCACGATATTCACTACAGGTGTTCATGTTTCGGTCAGAGTTCCACTTGACACTTCGAGAGGCGAGAGAACTCCGAGCCTTCAACATTTTTGTCTGCCTTGTGTATGTACAGGCTTGGTTTCGGGCTCCACAAGCTATTGAGGCTCCCCTGAATGATATTAACCTCTTCAAGAAGTTGGAAAAGTTTGAACAAATCAATCAGAAGATGGCTCAGGCAGCCTTGAAGGCACTTGGCCGCCACACGTGGTACATGAGCCCAGTACTAGTGGCATTTGCATTCTTTGACACCAGAATTGACAAAGAAAGCAAGATCAATATGATTGAAGCATTGAAAAATGACGGTGAAAACCCCTCTCCAAAGAGACCAGCTATCAAACGAGGAACCGCCCTGTCAATCGCTGGCCTCATAACAAAACACACCAAGCATTTCTTCAGCATCCTAGGGACCCCAACTGATTGGATGGATAAGGATCCTGGTTCATGGGAGCAAGAAACCAGCTTTCAGGAAGCAAAGAAAGCCGCCAGTGGCTTAGTCGTGGTGAACAACAGGGCAGAAAGGGGTGTCGCATTGATACAAGACTACAATAAGCTCCTTACAAAGGATGAAGAGCAAAAGCAAGCTCTGCTCCAAGTTGTTGCTGCTCACAGGAAGATGTACCCCGATGCCAAGAAGGCAACAGTGGTGAAACAGGCCCAGAAATAGGAGTTACATTTCTCATTATATTTGGGTTTTTTAATATTATGTGATATGGTGTCTCTTCATTTTATGAACTGAACATTTGGATTGTTATCATTGAATTTGAGTTTTCATAGCAATATAGTGCTATTTGTGCAGCTATTGTAACTTGTGTTTGCTAGAATACAAAGAAAGTGAGTGGAGGGTGGATTTTCATAAAACAAACTTCGGGTTTTGCTTTCGATCCATATATAGAAAAGTTTTGTAGACACCTTTAGTTTGAAGGCTGATGTGGCACCCCTAAATAAAATCAGATTGCTTTCATATTTGGTGTCTTTTCATTTTGGAACAAAAGGAACAACATAAAGCCATGTCCCAGTAAATATTTAAAAAAAATTATTTTGAGCACCACCCTAATATATATATATATGTCGGTATCTGATTTAGAACTCGAGACAGAGGAAAAAGAAGCAACTGAGATATTTATTTGGACTCGTTGTACACAAGCTTGTGGAAAACAGGATGTCGCATATGAAGCTCACAAATGACCGACACGATGGCAAATTGCTCTAAAAGGGAGCTGAACAGGGTTCGCTTTATATAGAGATCACGATTGAAAGATAAAGGGTGACTCATCGGCTCACACTTTGATCTCATCCTTTGTTCAGTAAGAAAAGGAGGGTTCAACTGGAGACCATGCCTGGCTTATGTCCAGATAAGCACATGTCCGTAGTTTGGATAAACATTCATTGAAGGTCAGTAAAAGCTCACGAAGATAAGGGTAGCCGATCGTAAAAGTGTCGGCATTCATCTGATTGGTAGGTTTTGAGTAGTAACGGCTGGCAACTTTATACAATGGAGCCACAGTTAGAGCAGGAACAATAAAGAGAATATGCCAGCACAGTAACTTAACTCCTTAACAGGAGATATGATGGATAAAGTTAAGCAAAGCAACACAACACATATAAATTGGTTGTATTTTGTTAATTGAGCAACATCATTGGCATAATACTGGGAGGGGGATCTCAGGTCCCACATACCCCCCTTTTGGCTCTATAACATAACGTTATCTAAGAGCCAATCAAAGGCCTTTATTCAATCAAGGTAGGAAATAGAAAGGTATCACGCGAATGTTCTCCAAGGGAGCATGCCCCGCACCCAAAGCGCCCCGCACCGCGCCCTGAAGGACGATTCGCGTGTGTGTGTGAGTATGTGATGTGAGTTGGCCATGGAGGCATGGAGGTCAATTAACGTGTTGGATCCACAACGAAGACGTCTGGCTCGGCCGGGGTCCACACCCGAGAGGTCTCCCGACCCACCCTTGGACCACGGAGGTGCAGCCGGAATTCCCCCCTAGCAAGGGCTCGCCCAAGCGTCCCCAGGCACAATCCTTGCAGATCTTCGGCGCTAATCGATGTCTATGTCCATGAGGCCTTGTAGGTGCTGGTGTTCTGGGGAATACATAACATCATCAGCATCTGATGGCATAGGTTTCTTGCCATAACACAAAACATTACGATCCAAAGGAGAGAGAGAAACTTCCTTTGAGTTAAAGTCGAAGTTGTTCGAGTCGAAGTCGTCGTCCTTGGACGAAGATTCAAAGTCGGAATCCAGAGTATCATCGGTGTCAGGTTCCTTGACAACCAGACCCAGTGTTGCAGTCGGGTCCAGAGTTGGGTCGACATCCAGAGTTGGGTCAATGACGATTGAACCACTGTGAGCTCGTGAGACATAAGGAGACATAAGAATCACTAGGCGGGGTCCGTGAAGACCAAATCAAATCCACATCCGAATCCAAATCCAACTTTACAGTATAATCAAAATCATTATCGGTAAAATCAATATCGGCAGTAAAATGAACAACGGAAGAACAATCTTCGGAAGCGGAGATCTCATCATCACTGCCCAGTGGCTCGTTCGGGTCATCGTTCCAGGATCCGCAGTCCGCAGTCACGTCGACAGCCAGAGGTTCATTTGGATCCATGATCAGCTTGACGGTCACCACCATGGCTTTTTCTGGTGTCTCCTTCAGTGTCCATCCTGAAAACCACTTTCTCACACACGCAAGGACTAAAGCCTTGATTAGTACACCACAAACCACAAGTCCGAGGATTATTGCTAAGACGGTCAATATCCACTTTACTATTGTACCAGTCCATCCCTTAAACCAGTCGGTGAGCCACTGGTAGGAGGCTTCTCGGTCCATTCGATCCTCTGTCAATCTGTGTCCACTTTCCCTTAACCTTACAATAGCAGCTCTGACCCCCTCTGATGGGTCAGGTATGTACGTACAACACTTACCCTCAATTATCCCACATACACCCCCTCGTTCTGCCAGCAACATATCCAAAGCGACCCTGTTCTGCATAACCATTGTGCGCATATGGACAACCTTGTCCAACATTTCGTCGTGTGCTGTAGCGGTGTCGTTGGCCACCCTTTCTAAAATTAGCGCAATTTTGTCAATGCGGTAACTATTCATGACCGTTCCTGCCCATGGAAAGAAGAAGCTAACGCCTTTCTCCCAATCGGCGCCGTGTAAGGTGGTGGTGTCATCATCATTCCAATAGGTTCCCCTCCGTGCTCTTATGGGTACCATGCAAGTGTTGCCGCAATTCCATTTCTGGAAAGACTGATCTCAGGTAGCATGTCCCTCCCCAATTATCAGGTAAATACGGGTAAGCTTTATTTCCGCACACAAACATGGTCCCGTGCGGCCACAATCACTTCACTTTCCCTTATACCCTGCCTTACCATCAACTTTTTACAACCCTTTTTCCTTCCTTCTCAACAAATCCCTGCAGAGTCACCTGTCATTGACAAATAATTCATCTGATTCGACTTTCCTTTATCATCTCTGCACTTCCCACAACCTTCTTCACACTTCCTCCCGAACCTTGCCTCCAGACACAACCCACATGAGTCTCGAAGGCCAATTCTGCCATCCTCATGCAGACATCAGTATCTCACTTCCCCCGTTACCTTTTGGCATCCCAATGCTCTTAAACAAACAGCTTTAACAACACCTGTTACAGTGAGTATATTTCCCCTGCTCCCTCCCCTTATTCAGGAGCCATCATTTTGATAAAATCATTTGAAAAATGCCCATTGGCAATCCATTCTGCTCAGGATTGCATGCTCCTAACATAATACTGGATTCCAACCTCCAACCCAACCACCGTTTCTCCGAAACAGCTCCAATTGTTTTTCTTTTTCCTCGCACACAAGCCAGTCCAATCGTACCACAGACTTACAATCAGACAGACAGACAGATAACAGAGGCGAATCACAAGCCCCAGAACCCAACCAAACTCGAATCCACCTTCAAAGGACACCACCTCTCCAGACAGTCTAATCCACAGTATCTGTATGCCAACCTCGTGCATAAATCAACACCCCAGCTCTCCAATTACCTTCTGTGAAACTGTAACCTTCAACCACACGAGGTGCCAGCCACACCTCAACCACGCGTGCAGCCACCCAGATCCCTAGCAACACGTCCCAACTTTAACACAAGGCCTCCACCACGAACAACACCGTCAGGTTGTGGTCGACATCCCACACCACACCCCCGAAATCAGTGTTCAGAAACATGACTCCATGGATGGCCAGAAAGCCAGACAGACCCAGGGACACACACACAAAGGGACAGACATAGGTGGGGTATCGCCGGCATTATGAACCAACTCCCTATTCCTGCCCTAATTTCGGCAGTATATGTCAACGATCTGTGCGAGTGCCCCCTTCGCTCGTGTCACCATCGGCATGTTGCGTCCTATCCTCTGGTTGGCGGCTTTTCCCGCCGCCTCGTCCACCCTTGCGTTGCCCCGAGCAACATCAGTGTCCACCCTTTGGTGGCCGCGCCATTTAATCACTGCGATAGCGCAGGGAAGCAAAATGCTTTGGAGTAGCCCTTCCACCAATGCGCCATTTTTTATCACCGAACCTGCGGATGATGTGAGGAAACCTCGCATTTTCCAAATTGCTCCTTTGTTGTGGACTACCCCGTGTGCGTAGGCAGAATCTTTGTAAATGTTGGCGGCAAGGCCTTCCTTCAAGGAAGGAAAGAAAGGAAGGAAGGAAGGAAGGAATTCCTTCAAGGTCTGTCTGTCTGTCAAGGGCGGTAGTTCCCTACAAGATTGTTTCAGCCTCTGGCCCAATGGCTGCCCAATATCTACAATGGATCCCAATATCCCAATATAAATTGTTTCAACTAGAATTACCACCAGCAAACCACCTCCCTCCTGTTATTTATTTATTTTTCTTAAATAAACAAATAACAAACAAGGTTTATTGAAAATAAAAATCGTGCTCATATGTCTTAGCAATATCGTACTTGATTTACCCAGCATTGAAGAATTTATTTACTATCCATTCCCATCCGTCAGCCAGCGACGCTGCCTGAACTCCAACACTCAATTTGATGAATCCCATGTGTACAGCCACCACTCATTGAAACCCCTACCTTCTATGTTGTAGAAAATATCCAAGTAAGTGTTTTTACGCCCCCTTAACTATTTCTAATCTTTTCTATGCAACTTTTTTTTAAACTCACAATAGTTCAACTCAGCAAGATTTTCTTTACTATTTTCCCACATCATCCATGCCTAATACACATTCATACATACAGCACAATTTATATGCTGATAAAATTCAGGTTTATATATATATTCCATCTCCCTTGACAAAAGAAATAATTTTCATAATCAAATTATATTTCTATTTTATTTTACAGATTCTCTGGATATTCAATCCCATTCACATGAAACTATCTATTTCCAGACAGGCACACTGTCGGTGTAATCTGTTTCTTTTCCTGAGTCCCTCGGAACAACCAACAACACATCAACAACTTTCAGAAATCAATATTCTTCTGTTCACAAATTACGTACACAATTTCAGTTTTAACAAACAATATATTTCCTTTTGTCCCGATTTAAAACGTCCTCCCAAGGCTAGCAACTTGGTCCGTTTCAGCCCATCTCAGCTCTGCAAGAGCTCCACATCCGAACAGATAAATGACGATCATTGCGGCTCCACATTGCAAAATGCAAACACCTGATGAATCAAATAACCGCCAACAATCCGCCCAGGAACTCCCGCCAAAATCCCACAGCCTTTCTTGGGAGGCGTGCTCTACCATGCAGCACCCTCTCTACCTGGTGCACACTTTCCGCACCCGTGCTCGCTCGGCACATCATTCACCCGGCACAAGCCACCCCAATATCGACCGTTGAATACCACAACCATACCGACAACCTCTGTCTTGGGGGAGACGGTCGCAGTGCGTGGTATCCCCTCACGTCACCTACGCCACCCTCGTCCCCCTGTCCACACAACTGCAGCCCCCAGTGCCCACCAAGAGTGCCCAATCCATGACCCACAATTTTCTCAGGGCACACACTCTTTGAAATCCATGTTTCAGAAATATAACTCCATGGCCTGCTAAACAGCCAGACAGACACAGCAATGAAACCATAACCTCCGTTCTTCCATGGTGAGTTTGTAACCCCAATTTGTCAACCAAAAATAACTCCCCTCCAGTGCAAAGGTGTGCATTTCGCACCTCTGACGTCATTCCACACCAGCAGAACTTTAATCCTTCTCATTACACAACTCAATTGACTCCCATGTCTTGTCAAGCAATGTGCAGCTTCACAATGTGTGCTACATCCTTCGGATGGACGTTAAATGTGGTGTCTTGTCTGTTACATCGGTGTGACAAACATCCCACAGTTTCCCTTTTTTTTTTTTGAGAGTAGGCAGGTTATCGCCGGCACTCTGAGCAAATTCCATGTTCTGAATTTCATCCGAGTGCTCTCCCGTCAGGACTCGCATCCGCACAACACCACACGGTGCAGAGCTCCCGTCCTCAAGCGATCCCTCAACCTAAGCCTCCGAGTAGCCGGATTACAGGCGCACGCCACCACACCCGGCGGACCTCCGATCGCGCACGGTCCCACGCGGTCGTCACAATTCCAGGCCCCGTGCTTTCAACGTCATATCTCGCAAATGTCATTTTATATCAAATCATATCATATCTCTTTATTCAACGCATTCCGCGATCCCTGTTCGAGTTGGCCCTGTTCGAGCCCCTGCAGGTCGCTTCCCGCATGGTCATGTGACCAACAAGAGTCTTATAAAGAATTTCAAAATGAACAATGGACTCCTTTTAACCAGGCAGAAACACCAAGAATCCACAACTTCAAGACCGCACCCAATTAGCAGCGGCACCCGACCAATCCATCCAACAACAACCGCAACAACAACCGCTCCCAAACCGAGGCCCCCCCCCCCCACCCCCATACAGCGCACACATGACTCACAGCTCGCTCGGCTCCAGCCCGAATGCACAATAACTCTATTCCCAAACTACATGCACCTTCCACGGAGCCGCACAGCAGGAACCACATCACATACCGACAGTTGAAACCCCGACCGTTCTCATCCCTCGGATGAGCGTTTGGTTGAACACCCGACATTTCTACTCAAATTATCGAATTTCCAAAACTCTCCCTCCTCCGCCTGTGGGGCAGCTTGTCCCACCTTATCTGCCCTGAGACCCACATGCATTTTCATAACTAAACCATACCACCATCGCTCACCTGCAAAGGTCTTTATCCGGCGCATCGATCAACACAAATGCATCTTGCGTCTTCCAGCTGCCATTCCGCATCACATCCGTACCGTGATCTTGCAACTGCCATTTCCTATTTCATCCGCTCTAGACAACCTCATTTACCTCATTCAGAGAGACCTCATCCACACTGTACCTCATTTACTGTAGATAATGGCCCACAATGCATTTGGGCACACATCCTCCAAGCAACCTCATAGCAGGGTTCTCCCCCATACTCACGCATCTTTCTTGCGCACTCTCTCCTGGTACATACTCCGTACCACTCACCACAGGTGTGCACTCTTCTGCACACGCAATCACCACCGCCACCCTTGCTTACCAACACTCCTCGCTCGTACACCTCATCAACACACCTGTTCCACACCTGTATCGCATTCGTCCCGCCTCGCGGTTCCCTGCGAGGGCCGTTGCCTGGTGACCAGCCTGCACGTCGGACTCGCGCGTTCACGGCGAGGTTTACCACGCGCTGGGACGTGAGTCTAGTTTGAAAGTCTAGTTTTCTAGTTTTCTAGTTTCTAGTTTTCTAGTCTAGTTTCTAGTTTTTCCTTCAGATTGAGTATTACACCGACATAATGTATGATTTCCCTTAAGATATTAATAAATGTGCACGGAACATTTCCCGGTCCATGCTCAGGCGGTCGCTCCCGGCGCACGGCAGCACGACCCTCAATCGCAAGAAGCAGGTCGTGATGTGCACAAGGCGCAAGGAAGCGCCCCGAGGCCATCCACTGAAAATTCCTGCCTTTTGTTTTACCGCGCCGATCTTTCCCCAATCCGGTCCTCCCGTGGCGCAAACTCGTGGTCAATGCTTGTATAGCGCTTCTAACTTGTCTAACAATATTACCCACGCCCCAAATTAACTCAATTTAATTTTTACCTTTACATCATTTCATAATACTCAATTTGGTAAGAATCTCATCTCTGGTTCGCAAATTATCGCAAAAAAACAGGATATCTGACCCTTGACCTCTGACCCAGAATGCAATCAATCAATGACGTCCCACATCACAAATTCATCACAAAGGTGAGCTGCCTTAGGGATATACTCATCCAATACACACCTACAATACACAAGTAGCCAATACCAATCGACATTGCATAATTTCTGCAGGCAATACAAGAAACCCTTTCACACGTCAATGACACACACACACAATGGACACAAATACATACTTCAATGACAGACATCCACATATACATTTATTCATTCATATACCAGTGAGTCTCTCAGACGTCGCGCGAATGCCGGATCGACTCCATCCATGCACCCCCAACTGCAACTCCCATGCCAACCTATGCAACGTACTTCGAATCATGCGTTTCCTTATACATTCTCCATACCACGTGACTGACAAACCGGCTCGCATTTCAAACCACTGCGCACACCCAGCAGTGTTAACAGTCACAAAATTCACAGCACAACAACCTGAGTGGGTCATGTACAATGCCTATCCGACCAACTTGTCACTAACCACGTACAGTACAGCATAAATTCATGCACATGCGTCTCTTTGTACAATCTTGTTCAACAATCCCCATTCACTTATGTTACGTCTCAATCATTCAAAAGAAAGGGGATTTTTAGACCGGGGTGGAAACGGTGAGTTGGGGTGAAAAGGGCGGGGCAGGGAGGGTGGTGCCTGGAGCCCCGGGACAGAGCTCAGGGCTGGGGAGGGTAGTGAGGGTAGGTTGGTAACTACCTCCCCTACCACGGGGTCTATGCCGCTCGTTGGTCTGCCTACCTATTTCTTTAATCGCCTTATCCTGCAATTTGTTTGCCTGCTTCCTCAGGCCTTTGAGAGGCTCGCCCGCCTTCTCTTTCTGAGAGGCTCGCCCGCCTTCACAGATTTATTACCCATCCTTGGAGAGTTTTTGGTTTACCTGCGTTGCCTTATTCCCGAGAGGCTCTCCCGCCTGCACGGGTTTACGGCCGCCTAGCCTCACTCCTGAGAGGCTCGCCCGCCGACACAGCTTTCTAGCCTCACTCCTGAGAGGCTCGCCCGCCTACACAGCTTTCTAGCCTCACTCCTGAGAGGTTCGCCCGCCTACACAGCTTTCCGTGTGCTAACCGTACCTTACTTTTCCAGGTAACCGCCAGGTAACCTTACTCCTTATTCCCGAGAGGTCTCTCCCGCCTACACGGGTTTATTTCTGAGAGGATCGCCCGCCTACACAGTCTTGGAGATCTTACCTCCTTACCCTTACGTTACCATAACGAATCCATAAACAGTCAGTTGCTCCGGAGCCCCAAACGGCTCGTTCTTAAATTTTGTTCGAGGATCAGGCTCGAGCAGGGGACGGGGCAAATGGCACCTGGGCGAGAGTGTGGGTTCCAATTTAGCCTAAATCCCAGTCTATAAAGGAAAAACAAAATAAACCCAAAGCTCACCTCACCCGGACCGATTGAACCAGCTGATCTTTCCACTCGCTCGCGCCTGGAGCCGCGTCCCGGGTCTGCCCGAGCTGAATCCGAGTCACGGCACCATATGTCGGTATCTGATTTAGAACTCGAGACAGAGGAAAAAGAAGCAACTGAGATATTTATTTGGACTCGTTGTACACAAGCTTGTGGAGAACAGGATGTCGCATATGAAGCTCACAAATGACCGACACGACGGCAAATTGCTCTAAAAGGGAGCTGAACAGGGTTCGCTTTATATAGAGATCACGATTGAAAGATAAAGGGTGACTCATCGGCTCACACTTTGATCTCATCCTTTGTTCAGTAAGAAAAGGAGGGTTCAACTGGAGACCATGCCTGGCTTATGTCCAGATAAGCACATGTCCGTAGTTTGGATAAACATTCGTTGAAGGTCAGTAAAAGCACACGAAGATAAGGGTAGCCGATCGTAAAAGTGTCGGCATTCATCTGATTGGTAGGTTTTGAGTAGCAACGGCTGGCAACTTTATACAATGGAGCCACAGTTAGAGCAGGAACAATAAAGAGAATATGCCAGCACAGTAACTTAACTCCTTAACAGGAGATATAATGGATAAAGTTAAGCAAAGCAACACATATAAATTGGTTGTATTTTGTTAATTGAGCAACATCATTAGCATAATACTGGGAGGGGGATCTCAGGTCCCACATATATATATATATATATATATATATATATATATATATATATATATATATATATATATATATATATATATATATATATATACAGTGATCCCTCGTTTATCGCGGGGGTTACATTCCAGAACCCTCCGCGAAGTAGCGACCATATTTTTATTTTATTATTTATATATATTTTAAAGCTTTATGACCCTCCCCACACTCTTATTAACCTTTCCCACACTCTTATTAACCTTTCCCATACTCTTATAAACACTTCCTATACTCTTAACACTTTTTACACTCTTAAACATACGTAATTTTAACAACATATAAAATTCTAATGGGTACTCACCATTGAAGATACTGTAGCGACCCATGGATCCCCCAAGCAAGACCAGCATCAGAATCTCCTTGCTCCAGCCGGTGACGTCACCGGCGGGGTTCCACGGCACAAGAGTGGCTGGTCACGTGACCACCAAAGCGTGCCGCGCGTGCGGGTATAATCAGCTACACCTGTTGATCACGTGACCTCCGAAGCACGCCACGCTTGAGAGGCGTGGCTTTCGGTTTCGGTTTCTGGTTGTGCTTTATAATGCAGCCCGATAAACGGGCTTTTCAGTGTTCCCGAGTTGGTTTTGAGAATAAATATCTTCTCGGACGAGTTTGTGTCTTGCCCGTCATTTCGTCCGTATCAAGCAAGAGCCCCGGCTCTTCAATACTACAACTTGCGTGATGAAGATGATGATGAATTAGCTGTGCAGTACTGATGACGATGAAGGTGATGACGATGATGAATGTACTGCACAGCCAGAAAGAGCATTACAGTTACCCATTATGTGGGTAACTAGTGCAAGTGGAAGCTGCCGCATCTGTGTTTTCCATACGCACGACTCTTTGTCTCTCCTTCTACTGTACACTATGTACCGTATTTTATTTCTTGTAATATGTTTTAATTACTGTATTTTTCTTATTTGTTTACGTTTTTTAATTTTTTAGGCTAGAAAATGCTTATTTTACCACAAAAATATTTAAAATAATAGTATATAAAAATACATTTATACCGCAAAATCCCGCGATATAGCGAAAAATCCGCGATATAATTTTACATATACTAGCGAGAAAAACCCGCGATGTACCGAAGCCGCGAAAAGTGAACCACAATATAGCGAGGGACGACTGTATATATATATATATATATATATATATATATATATATATATATATATATATATATATATATATATATATATACATATATATATATACATATATATAGTGGAACCTTGACTTACGAGTTTAATTCGTTCCGTGACCGAGCTCGTAACTCAATTTGCTCGTTTCTCAAATCAAATTTCCCATGAAAATGCATTGAAATGCTATTAATCCGTTCCAGCCCCCAAAAAACCACACCAATTTTTTTTGTTACGTGTTTTTAAATAAGAAAAATGTACTTTATAAATAACAAATAATGTATAAACAAGCACGACCTCGTATATACTGTACATAATAAAAGAGAATGTAAAGAAATAAACTGGTTTTATTAAGTGTATTTACCTTGAAGATCAGACGAAAATGCTGGCGGAGGTAGAGGAGATAGCTTTTGCCTTTTTCGCCACACTTTCCTCGCTTTCACTTGCAGGGCGTTTCAAGAAAAACCTGTCCAACGAGGTTTGTTTCTTCCTCCCTTTCAAAATGTTTCGAAAATGAGTGAGGCAAGTGTCGTTACACAGCGCCAACGCACGACCTGTTGCAACTTTTTCAGGGTGTTTCTTTTCAATAAACTCTGAAATTTTCTCCCACATTCCCAACATTTCCTTAATCTCACTTGTAGCGATAACCACCTCCGCCTCTGGCTCCTCCGCGTTAATTTCCTGCAAAACCTCCGTCTTCTGCTGCTGCTGTAGCTTCTTTAATTCCTCCGTTGTCAGTTCCTCGTTGTGCTTCTCGACGAGGTCGTTAACGTCTTCTTCATTCACTTGCAGGCCCATGGACTTTCCGAGGGACACAATCTCCTCCACCACTAACACTTCAGGTTCGAATCCTTCAAAGTCCCTTTCGGACACAACCTCAGGCCACAGCTTCTTCCATGCAGAGTTTAAGGTGCTCCTTGTAACACCCTGCCAGGCCATGTCGATAATTCTGAGGCAGGTCACGATATTGTAGTGATCCTTCCAGAACTCTCGAAGGGTGAGGTTTGTGTTCTCCGTAACCTCAAAGCAGCGCCGGAACAGGTGCTTGGTGAAGAGCTTTTTGAAATTTGAAATCGCCTGCTCGTCCATGGGCTGCAGGATAGGGGTGGTGTTGGCTGGAAGGTAGAGGACCTTAATGAACTTAAATTCTTCAAGGGTGTCGTCTTCGAGGTTTGGTGGGTGTGCGGGAGCATTGTCAAGGACGAGAAGGGCTTGCAGGGGTAGGTTATTTTCCAAAAGGTACTTCTTGATGGCAGGACCAATGACCAGGTTTACCCACTCCACAAAGAACTGCCTGGTGACCCACGCCTTTGCGTTTGCTCTCCACATAACCTGCAGTTTTTCTTTAAGTATCCTATGAGACTTAAAGGCTCTGGGGTTTTCAGAGTGATATACGAGTAGCGGCTTAATCTTGCAGTCACCACTCACATTCGCGCACAGTGCAAGGGTTAACCTATCCTTCATGGGTTTGTGGCCTGGCATGCTCTTCTCCTCTGCCGTTATATACGTCCTCCTCGGCATCTTTTTCCAGAAGAGCCCTGTCTCGTCACAGTTGAAGATTTGCTGGGGGATGTATCCTTCAGCTTCTATCAGTTTGGCAAAAGTTATAATAAAATCTTCAGCTGCCTTCACATCCGAGCTTGCTGCCTCACCATGCCTGACGACGGAGTGAATGCCGGTCCTCTTCTTAAAATTATCAAACCATCCCCGACTGGCTTTGAATGACTCTTCCGATGCCTCGTCCGTTGATGTTCCCGCCGTCTGCTGCACCAAATCCCCGTAAATGTCTCGGGCCTTCTCACAGATTATTCTCTCGGTCACGGTATCTCCTGCGAGCTGCTTCTCCGTCAACCACACAAACAACAACTTCTCCATCTCTTCATGGATAGAGGTCCGGAGCTTTGAAATAATCGTAACGCCCTTGGCTGGCGTTATAGCCTTTATCGACTCCTTCTGCTTCAAAATCGTACATATCGTAGAAGTACTACGATCGTACTGCCTCGCCAAGTCGACAACACGCACACCTCGCTCATGTTGTTCGACGATTGCGTGTTTTATAGCCAAGCACATCATCCTCTTCTTCTTCTCAGCACTGCCCTTGGCACTCAATTTCTTAGGACCCATGGTTAAAACTAAGAAATTTTCCAAAATAACCAAAATGCGAAAACAAAACAGCAGCGATATACGGCAGAGATACTTGCACAGCAAGATAACCACGTGACCGGAACCCAACTGGTGGCGGGTGGCGTAAGCTCCAAAATAACCAAAATGCGAAAACAAAACAGCAGCGATATACGGCAGAGATACTTGCACGGGAAGATAACCACGTGACCGGAACCCAACTGGTGGCGGGTGGCGTAAGCTCCAAAATAACCAAAATGCGAAAACAAAACAGCAGCGATATACGGCAGAGATACTTGCACGGCAAGATAACCACGTGACCGGAACGCACCTGGTGGCGGGTGGCGTAAGCTCGTAACTCGGATCTCGGCTCGCATCTCAAAGCAATAAACCGCCCGAGCGACGGCTCGTATCTCGGAAAACTCGTAAGTTGGTGCACTCGTAAGTCAAGGTTCCACTGTATATATATATATATATATATATATATATATATATATATATATATATATATATATATATATATATATTATATATATATATTATATATATATATTATATATATATATTATATATATATATTATATATATATATTATATATATATATTATATATATATATTATATACATATATATATATATATATGTATATATATTGTATATATATTATACAATGTATATATATTATATATATATATATATATATATATATATATATATATATATATATATATATTGTTACGGTCCGCGGTTAAGGATGTTGGTTTGCCGAGCGGAGGCACCGCGACCTAACAGTTTCCCCGATTCACCCAGGCGTTGGCCGTATCGCGCCACAGCTATTCAATATGGAAAAGACTAAAACAACGGATGTGAAGAAAAGGAAGAAGAAGAAGACAAAAGGTTGAAAATACTACTAAATTTATTTACTATGTACAGGCTCAAAGAAACCAAGGAGGAGGAAAGATAAGAAAATAATATACAGAAGCTTTTTAGAGACACAGTGAAAATCGCTAGCTTATCTAAACAGACTTAATTATACCCAGGACAGAACAAACGAAGACGACTCACACAGGGAATGATGATAGGAATGGCAGGTGGATGTTTTGAGGGAGAGGGAGGTCCAACGGGTCCTGCAGCACGATCGGCGCGTTGGGCAGCCGCCGTTCCTTCGCGGCCCTGCTCCAAACTGCCGTCCAGGCCCCAAGCGGCTGTTGAGTGTTGTTGCTGCTGTGGACGCTGCTGCTGGCGAGCAAGGCGACGAATAGCAGGCTTTGTGTTTCCCTGGATGATCTCCTTTGAACAAGAATCGCTGCTGGATGATCTCTTCTCTTGGACAAGAATCGCTGCTGGATGATCTCCCTTCTCTCTCTTTGACCTCACAACCCAGCTCTGCCTCGGACCTCACAACTCAGCTCTGCCTTGGACCTCACAACTCAGCTCTCTCTTGGACCCTTTTACTCAGCTCTCCTCTGACGACCCAGCTCTTTTCTTTGCACCTCACCACGCAGCTCAGCCCTGGTCACTCTTGCGCGCGCGCTTTTATAGCGCCTCCGGCGATTAAGCCGCCGGCCTTCAGGACACGCCCATCGGTGTGCTCACCTCGGCCCTGGTTGGTCGCGCGACCCTCTGGCTCCGCCCTTGATGACGACGGGCGGGCACGCCTTTCTTCCCCAACCCAAGCACATGTTCAATGGTGGCAATTGTAGTTGGCAATGCGAATGGCAATTGACGAAAGGGGAAATGGAGGTTTTGGGAATGGGAATGAAGGATGAAGGGAATCTATCTCTTTCACTTGGTGCAATGGAGTGTCATTCTAATGGAAGACAAGGCCTTACCCTAAAACACATAATAAGGATATAAACTACTGAACAAGGGTATTATAGTGTCCTTCAATGGATGCTTTATGGAATTAACTACCGGGACGCCCTTTTAACCTTTACACAACACTGGAGGCAGGAGGGGCCAGAATCAAACAATGTTACACAGCAATTTACCACAATACAACACAATAAAAAAAATACAATCCTCATATCCGCAACAATATATTATATATATATATATATATATATATATATATATATATATATATATATATATATATATACAGTGGTACCTCGGCTTACGAGTGCCCCAACGTACGAGTTTTTCGGGATACGAGCCGTCGCTCGGGCGGTTTGTTGCTTTGGGATACGAGCCGAGATCCGATGTACGAGCTCAAAAAATTTATTTTTTTGAATTTTCCGGTTGTGGCTTCCGGTTCCGGTCACGTGGTTATCTTGCCGTGAAAGCATCTCTGCTTGGATATAAAACACGCAATCGTCGAAATACATTAGCGAGGAATCTCCTTGCTCCAGCCGGTGACGTCATCGGCGGGGATCCCCGCCTCCAGAGTGGCTGGTCACGTGACCGCCAAAGCGTGTCGCGCGTGCGGGTATAATGAGCTACACCTGTGGATCACGTGACCACGGAAGCACGCCTCGCTTGAGAGGCATGGCTTTCGGTTTGCGTTTTGCTTTATAAGGCGCGATAAATGGGCTTTTGAGTGTTAGCGGTTCATGGCGTTGACGGTTCATGACGGTTCATGGCGTTGACGGTCAAAAACCCATTACATCAATTTTACCAGGCACTGTACAGTAAGTACAGTGGACACCAAATGCACGGTGGAAGGCTAGAAGTAGAAGATCGTCCAAGACAAGTGAGAATAAGCCATACTTTGGAGATGATGTCATTCGCTGGTCCGATAACCAAAGATGTGGTATAAAAAACCAGGTGAGCTAACAATGCAGCAATGAAGGAATTCGGCCAAGGCACCGGCACACAACGACCTACCTACATCGAAAGACTCAATGCCAATGGTGACAGAAGCCAAGACGGCCGGCTTAAACACCGCCGAAAGACCACGGTGTACCAACTTACGATGCAGAACATCTTGCACTTAATATGATGACAACAGGTGCCATCCTCTGACGTACCATTACAGGTACAGGTACAGTACACGTGAGCACAGAGCAAAAGTTCACTGAAACCGAGATTAAGAAAAAAGAAAAAACACCTCGTGGTCCGTGCTCGATATCCGAGTTTCAATCTTTTCAAACACATGATGCTCTCGGTCACGGTATCTCCTGCGAGCTGCTTCTCCTTCAACCACACAAACAACAACTTCTCCATATCTTCATGGATAGAGGTCCAGTTTATTTCTTTACATTCTCTTGTATTATGTACAGTATATACGAGGTCGTGCTTGTTTATACATTATTTGTTATTTATAAAGTACATTTTTGTTATTTAAAAGCACCTAACAAAAAAAATTGGTGTTTTTTTTTTGAGGCTGGAACGGATTAATAGCATTTCAATGCATTTGAATGGGAAAATTTGCTTTGACTTACGAGCGATTTGGCTTACGAGCTCCGTCACGGAACGGATTAAACTCGTAAGCCGAGGTACCACTGTATATATATACATATACATATATATATATATATATATATATATATATATACATATACAGATATATATATACATATACATATACATATATATATATATATATATATATATATATATATATATATATATATATACAGTGAAACCTTGACTTACGAGTGCACCAACTTATGAGTTTTCCGAGATACGAGCCGTCGCTCGGGCGGTATTTTGCTTTGAGATGCGAGCCGAGATCTGAGTTACGAGCTTACGCTACCCGCCACTAGGTGGCCCAACGAGCGTTCCGGTCACGTGGTTATCTTGCCGTGCAAGCATCTCTGCCGTATATCGCTGCTGCTTTGTTTTCGCATGTTGGTTATTTTGGAAAATTTCTTAGTTTTAACCATGGGTCCTAAGAAATTGAGTGCCAAGGGCAGTACTGAGAAGAAGAAGAGGATGATGTGCTTGGATATAAAACACGCAATCGTCGAAAAACATGAGCGAGGTGTGCGTGTTGTCGACTTGGCGAGGCAGTACGATCGTAGCAGTACGATCGAAACATTTTGAAAGGGAGGAAGAAACAAACCTCGTTGGACAGGTTTTTATTGAAACGCCCTGCAAGTGAAAGCGAGGAAAGTGTGGCGAAAAAGGCAAAAGTCATCTCCTCCACCTCCGCCAGCATCTTCGTCTGATCTTCAAGGTAAATACACTTAATAAAACCAGTTTATTTCTTTACATTGTGGCGGACACGGAAGCTCACTGGCGTGGTGACATCATTCCGCGCACCAAGTGGGCGGCGGCCACGCCGAGGGGTAGGCGTGGCCTCAGGATATACACCGGGCGCGCAGCCCGGAGTGCGCCAGTGTTACAGTGAGCTCTTGAATAAAGACTCTTACAAATTACCGCGTTGTCCACTTCCTCCTTGTTTACAAGCAGCGCGCGTAACGCCGCTTAATATGTACAGTATATACGAGGTCGTGCTTGTTTATACATTATTTGTTATTTATAAAGTACATTTTTCTTATTTAAAAACACGTAACAAAAAAAATTGGTGTGGTTTTTTGGGGGCTGGAACGGATTAATAGCATTTCAATGTATTTTAATGGGGAAATTTAATTTGAGAAACGAGCAAATTGAGTTACGAGCTCGGTCACAGAACGAATTAAACTCGTAAGTCAAGATTTCACTGTATATATATATATATGCATATATATATATATATATATATATATGTATATATATATATATATATGTAAATATATATATATATATATATATATATATATATATATATATATATATATATATATATATATATATATATATATATATATATATATTGTTGCGGATATGGCATTTGGCCTCCATATCCGCTTGTAAATATTCCCCTATTTCCCCAATACTCCCCAACTATCCCCAATCCCCCATTCCCTAGTCCCATTGCCTGTAAATAACACTCTGTAGAACCGACCTTCCCCTTTTTCCCCCATTAAATGTCGTGCCCAGGTCCACCGCATCTCACGTAGACAACTTTCGGACATCTTGCTAGTTATTCTTAGTCTATGTCAGTTAAGGACTCGTTTCCATTAATTCTGACTCTTCGTTGCACCAGAATGTGATTGTATGGCACCAGTAGTGAGTTTAGGACCTCCCCATACCTCCTCCCATCTTCCCCATGAAACAACAACAACAACTACAACAACAACAACAACTACAACTACAACAACAGAGGAGATTGGGGGCGGCGCGGCGCGGGGAGTGTGTGTCCTCACACCGGCTTGGTTAGTCGCCATTGCCATGTGCGCCCACGGGGTTACCACGAAGGGGCTGGCTGTCAGCCCCTCGTCAAGGGCGGAGCCGGTAACCCCCGCACCCAATGAGAAGCAACGGGCCGATTCCATCTGGGGCGGAGCTAACGAGCCGAGGGCGTGTCACTCCCCGCCGGATATACGCAGCCACTTACCGGACGTGACGTCAGATGCGCCCCCAGCTTGAGAAGACAAGTCGCGACCTCCGAGCACTGAGCGACCTCCCCGCATCTACTGGACCGGACCGGGTCGATTCTGTCCCTGAGCCAAGGTGCACCTTGAGCCATCGACTACCCGCTTTCCTTGCCATCAATCCCCGTGTGAGTCAGTTTTGTCCTGTTTATCTGTCGTCTGTCGGGGCTATTATAAGACCGTAATTAAGTGCCTATCTTACTATGCTGTACCTCTCATTCCTGTAATCTAACCTTCCGCCATATTATAACCTCCTCCGGAGGTCTTGAGAACCGTATCCCTGGTGTCGTGTCATTTTAATCCCAGCCGTTGTGTCCTTTTCCTTCATTGATCTAGCGTAGCGCGACTCGGCCAAGGTTCGAGTATAATCGGGTAACTTGTGCGGACACGGCGGCCATTCCGCTCGGCCCACCATAACATCAAAGTCGTGTCTGTAACAATTGGTGTCAGGAGTGTCGGATTCGGACCTGGGACTAAATTTATTAGGCCCAAATTTTGGAACACCAATTGTACCACTAGGGTAACAATTGGTGTTGGGAGGTAGAATTCGATCCGGAGCGCGTTTCCCGCGCTCGAAATTATAACGGCGAAATTTGATTTTGTTTTACGAAAATAAAAACCCGAATTTTGAAAGTCGCGCTATGGCAGACCAAGTCGACTGGGGTCCGGTAGAGGAGAGTGAGGCAGGGTCGATCCAGGACCAAATTGAGGGACATAAGGAGAGCGAAGCAGTGAGGGTAGCAGACGCACAAAATAGCGTCGTTGCGCCCGACGTTGCGGGCGCGCAAAATGGCGCCTCGCAAGAGCGCGCGGTAGCCGAGCCCGCTGTATCAACGGGCTTTAACATGCAGCCGATTGACATGCAGGCCCTCATTGCGCAGCTACAGGCAGCTGTACAGATGAGTATGGGGAGCCAAATTGAGCGATTGGGTGAGCGGTTGGGGAACCGGATGGATGCTCAGGGTGAGCGATTGGGAAACCAAATTGTGGGAATAAGGGCTGATAGTGAGCGATTAGAGGGCCAAATGGGGGCAATGAGGGACGAAGCGAGGGGTACCGGTGAGGGGTTAGACAATAATTTTAAGGGTTTAGACAAGAAATTTGGGAAGTTAGACGACAAATTTGAGGGGTTAGACAACGGGATAAAAGAGGTGAAAAATGGGTTAATGGGGGTAGAAAATAGAATGGCTGCCCAGGAGAATCAGATAGAGGGAGTGAAAAATGGGTTAGAGGGGTTAGAAAACAGGATGGAAGGCAAATTGAGGGACATGAGGGACCAAGCGGAAAGGGAAGTTAACCAAATGGGGCAGCAGATAGAGGGGGTCAGAATGGGGGTAGAAACCAAACTGGATGCTCACAGGGAGGAAATGGAGCAGATGAGGGTGGCATCTGGGCAGGAGATGCAAGTGATGGGAGAGGAGATCAGAAGAGGAGTGAGTGAGGAGGTCGGAGGAGTGCGCGAGGAGGTGAGGCACTGTAAGGAGCACATGGAGAAGGAGGTGAGAAAGGGGACTGTAAAGTTACAAGGGGGCATAGAGGACCTGACGCAGGAGGTGGAACAGCTGACGGAGGGACAAAAAGGACTAACGGAGCAGGTTCAAAGGAACACTGCGGTATTAGGAGGGTTAAAGGCGACACAGAAAGAACTAAAAGATGACTTGGTAGCGACGAAGAGGGAATGTCAGATGGTACGTGAGGGACTGACAACGAGGTTGGACGAGGTGATAGAGGTAATGGAGACGAAGGACCGGCAGGTGAGGACGCACATGGAAACGGTCAAGGTAGCCTTGGAGGACGAGCTTGAGGAGACGTACCGGGGAATAAAAGAGGTGAAACAGACATTAGAAGAAGTGGAAGAAGGGGTGAGCGAAATTAAGAAGCGACGGAGAGGGGATAAGAAAGAGATAAAAGAGGAGATAAAAGAATTGGTCCGAAGTCTGTGTTTGGATCGTGATGATGTGCTCATTAACCGGATGAGGGATTCGCAGGTGATGGAGGAGAAGCGAAGAGGAAGAGGACCCGGTGTAAGTGGTGACCAATATGGTCGTGCGTATGATGCGCCAGGGGATTTAAGAAGCTTGGGGGTCGAGATGGACCCGGGTGTTCGTGAGAGGCCGTTGGTGAAGTGTGCGACAGGTCTGGTGTGCGAAAAAGGAGGTGTGCGAGAAAGTCCGACTCTGGGGTGTGTGAGGAAAAAGTGCGTGCCAAGGAGTGAGGGTGCTGGCAGGAGTGAGTTGGTCGAAGCGCGTGTGCGAGGGAGCACATGGAAGCGCGGTGTGGTAAGTGTTACAGAGGGTGTGACGGAAGAGGTGTGTTGGGGAGAGTGTGCGCGAGAAAGGTGTGTGACGGACAGGTACATGAGGAAAGAGTGCGCTGTCAAGAGTAAGGGTGAGTGCGCTGTCAAGAATGGAGGTGAGAGTAGTGAGAGTGACAAGGAGAGTGAGTTGGTTGTGACAGGTGAGCGAGGATGTACACCTGGGATGGAAGGATGCACACCTGGAATGGTAGAGCGTGAGTGGGAATGCACGCTGGAGTTGGTGGTGAGGCACGTGGTTGGGTGTGCGAATGAGAGCACACCTGTGATTGTCACAGAGGAGGTGACCGAGGAGGGGGTGCGAAGAGGTGTGTTGGTGAGGTGTGCTACCAACGAATGTGTGCCAAAGTGTTCGGTGGTCAGGTGTGTGACCAAGGCTGTGAGTGGAATGAGGGTACCTGGGTGTGTAAGGAAAGGTACGAGGAGCATGGGCACGGCTGGATGTGTGAGCAAGGAACGGGCTGCGGGGTGTAAGCATGCAGGTGAAGCATCGACGTTACACGGGTTAGAGGTTAGAGCGACTTTTAGCCGAATCGGGCCCTCGGTGCGTGCTGGGCCTCGCTTTGAACGGCCGCGTCCGTGCTCCACTAGGCGGAGCGGGCAGCCCGATAGAAAGGGTCGTCATGGCGACCACTTTTTGTTGAGGCAGTCCGGCAGGTCGAGATCGGGACATTGGATGGCTCCACGCCGAGATGGTGCGTGGGATCTCGGCCCGGGTAAGCCCCCGTCCCTGCACCGAGTGCCGGACGCATCCAGCCGCTGGCACAGAACAACCCGCATTCATGGCTTGGCTTTACGAAGCCGGGCTTTGGACAGGAATTGGCGCACCGAGAGGCATTAGTGAGTAGACTGGGTGATGAGGTTAGTGTTTTGGACCCAAAATTAGAAAAAAGCGAAATTTGATGATTGGCAAAGGATGGGCAGTAATGATTGGCAGATGATGGGCAGTGATTGGCAAATTTTTAATTTGTTGAAATTTGATGTGCAAAATTGGTAGTGAGCGATGGGCCCGGTGGGTAAGGCTGGCATCCCTGCCACCCTTCCCATGGTGGGGGCAAAGGAGCAATAGCTTATGGGGTATATGGCAGTGAAAACTAGCCCGGGTGGGTTAGGTTATATTGTAGGGATCTAGCGAAGATGACATTAGGTGACGTTAAGTTTAGTTAGTGACTGATACCTGTAGTGGGGACGCAGGTAGATTAGTGTGGATTATAATGACGTGGGAGCGCAATAGTTTAAAGGGACGACTGGGAAGCGCAAGTTTCAGAGGGGAGTAGTTAGATGAGATGATGCCGTGTGTGTGAGAATTGAACAGGTGTGATTGCACAGGTGTGCAACTGGACAGGTGTGTGGAACAGTGTGTGAGTAATGAGTGTGGTGGATCAGCGCGAATGCGCTTGGGGAGAGAAGGGTGCAGGTGGCACCAGGTGTGAGAGCACAGGTGTGCAGGTACAGGTGTGTGGAGAGAGTTGGAGTAAGTGGTACGGAGTGGTGTGCATGGTGCGAAGGTGTGGATGGGGGAAGAGTGGACCCCTTTCACGAGTACCCGGGGCGGGTAGTGTAAGTGTTAGGTAGAGGGTATAGGTAAATTGTGGGTGGATATTGGCATTTGTGGTGCGGTTGCAGAATGGTGTTGTGGATGGGTGCATTAGTGTTGTGGAAATGGCTGGGCGTGTAGCCTGTTAGTGTGTGTAGTTGGTTGGGCACTCCACCACTGTGAGGATGTCGGCCAGGTGAGGCCGCAGGTGGGCTCTGGGAGCCGGTAGTTGTGAGTGGGTGCCTGAGGATCCCGGGTGTGGATCGGGCAGCCCAGTGCCAGAGAGGGCACCGAGTGGGGAGAGCGCCAGAGGGCCTTCCCCAGGTAGTTAGGTTAGGGTAAGGAGCAGGTAAGCTCGGAGGCAACTGCAGTGGTGGAGGTGTGCAGGTGGGTAGACCCGCTGGGAGAGGTACACGCCACAGCCCAGAAATTGTGCGAGGGCACCGGGAGAGGAATCGGGGGAGTGAGACCCCAAATTGAAAAGCACCACAGTTTGGTCAATGGGCATTGCTTTTTAGAACCCATAGTGTAAGAGGGCCAATGGTTTGGCAGGAGAAAGACCCTGGGTAATGTAAAGTTGTTAAAGTCATTTAGGAAATAGTTAGGATTGATGAACCTGTCGCACCATACGCAGCCACTTACCTATGGTGATGATGATGACTCCACACCTGTGTTTTCTTTGTTCTGTGTGCAGGAAATGAGAATTGCTGTGTGGATTGGTGAGACGCATCACGACGTGGATGAGACATTGGGGTGATTCCATCTCTCCCTCCTTAGGAGGGACTGATGATGAATTGGTAATGGCAAATTTTGATGTTCAGTTGGAGATGGCAAATTTTGATGAGAGTTGAAAATGGCAAATTTGATTGGTTAGGAGGGAGAGAAGACGAATTTGGTATATGGGAGGAACGGGGAAGACAGTAGGGACGTTTGTTGATTTGTAAAGTAGATGTTTATGGGTAGTGTTGCGTTATGTGGATACAGTAAGGGGTAAGGGAGGGGCCATGTAGGTTACCTGGTGGGGGGGGGGGGGGCGTACGATAGGAACGTACCTTTCTCACCTGGTTCCCATGTGCCCCCAGTGTGCATCATCTTGTATTGCGTGCACTTTTGCGCCCTTACCACCTTACTCACTTGTCTTTTCTTTTGTCTCCCACCTCCGAGGATCTGGCTTTGGGGCAGAGAGAGAGGAGAGAGAGGTGCTGGCTCCGCAGTTGTGGGCCTGCACTTTCGCTGCTTGCTGCCTGGATCGATACACCATATGGACCGCAATTTTGGTGGCCACCCACAATGGACCGCAGTTCTTTTGCGGCCAAGCACCACCCGTGGATGGACCTATGGGTCAACGTGGCACCTATGCCATACAGGTGAACCACTTATAGTTGGCCCCCTGAAGGCCACAATACAGAAATGGACGCGGTTGGCGCCTTTCTTTATTTTTAAAGAAGCCAGAAGGCCAAGTGCACCACACGAAGGCAAGACCAGCGGCAGAACATCGGCCGGCTGCGACACCACACCATGGTTATTAAACACTTTATTGGTGCACCGGATGGTGCTGACTGTGTGATGGGGTGGTGCTTTTGGTGCTTGGAAGGGGTGCTCTGCACATTATTAAAGGCCGTAAGGCCACAGAGCACTCGTGGGTTGGTGTATCGATGCTGGCATGCGTGCTCTCTCTATGCATAACATCTGCATGTGTTCCTCCAAAAACAGGTCCTGGATCGTAGTGTAAATATCAGCGTAGTCTTGTAAATAATGCTCCCTACCGGCTGTATGTTTAGTTTGCTAATTCTTTCCGGATTCGGTTATCCTGTGGGTGTGTTTCTGTGAGGAGAAGGGTGCAACGTCGCAGGGGGACATATTTACTCATTTGTGAATATCTGTAAAACTGTCGCACTCAGGGTGGAGTTAATAGTAGAGGGAACTACATCTGAGTGCCACACTAAAATAGGTAAAAATTTATCGGGTCGGGACGCCCCGAGGGTAGAGAAGGGTGCAATGTTGCGGATATGGCATTTGGCCTCCATATCCGCTTGTAAATATTCCCCTATTTCCCCAATACTCCCCAACTATCCCCAATCCCCCATTCCCTAGTCCCATTGCCTGTAAATAACACTCTGTAGAACCGACCTTCCCCTTTTTCCCCCATTAAATGTCGTGCCCAGGTCCACCGCATCTCACGTAGACAACTTTCGGACATCTTGCTAGTTATTCTTAGTCTATGTCAGTTAAGGACTCGTTTCCATTAATTCTGACTCTTCGTTGCACCAGAATGTGATTGTATGGCACCAGTAGTGAGTTTAGGACCTCCCCATACCTCCTCCCATCTTCCCCATGAAACAACAACAACAACTACAACAACAACAACAACTACAACTACAACAACAGAGGAGATTGGGGGCGGCGCGGCGCGGGGAGTGTGTGTCCTCACACGGCTTGGTTAGCCGCCATTGCCATGTGCGCCCACGGGGTTACCACGAAGGGGCTGGCTGTCAGCCCCTCGTCAAGGGCGGAGCCGGTAACCCCCGCACCCAATGAGAAGCAACGGGCCGATTCCATCTGGGGCGGAGCTAACGAGCCGAGGGCGTGTCACTCCCCGCCGGATATACGCAGCCACTTACCGGACGTGACGTCAGATGCGCCCCCAGCTTGAGAAGACAAGTCGCGACCTCCGAGCGCTGAGCGACCTCCCCGCATCTACTGGACCGGACCGGGTCGATTCTGTCCCTGAGCCAAGGTGCACCTTGAGCCATCGACTACCCGCTTTCCTTGCCATCAATCCCCGTGTGAGTCAGTTTTGTCCTGTTTATCTGTCGTCTGTCGGGGCTATTATAAGACCGTAATTAAGTGCCTATCTTACTATGCTGTACCTCTCATTCCTGTAATCTAACCTTCCGCCATATTATAACCTCCTCCGGAGGTCTTGAGAACCGTATCCCTGGTGTCGTGTCATTTTAATCCCAGCCGTTGTGTCCTTTTCCTTCATTGATCTAGCGTAGCGCGACTCGGCCAAGGTTCGAGTATAATCGGGTAACTTGTGCGGACACGGTGGCCATTCCGCTCGGCCCACCATAACATCAAAGTCGTGTCTGTAACAATATATATATATATAGAGTGCTCCAGAAACTCTGGGCACATTTTGAAGAAAGATATCTGCAACAAACAACTAAATCTATTACTGTTCTTTGGTGCAAAACAAAACATGGTTACTCATAAATGGATGTAACGGCTTCAACAGGGTGAGGTGCATCACGTGATATGGATCGGTGTGAGCTTCGCTCACTGTGCTACACGCATTTGTCTTTGCATTAGTTCAGTTCATTGTGCATTAGACGCCCTAATATGATGGAGGATATCGTGAGACAGAAAATTAGCGCTGTACGCTTGTATTCTGTTTCTGGAAATTCGGCTGAAGTTCACAGACAACTTGTCAAAGAATGTGGCGCCGACACAATTGACAGAAGAACCATCGACAGAATAAACAAGCAGTTTGATGAAACCGGCAGCATTCTTCCAAAAGAGTCACCAGGTAGGCCTCGTAATGTTTGAACTGAGGAAAGCAGTGCGGTCATTCAACAACAACTCGACAGTAACACACCATTATCAACTCATCGTTTATCAAACGTCACCAACATAAGCCAATCATTGATTTGAAGAATACTAAAAGACCTTAATGCGAAACCATACTGTTACGGATTCGTCACTTCCGTTGTGGTGGTTTTCATCCACTGTAAATATTTCTGATTTCATGTACTATTATGGTTTTCAAAAGGTTTATTGTCCATGAACTGTTTTCAAAAGGTAAAAAAGTTAATGTTGAAAGAAACAGGAAACCGGATCGGGAACCGGACGACGAAGAGGAAGAAGAGGGAAAAGAGGGCGGAGCGAGTGAGTCGGACAAGAACTTGCGGTCTGGAGCGAACGTTGGCGAGCAAGAGTCACTAGCGAACTTTCGGGTTTCCGGGAAAGGGATTCCTGCGACAGTGTTGTCATCGATGTGACCGATCAACCTGCGTGTCAGGTTTTTGGCGGTGGATTCCGAGGAGAATTATCGCCGGGCCGTTACGTCTCAAGAATGGGTCGTCGGCCATTTTGACCCATGCGCGTCGAGCAAGGTCTTTACTTCGTCAGCCGTTTTCACCGCTTTCAGACGTATCTGGCGTGTGTGTGTGCACCGTGGCTTGAAGATTAATTTGCGGTTCGCCGACTGTGAGCCGCGAAAGTCCATACTCGAGAGTGTGATTTCCCAGTCGCCTGGAGGGTGCCTTTGTATTTCCCAGTCGCCTTAAGGGTGCCTTTGTGCAGCTTCGGCTGTGTGACTGTAATTGCCATCTGCACGGGATTCTGGTCTCGATTGGACATCGTTCTGGCGATCGCTGGAGCGAATCAACTGTGGCTTGAAGCCGGGAATAAGAGACATTGGGGATGTTCTTGTTTCACTCACTTGGAGCACAGTGAGTTATATAGTATAAAACTGATGGTACCATCATAGGATATTGATTGTACTTTTGATTCATATTATTGTTGTATTGTTATTCTTGTGTGATCTTAATACAATATTTGTTTGTGAGTAATGATTGATGTGGCTTCACCATTGATCTTTGACATACAGAATAACACATTTTTCTGCCGTGACTCCTCTCGGGGCTCGGAGGTACACCGTGACCAGGGGGTCGGGGAGGAGCACGTAACAGAAATTGGGGGCTCGTCCAATTGGCTCGGGGGCTCGAAATTGGGTCTTCGTCTGGGATTAAATTCCCTAACATTCGTCCGGGATAGAATTCCCTAACATTCCCAAAATTCCCAAAATTGGAATTTTTTTCAAACATTCCCAAATTTTTCAAAAAAATTGGAAAATTTTTTGTGTGAAGGTTAACAGGTGTTAACTAATAGTCACCATGGTGTTTGACGCAGAACAGTTTGCGGTGTCCTCTAATGAGGCACAGTTCCAAGCCTTAAAAAAATCGGAACTCTTGATATTGGCCAGACATTTTAACTTGGAGGTCCGAGTTAATATGAAGAAAGCAGAGATGCAGACATTGGTGGTAGAATCTCTGGTGGGACAGGGAACATGGACAGAGGGAGCCTTGGATTGGTTACCCGAGGAAAAAGAAAATGTGGAGTTCCGGAAAATGGAGATGCAACTGCAGAGCCAGGAAAGGTTAAAAGCAGAGGAAAGGAGAGCTGCAAGAGAACTCGAGGAGAGAAGAGCAGAGGAAAGGATAGCTGAAGAAGAAAGAAGAGCAGGGGAAAGAGCAGAGGAAAGGAGAGCTGCAAGTGAACTCAAAGAAAGAAGAGAAGAGGAAAGAGCAGAGGAAAAGAGAGCTGCAAGTGAACTCGAAGAAAGAAGAGAAAAGGAAAGAGCAGAGGAGAGGAGAGCCGAAAGGGAGTTAAAGGAACGTGACATGGAGTATCAGAAGGAAGTTAAACTCAAGGAGCTGGAATTAATGGGAGAACGGGGAGAGGTAGCATCCATGCCGGCTGGTTCGACAACTAGTCAGAACACCTGGGATGTTGGTAGACATGTGAGGCTGGTTCCACCCTTCAATGAAAAGGAGGTTGCCAAGTTTTTTTTACACTTTGAGAAAGTGGCTCAAATACTAAAATGGCCTGTGGGGTCCTGGACTATGTTAGTGCAAAGTGTTTTGGTGGGTAAAGCTCAAGATATCTATTCGGCTTTACCGATTGACCAATGTGCAGATTATGAGAAAGTGAAGAAAGCCATTCTCAAAGCCTATGAATTGGTCCTTGAAGCTTAGCGGCAAAAATTCCGGAATGCCAGGAAGAGGGAGAGTGAGACCCATGTGGAGTTTGCCAGAATGAAGGAAACCATGTTTGATCGGTGGTGTGATTTGAATAGGATTGGGAAAGACTTCGAACTGTTGCGACAATTGATCTTGGTGGAGGAATTCAAACAGTGTGTCCACGAGGACATTAAAGTACATCTGGAGGAAAAGAAGGTGCCAGAGTTGTATGAGACAGCAACCATGGCAGATGACTATGCCTTGACACACAGGATGGGGTTCCACAAACCTAACTTCCCGCCTAGAGTTAGCCAGGGGAGTTATGGTACATCCGTGCGGAGAACGAATATTCATGGGGGCGGCCGAGAGATGACTATGAGGACAAATCTGATCCCGCGACTTTTAGGGATCAGAAGACTACAGTTCCAAGACAGACTTATCTTCTGGGGGGCTCGAGGCAGACCACGAGTTTTCCCTCCGGGCCTACTTGCGCTTTTTGCAAGAAACCTGGACATTTGATGTCCCAATGTTATGCCCTGGAAAGGAAAAATCAGGAGCGGAGTCAGACTAGTACAACTCCGAATGCATTGGCAAATGCGAGAAATCGTCCTTGGAGGACAGTGCCTTGTGAAGGTTCCCATGCCAAAGTTACGGCATCACAGAATGACCTTGTTCAAAAGGGTTATTAACCTTTTATTTCAGAGGGGTTTGTGTCACTGGATGGAGACTTGACTAACCAGAGACCTGTTAGGGTATTGCAGGACACAGGAGCACATCAATCTTTAATGCTTGAAGGCATTTTGCCATTGTCAGAGAAGACGGCAACTGGTGTGAGTGTTCGTTTACAGGGGGTTGGTGCCTGTATTAAAGCTCCACTTCATGTCATCCATTTAGAGTCTGATTTGGTGTCAGGACCGGTCACCATAGGTTTACAAGCCACCCTACCTGTAGAGGGAATATCTTTTGTTATCGGGAATGATTTGGCCAGTGGTCAAGTTTCTGGTAACCCGATGTTTGTTGAAAAGCCTAGTATGGAAAATAACACCGCACAGTTAGAGCCGGAGAATCCGGGTATCTTTCCATCCTGTGCCGCGACTCGTGCTATGGGTAGGAAGCGCTCTGAAGAGAAGAGGAAGGTACTGACGTCATGCTTTGCACAGACACTTCTTGTCAAGTACCCTGAAACTAAGTGTCGGCACACACAAGTCAGGGATGGAGGCAATATTGGCAAGCTCTTTGTAGGTGGACTGAACTTCAAAACAAAGGAAGTTGTTCTGGACTCTGTCTTCGGCCAATATGGACCACTCTTGGAAGTGCGGCTGATAAAATACAGGGAGACGCAAAAGTCAAGAGGGTTTGGCTTTGTCACGTTTGAAAACACAAAGGATGCCAAAGTTGCAGAAAAGGATTTGAATGGCAAGGATTTGGATGGTCGGGCCTTAATAGTAGAGAAGGCAGGCCATGGGCGTCGAGGGGGCTACAGAGGAGGAAAACGTGGAGGTAGTTTCAGGGGTGGCTATGGCTCCCAGGGTGGAGGTAGTAGTTTTGGTGGTGCCGCAGTCGAGATTACTATGGAGGCTCCCAGAGTTACGGCAGCTCCCGAAGGGATGATTATCAGGGTAGTGGCCGAGAAGGAGACCGCTATTCATGTGACTACAGCGACAAGCACTCCAACCGTGATTATTATGAAAGTTAGGAAGAGTTTGAAGCACTGAATGCTGTGGAGCAGCCGAGCCAAGATTCCTACATGGATTAACCGTGAACGCCACGTTCCTAAAGGCGTCCACGTAGTGAATACTTCCAGGCCTCACCATCCAACCACCATGAAACCTGGCTCTCAGCTCAGCCTCCCTAAAAAAGTGCTGTAGATTTGCTTGACTTTGGATTTTTGAGTTCAACTTTGGAGTTCAACTTGGAAATTGAGCGTGTAAAGGGCAGGGACAATGTCGTTGCGGATGCTTTGTCCAGAGTGAACTAACTTTGGAAATCTCTGTAGGTGGTTTGAAGTGTTGTTGCTTTATTTTTGGGAAATATTGATTATTTTATCGTTGCTCACGGGAATTGATTATGTGGGTGTGAGTTTACTTTTGTTTGTTGGGAGAGTTTTGCCGACAAAGAAAGTTTTCACTATGTTCAAACTTTCTTTCTTGAGGGGGAGAAGTGTTACGGATTCGTCACTTCCGTTGTGGTGGTTTTCATCCACTGTAAATATTTCTGATTTCATGTACTATTATGGTTTTCAAAAGGCTTATTGTCCATGAACTGTTTTCAAAAGGTAAAAAAGTTAATGTTGAAAGAAACAGGAAACCGGATCGGGAACCGGACGACGAAGAGGAAGAAGAGGGAAAAGAGGGCGGAGCGAGTGAGTCGGACAAGAAGGAGCCGAGCTACTTGCGGTCTGGAGCGAACGTTGGCGAGCAAGAGTCACTAGCGAACTTTGGGGTTTCCGGGAAAGGGATTCCTGCGACAGAGTTGTCATCGCTGTGACCGATCAACCTGCGTGTCAGGTTTTTGGCAGTGGATTCCGAGGAGAATTATCGCCGGGCCGTTACATGTCAAGATCGGGTCATCGGCCATTTTGACCCACGCGCTTCGCGCGTCGAGCAAGGTCTTTGCTTCGTCAGCCGTTTTCACCGCTTTCAGACGTATCTGGCGTGTGTGTGTGCACCGTGGCTTGAAGATTAATTTGCGGTTCGCCGACTGTGAGCCGCGAAAGTCCATACCCGAGGGTGTGATTTCCCAGTCGCCTGGAGGGCGCCTTTGGATTTCCCAGTCGCCTTGAGGGCGCCTTTGTGCAGCTTCGGCTGTGTGACTGTACTTGCCATCCGCATGGGATTCTGGTCTCGATTGGACATCGTTCTGGCGATCGCTGGAGCGAATCAACTGTGGCTTGAAGCCGGGAATAAGAGACATTGGGGATGTTCTTGTTTCACTCACTTGGAGCACAGTGAGTTATATCGTATAAAACTGATGGTACCATCATAGGATATTGATTGTACTTTTGATTCATTTTATTGTTGTATTGTTATTCTTGTGTGATCTTAATACAATATTTGTTTGTGAGTAACGATTGGTGTGGCTTCACCATTGATCTTTGACATACAGAATAACACATTTTTCTGCCGTGACTCCTCTCGGAGCTCGGAGGTACACCATGACCAGGGGGTCGGGGAGGAGCACGTAACAATACATACCCAGATTAATTCACCAACTATCTGAGGATGATTTTGACAGGCACTTTGAGGCATGTGAGACAATGCTTGGGTTAATGGATGTGGACAATGATTTGCAGAACAGGATGTTGTGATCAGATGAATCAAGTTTACTTTATCTGGTTCTGTGAATAGTCATAACAGCGTGATATGGGCAGTAGACAACCCACGATTTACTGTTGAGCACAACGTCCAGTATCAAGCTAGTGTGTCTGTCTGGGCAGTCATTTCTTCTGGAGGCATTGTTGGACCAATATTTTTCGAAGAAAATGTGAATGCTGCAAATTACCTTCTAATGTTGGAGCAGCATGTATTTCCACTCAATGATGTCCAAATGTGGTTCATGCATGATGGTGCGCCTGCTCATTATGCTGTCAGTATACGCCAGGCCCTTGGTTTGAACTTTAGACAAATTGATTTGCCGTCGTGGTCCGGTTGAATGGCCGCCGCAGGCTTGTGATTTAACACCCTGTGATTTCTTCCTTTGGGGTTTCCTCAAACACAAAGTTTATGTGAGGAATCCTACAACCCTTCGACTTGAAACAATTCATCCGTAATGAGACTGCTGCCTTAATGACTGAAACATGCAGAACTGTGTGTCAGAGTGTTTCGTCACAACTACAGCTGTGCATAGACAATGAAAGAAAGCAGTTTGAACATTTTGAACTGATTTCAAATATGTTAATGTTTCCTTTTTGCTTGAGCAACGCCAGATACTCCAGCTATAAACACTTTTATACTTTACTCGGGGTACAATTACAAATACAACGTTGTCTGGGGGGTAACATAGGCTATGTGAATGCGGCCTTATTCGGGAGTGTGGGGACCAGGAGAGGGGCGTAAATTCTCTATCTAAATGTGTACAGTGTGGTGCCACCTGGTGATGGTGGCAGAGGGTATTAAAATTTCCTTTTTTACCTGTGCAACACTGAGGTTATGAAGCACTCTTTGCACAGGAATTTTTTTCTTCCTTCCCCTCACCCCCTCCCCCAAAACGGAGGGGCCTGTCAAAGCCACCCCCCATCCCCCAATATCTTTCCCCTCCCTCTCCCCTCACCGCCCCTCCCCTCCCTCTTCCACTCCACCCACTCCCTTACTCACCCTCCCTCTCCTGCTTCTCCCCCTCTCCCCTCACCCCGGAAACGCCAGGTGCTCCTGCTAGTACATAATAAATAAAAGTTTTATGATTATAGGCAAGCATCACAGACCTGCTAGATATCGATTGATTTTTTGTTTTTGTGGACACATTTACAGTTTTTATGTAAATTTTCATTGAGGTTTTTATTTCACAGTTTACAGTTATGGAAATTACAATTTTCAAATAAATTGCAATATGTGGGAAACGTACATGCCCAGACCAGGAATCGAACCCAGGTCCTCTGGAAAACCGTACCAGTGCTCTTGTGTGGATTGGTATTGTTTTCCAGAAGACCTGGGTTCGATTCCTGGTCTGGGCATGTAATTTTCCCAAATATATCAATTTAATTATGTAAACCTGTTCATTAATGTAATCAAATACTAGATATCAATTGAGTTTTTTTTTTTACGGACGCGTTTATGTTTTTTTTAAACGTAAATGTTCATTTATGGACAATTTCCGACGGTTCGATGATTTTTCACAGTGTATTGGCTTTGATGTCTGTCTGCAAAATTTCAGCTTTCTACCTCACCGGGAAGGTAATGAACATTAATTTCAGTCAGTGAGTGAGTTAGTGAGTGAATGGTTAGAATGAGCATTATATAATAGATATATACAGTACCTTCAGAAAGTATTCATAACTCTTGACTTTTCTCACATTTTGTCAAAATCCCCTTACTCAAAGTAAGGGGAGTAATAATAGCATCAAATTTTCGAAACCATTTTTTATCTAGCCTTTGGTGCATGTCTCGTGCATTGTTGTCTGACAAACAATTGAAGGCTTTTTATACTTTCCATATCTATTGTTGTTTCTACAATGCCATTTTGCTCCCAAATGGGATCATTGGCTTCTTGTGAACCTGTTTATTGCTTTAATGCATGTCTTGAATGTGTATATAATATACATTGTGTATGTATAATATGTATATATACATATATATTGATCAAAACGGAACCCTTACGCCAATCTTATTTGATATCGACTGTTGCTTCTGGAGATTTATCGGAGTTACAGTGCCTTCACAAAGTATTCACGTCACACCCCTTGACTGTCTTCACATTGTATTGTGTTACAGCCTGAATTTAAAATGCATTGAATTGCGATTTTTTTGTCACTGATCTACACATAATACCCATAATGTCAAAGTGGAATTTTATTTAGAAATCTTTACAAAATAATTAAAAATGAAATATATAAATATCAAATTAACTCCACCACCGAGGGTGGATGGAGTTTATGTTTTCACCCCTGTCTGTCTGTTTGTCTGTCTGTCTGATTGTGAACAGGATATCTCAAAAGGTTGTGGACGGATTCGGACGAAATTTGGCAGAGAGTGGATTGGTATGGTATGGTAGTGTATGTGACAAGGACGAATCAATTCGATTTTGGTGTAGATCCGGATCTGGCTCGTATAATTTTTTCAGTGATTCTTCACCATTGGGAGATAGGGCAAAAACTGATATGTAGCAGGATATCTCAAAAAGTTGTGGACAGATTTTGACGAAACTTAGTGGAGAGGTTAGGTGTGTGACAAGAACAAGCAGGTAAGACTTTGGTTCAGGTCTGAATCCAGATCCGGCCTATCAGTGGGATAGAAAACATAAACTGTTCAGCCTGATGGAGGTATGCGCTCTACCGAGTACCGTTCTAGTTTAAAATGGTATTCAATCCCCTGAGTCAATATTTCATAGAAGCGCTTTTGGCAGTGATTACAGCTTGGATAACTTTTTGGGTATGTCTGTATCAGCTTTACATAAGTCTTTCCACACATTCTCTGGGATTCAAGTCTGGGTTTTGGCTGGGCCACTCAAGGACTTTCACGTTCTTGTTCTGAAGCCATTCCAGTGTTGCTTTGGCTGTATGCTTGGGGTCATTGTCCTGTTGGAATGTAAATATTTGCCGCAGTCTATGGTCTTTTGCACTCTGAAGCAGGTTCTCCTCAAGGATTTGCCTGTATTTAGTTCCATTCATTGTTCCCTCTTTCCTTACAAGTCTCCCATTTGTTGCCACTGAAAAGCATCCCCATAGCATGATGCTGCCCCCACCATGCTTCACGGTAGGGATAGTGTTGGATGGGGAAGAGCTGTGCTCGGTTTCCGCCAGACGTAGCACATTCAGGCCAAAGAGTTCAATTTTTATCTCATCAGGCCACAGAATATTTTGCCTCTTGCTCTCAGTCTTTCACATGCCTTTTGCAAATTCCAGGCATTCTGTCATGTGCTTTTTTCTCAGGATTGGCTTCCTTCTCGCTACTGTCCCATAAAGCCTACATTTGTGAAGTGCTGTACAGACTGTTGTCCTTCTGGCAGGTTCTCCCATCTCAGGCAAATAACTCTGTCACAGTGGTCATTTGGTTCTTGGTCACCTCCCTGACCAAGATCCCACTTGCCCAGTTGCTCAGTTTGGTCGGATGTCCAGCTCTAGGAAGAATCTAGGTAGTTCTATATTCTTTCCATTTCATAATGATGGAGCTCACTGTGCTCTTGGGAACTTTCAACAGTCTAGAAATTGTTTCATACCCTTCCCCAGATCTATGCCTCCTCACAATTATTTCTCTGAGTTCTACAGACAGTTCCATGGACTTCATGGTAGAGTTTCTGCTCTGACATGCACTGTCAACTGTGTGGCCTTATACAGAAAGGTGTGTTTCTTTCTAAATCATGTCCAATCAATTGAATTGGCCATAGGTGGACTCCATTCAAGTTGTAGATACATCTGAAGGATGATCAAAGGAAATTGGATGCACCTGAGCTCAATTTGGAGTGCCATAGGAAAGGGGTTGTATACTTATTGACAATGAATTTCAGCTTTACATTTTTAATTAACTTGTCAAAAAAATTCTAAAAAAAAATCCACTTGAAACATTATGGGATATTTATTATGTGTAGATCAGTGACAAAAAATCTCAATTGAATCCATTTTAAATTCAGGCTATAACACAACAAAATATGAAAAAGTCAAGGGGTGTGAATACTTTCTGAAGCCACTTTAGGTGGCTTTAAAGTTTAAAGGATTCACATGAGTCACAGTTTTTAGAACTCAAATTTCAAGGATTGACATTTGAATCAGTTCAAGTAGATGGAACTGCAAGACCAAACCATCTAACCAGTTCAGGGAATTCACTTCGTATTTTCTTTTCTTGGTTATGGAGGAGTTTGGGTAACCAAAAATGTTTGGAAATAGTATTGCAGTGCATTGATGTGGAATTATTGTCTTTCTATTTTATGGATGAACAGGTCCTCCTGGTCCTGTGGGGCCTCCAGGTCAACCAGGCCGAATGGGACGAACACCTGACCTTTCACATATGAAGCGTGGTCGTCGGGGACCTGCAGTAAGTCTGTTTGTTTTTTTAATAGAGAATTTGTTCTGTGGGCAGTACTTCATTTTTACAGGAAGCAAGTACTGCCCCACCAAATTCTAAATTCTTAGCCTGATTTGTTTCACTGAAATGGCAATGGCAAACCATATATTGTTGGCCATGGCACATCTTCCAAAACACCTAATCGCAGATCAGGGAGCACTAAATCAGCTGAGAAACCCCATTAAGCAGAGGGAGAAATGAAGTAAGAAAGAGGGGAAGTCGAAGAGGATTATACTGTAGTAAATTGCAGTAATTAAATGGAGAAAATATATCTTCAGGTGCTTATACAATAACAAGTGGGCAATTGATTATTATCCATGCACCTCAAGATTTGAAGGGCATCAAAAAAGATCACAGCTCCACATTGACTAGAGCTTATCAGTTTACCCCTGACTAGAATAAACCTGAAGAAGCAACCATGTAGAGCCTGTAGAGTGCTGAAAGGCTCGAGCAAATTAAAATTGTTTTTTTCATATGTCGCTGAATTAACGCCAGGGGGGTTGACTCAGCCTGTCATCCTTCCGAGGTCGGCTAATTGAGTACCAGTCCACTGGTAATTCCCTGTTTGTCGTAAAAAGGCGACAAAAAGGGTTGGCGGCAGGAAGGGCATCCGGCCGTAAAACATTGCTTCAAAAAGGGGACCAAAAAACAACAACAACCACGGTCCCCGAAAAAGGCCAACCCCCGCTTTGCAGGGAAAAATGGCCTCAAAGGTGGTTATTTTTTTTGTTTTTTTTAAAGAACAAACTTTGCAGTGCACGCTCGAAGTGGAATCTACATGGATAAATTAATGCAAGCAGAAGAGTGATTTGCTTAACTCAACGAAGATGTTGAATAGAGAGGACTTGGTGTCAAGCACTAACTCTGTCTCACAGGCTTTGGGCAAACGTCTGCTACGATATTTATCTTTGTTCTTCTCTTCTCCGGCATGGGGAACCTCCTTCCTCAGTCGGTTCACTATTCCTTCCAGGGTTTCCAGTTGGCAGTGCACCACCATGTAAGGTCATCCTCCAACCCTACCCATGATGTTTTCTATTCTCATTAACCCTCACCTACCTCTATTTGCAGTTTAATTTGTCTCTTCCCTTCTCTCTCCCGAATGTACATTCATCTGCACTGTTCCAATGTCGTTCTGTTGCCTTTTACCTTTCGTCACCTCATTATTCCATGAGCCTTGGATTTGCATACAAAAAAGTCGAGTGCACTTACAAGGCCTCAGATGTGCAGTAATTTAAATGAACAAAACACTGGTGAAACATCACTGCAAATTCAGCAATAATTTGACACTGCAAAATCGACAATTGTGCAAACTCAACAGAAGGCCCAAATGCAATGGACGAATTTGATTGGCTGACAAGCAACAGTAATTTGTACAACATCTGAAACAAGAAGAAAAAGACATAAAATGTCACATCCACCATAGTTTTAGTAATTTTGCTTTACGGAGTTAAAGGCCGTCAGAAAGCCATCTTTGGTTGGATTACAAAACAAAATCTTCTGCATATGTATACTATCATGTATCGTCTTTGTGCCAAGTTTGAAAAAAATTGGTCCATGCATGTCGAGAAATGGTTTGGGATACGTTTGAGTAACAAAATGGCTACCAGTGGGCCATCATGGATATGATCTCGACAAAAAATGACATGCATATGAAAGCCATCATTCATTAACTGTGTGCAAAGTTTCAATAAGATCGGTAAATGCATGTCCGAGGAATCGGTGAGGACGTGTTCAATATCAGGTTTTTTTTACAACTAAAATGGCCGCCAGTCGGCCATCTTTGATAGCATCATGAAACAAAATGATGACCATATGTATACCATCATGTATTGTCTTTGTGCCAACTATGAACAAAATCGATCCATGCATCTCCGAGATAGGGTTACGGACGGACGGGCAAGACCCAATCCATAGGCCCTCATTTCGGACTAAGTCCAACAGGGGCTAATATATCTAAACAATATTTAATAATTCCATCGTTGGCCAGTATAGATCCAGCAGGCATGAAGCCCCATATTTAAAGCAGTTATTCGTAGTATATAATCATAAGCTTCACAGAAAAGCAATATGGTACTAAATATTGCGCAGACTGTAAAATTGCTATGTTATTACTTGGCCCAAAAATTGTTTTGGACAAATATGTTGATCACTCCGGTTTGTGTGTTTGTGTATTTCTCTGTCCGTTCACTTATACTTGCCTACAGATCACAATTTTAAACTGATCTTCATGAAACTTCACCAAATGGTAGCGTTGGTGGTCTGACAGAATCTTATTTATTTTTGAAATTTTTGGAGTTTTTGCCGCCAAAGGTCAACCACTTTTTTTCAAATTTCTAAAATCCTCAATTTTCATCTGATTCACTCGAAATTTGAATAGGATTTACATATTGTTACATTTGTAGGGGATAGGTATACCATAGACCAGGTAGAGTGTATAGATTAGCATGCTCGGTATGTCACGATGAAGAAGAAGAACCACCATGTAATAAGTAGGGAATTTGTATTAGCCCGGATGTCGTGTAAGGTGTATCTTCGTCCCCATTACGAGGAGTGGGGCATGTTAATTAGTTCAGGGATTACGGGTAATTTATCCCATGTATGTAGTTACCTCTGTACTTTATTCCTATGTCGCTTTTGGCACCACACCATAGACACTTAGCCAGAATCCCGCATTTAAACACCCTAATTAAAACCTACCAGAAGCCAGGATATTGAGCGCTGCCACTGATAACATTGACTTGGTAAGTGCACAGATCAGGCAGGCCAAGGCCACGCCCCGAGGAGCTGTGATTGGACGGGGGTTTGATGGACAGAAAGGATGGGTAAGATGGAACTCGCTGATAGGGTCGGGACGGAGACGTGTTGAGATGACGTCAGAGCCCGAGGAACAAAAGACTGTGTCCCCGACATTTTGTCCTCTTATGCGTGGGGATTTCAGAATGCTCTGACCGGCATTTTCCCACTTTTGTGCCCTCTCGTGCTGGAGACCATCGTGAACGGTCGCAATTCCCTCATGCGCCTTTGAACTTTGTTGGTGAACGATCACATTTCGGTCTCTCTCTCTCTCAGCATCATTTTTTTTTTTTATCTCTCTACACATCAACGCCCTTCTGGTTCTTCTCTGATTTTGGATCTCATCGCGAGCTGCCATGTGCCGACATCTTGCTGGTGGTCGTGAGGAGGAAGAGACACCGACTGGGAACCACAAGTTTCCAAGCAGGAATGGTGAGTGGACAGGCACGGCCCGTCTGATTCACGCGCGAGGCCCGGAGTGAGCGTGACACACGAGGCCTGGTTTTTGCCGCCGACGTGCTGTGTGGAAGAGCGAGCACATTTTACCGCGACGGCCTGAGACGACTTTGATTATTCCTGGCGAGACGCACCGATCGAGTTGAGCTAAGTGCAATAAAATTACACCTGTTATTTTTACATTATTATATTTCCCTTTGTCCGTGTGTGGGTCTGGTGTGAAGGGTCCCTCAATTTAGGAATTTAGTTTATCGTGTGTTTCTTTGTTACCGGCATTTTCTTTAATAAACCTGTCTATTTTTGTACATTTCATTCCGTTTTCGTTTGAGTCATTTTTATCAGGTGTGGAGACGTCGAGTAGAAGCCGTTCAGGTAAGGCTCCAGTTTCTTCCCCTCCCTCTTACTTCCCCACGTGTATTCTCCGCCATTTGAACTGAACGCCTCAGAGTAACAGCTCGTTTGGTCATCCGTGCTACCCTAGGGTCATCACCAAGGGTAGTCACACGACAATATAATCTAACTGAATTCAACCACCAACTATTTTTGAGATCAACATAGGCCAAAAGATCAACATAGGCCAAAGGGCCAACCTTTTCAAATTTCTAAAATCTTCAATTTTCATCTGATTGACTTGAAATTTGAATCGGATTAACATATCAGCTAAGTGAATTCAACCACCAACTATTTTTGAGGTCAACGTAGGTCACAAGGTCAACATAGGCCAAAGTCAACCACTTTTTTCAAATCTCTAAAATTCTCAATTTTCATCCGATTGACTTGACATTTGAAGAGGATTTGCATATCAGCAAACTGAATTCAACCACCACTTATTTTGGAAGTCAACATAGGCCAAAAGGTCAACATAGGCCAAATTTCTAAAATTGTCAATTTTCATCCGATTAACTTAAACTTTGAAGACGATTTGCATATCAGGTCACTGAATTCAACCACCAATTACTTTTGAGGTCTAAAGGATGCTCTACTGAGAGCCATTCTACTTTGTTATCTTTTACCAAGTGTCACTCGATGAGTGATTTTTCATTGGTATATCAACTGCAATGTTTTGTAATTTAATCTAATAAGGTATTGTAACATTGTAACTGACTTTTTCATTTACATTATTGTACCTCAGGGAGCCCCAGGACCAATTGGACGCAGGGGTCCCAAGGTGAGGAAAAATACAACATTTATACTCACACCATTGCAGAGGTGGTCAACTATTTCTGTTAATATGTCCATTCTTTCTTGTCGAGTATGGATATTTCCTCTAATCATCTTGATTCATCCCTGTTTTTGCGCCTCAAATTCAGGGAGACAAAGGGATGGGAGGACCTCGGGGAGAGCCGGTAACGCCTCGTTTGACTTGTGTGAATTATTTGTGTGAAAACCAACGAATTGTGTGAATTACTTGCTTTTGTTGCTTATTTGGGATGATGATTACGTGTAGTGTCCAGTGATAGTTTGAACAGCTTTCTGTTAACATTCATACATATATTCATGTGAGACAGCCTCCGTTACCACAGACCATCTGCGCTAGGATCTTTAATTCCACGAATGGCCAAAAGGTCCCTAACTAAACTGCATTCAGTAATCGCAACTTACTATTCCCCAATCGCAACTAATGGAAAGCCAAATTTTGGCGGCGGTAGGTAGAAAGATGGAAAACGTTTCTTTCCTTTATAAGGCTTTATTTATTTATTTATTTATAAAATAGTATGGGGAGAAGGGTGGACAGGATGCTATAGCTAAATGGAACAAACCAGGCGATTCACAGACACAAATAGAGATGAGGGGACACTCAAACTTATACAACAACAAACACACAACATGCATTTTAAGGCCATTTTCCCTGCAAGAGCGGGGGTTAGCCTTGCGGTCCCCATGACAATCTTCTCCATTTTGCCCTATTTTCTGCATCTCTCCTTGTTAACCCCCTTGCCCGCATGTCTTCTTCCACCGTCTTTAGCCAAGTCTTTCTCGGTCTTCCCCGTCCTCTACTTCCTTCTACATTCATTTCCATCACTCTTCACAACCAGTCACTTTCATCCTTCCTCAACACATGACCAAACCATCTCAACCTGTTCCTCTTCACAGCATCAATCACAGGCTCTATTCCCATCATCTTTCGCAATTCATCATTTGTCTTCCTCTCTCTCAGCGACACTCCGCACATCCACCGAACCATTCGCATTTCCACCCTTTAAAGCCTTCGTTGCTGCTCTACATTCATGACCCATGTCTCGCTCCCATAAATCATAACACTTCTCACACATGCAGCATTCACCTTTCCCTTCAGCTTCAACGACACTCCCCTCCTCATCAGCATGCCACTCAGTTCCCGAAACTTCTACCATGCACATCTCACTCTAGCAACCGTTGCCGAGTCTGATCCACCTTCTCCATTCAGCATGTCTCTGAGATAGCAAAATGTTTTCACACCTTTCAGCTTCACGCCGTCTCCAAAATCCAACTCAACATTTCCTCCATCTGCAGCTCCCTCTGTGCACACCTTACATTTGAATGTAGCTGCCACACTGGTTAATGACCCTCTCAGACCACTACATTTTTGATGAACCCACTCAGCGCACATTGTACATTGAATGGAGTTCACTCCGACACCCTCCCTGCACACAGCACATGGCCACTTCCCAGTTCTTTCCACCTCACCACATGCTTTACCACTTGCCATCACCTTCGTCTTTCCTATATTCACCTTCAGACCTTTTGTCTCCATACTTTCCTTCCACTTGTTCATCTTTTCCTTCAGTCCATCCATACTTTCCGCAATCAACACCAGATCATCTGCATACAACAACTCCCATGGCAAACCCTCCTTTACGGTCTGAGCCAGCACCTCCATCACAGCTACAAATAGTAGTGGACTTAGTACCGACCCCTGATGCACTCCCACCTTCACCTCAAACTCACCACTGTTCCCGTCCTTCATCCTTACAGCTGTGCGTGCTCTTTTGTACATTGCCATCACAACTCTGATCAACCATTCCTCCACTTCTAACTTCCTCAATGCCCATGTCAATACTTTGCGTGGAACCCTATCGAATGCTTTCTCCAGATCAACAAACCCAAGAAACAACTTCCTCCTCTTCTCCATGTACTTCTCCTGCAACTGCCTCACAATAAAGAGCGCGTCTGTCATTCCTCTTCTTGGCATAAATCCAAACTGCATTTCGTCGATCTTCACCTTCTTCCTTATCCTCCTCTCCAACACCCTTTCCAATACCTTCATTCCATGCTCCAATGACTTTATCGCTCGGTACGAGCCACACTCCAGAGGGTCACCTTTCCCCTTGTATAGAGGGACAAGGGTACTCAGTTCCCAATCCACTGGAATGCGGCCTTCTTTCACCACCAGATTACAGATCTCTGTCATTCTCTTCACACCCAACTTCCTGCTGCCTTCAACATATCTCCCACAACTCCAGTCGGCCCTCCCGCTTTTGTACTCTTCATTGCTTTTATCGCTTCCTCAACTTCCTTCTCAGTTATCTTCTCTGCCGGTCCTAAAACTGGGTTACTCTCTATGTTGCCATCCCATTCATTCTCTGTATTCAACAGCATTTCCATATATCTTTTCCATCTTCCTTTAATTCCATCTGGGTCCACAACGATTTGTCCCACTTCATCCTTCAAGCAACTCACCCCCATCACATCACACCTTTCTTTCGCTATCTGCTTTGCAATCCTGAATACTGCTCTCTGACCCTCTTCCAAATCCAAGCGTTCTCCGAACATTTTCCTCCATGTCTCCTGCGCCTTTGCTACCTCTATCTTTGCAGCCTTCTTGGCTGCCTAATAACTTTCATGCTCTGCTTTTTCTGCTCCCGTACCCTTCGCCTTCTGCCACTCCTTGAACTTCTTCCTCTTCTCGTCAATCCTCTTTCCAACTTCATCATCCCACCACCATGTTTCCGAGTGCCTCGGTGGTCCTTTTGTCCATCCACATACCTCACCAACGGCTCCCAACAGACTATCTTTCAAACTTATACACAAGGAAATAAATAAAACCTAACCCCTAATGGCGCCAAATGAATACCAGAATCCATCGAGGTGCAAAGAGGCAGGCGAGGGCTTGTAAAAGCAGGAGCTGATTGTGGTCTCACGACGGCAAAGAGACTGGAGTAACTTGGCCCGTGAAGGTGAGGAGCGATGTAAGCGAAGCACAATGAAGGCGTGGAGCAATGAAGAGACAAGTAATGTCAGCAAGGATTAAAGAGGCGCAATATGGGCTAAATTCAAGAATAATGATCTCCAGAGGTCAGGGCTGGTACAACGTTGAAGCATTTGACAGACTTCCCAACACATGCACACACTGTGAGTAAACTCACACATGTAATGCTTTTAATGCCCAAATTGTTACCTCTGACATTTCAAAATGATCTGAGGATGTTAAAGGAGCTTGAACATGTAGGACTTGCTCAAGAAGGAGCTGAGTAGACATCAGGGTCCTTGTGCATGAACTTTCATGGATATTGGTATAGAAAAGACAACTCAGCTCAGCACATGTGATTTGAAGCTGGGATATCAGCATAACGAGCTCAGTACTTAGACGGAAATACCAAACAAGAACACACAAACTAAAGCTCAAATATAGTAAAAAACAAGTACAGATACATTCAAAGTACACCGCCCCCATGCCAAATAAATAAATATACTCCAGTGCGGCATCGAATAACCCCCGGCATCTGGCGATGCCACCATGCAGCACATAGAGACGGTATTTGGAGGGAGACAAACAAACAACAACATGCATTTTCAGTCAATTTTCCCTGCTAGAGCGGGGGTTAGCCTTGCGGTCCCCATGACAATCTTCTCCATTTTGCCCTATTTTCTGCATCTCCCCTTGTTAACCCCCTTTCCCGCATTTCTTCTTCGACCATGTTTAGCCAAGTCTTTCTCAGACCTCCCCGTCCTCTACTTCCTTCTACATTCATTTCCATCACTCTTCTCAACCAGTCACTTTCATCCTTCCTCAACACATGACCAAACCATCTCAACCTGTTCCTCTTCACAGCATCAATCACAGGCTCTATTCCCATCATCTTTCGCAATTCATCATTTGTCTTCCTCTCTCTCAACGATACTCCACACATCCACCGAACCATTCGCATTTCCACATTTTCCAGCCTTCGTTGCTGCTCTACATTCATGACCCATGTCTCGCTCCCATAAATCATAACACTTCTCACACATGCAGCATACACCTTTCCCTTCAGCTTCAACGACACTCCCCTCCTCATCAGCACGCCACTCAGTTCCCGAAACTTCTTCCATGCACATCTCACTCTCGCAACCTTTGCCGAGTCTGATCCACCTTCTCCATTCAGCATGTCTCCGAGGTAGCAAAATGTTTTCACACCTTCCAGCTTCACTCCGTCTCTAAGATCCCACTCAACATTTCCTCCATCTGCAGCTCCCTCTGTGCAAACCTTACATTTGAATGCAGCTGCCACACTGGTTAATGACCCTCTCAGACCACTACATTTTTAATGAACCCACTCAGCGCACATTGTACATTGAATGGAGTTCACTCCAACACCCTTCCTGCACACAGCACATGGCCACTTCCCAGTTCTTTCCACCTCACCACATGCTTTACCACTTGCCATCACCTTCGTCTTTCCTATATTCACCTTCAGACCTTTTGTCTCCATACATTCCTTCCACTTGTTCATCTTTTCCTTCAGTCCATCCATACTTTCCGCAATCAACACCAGATCATCTGCATACAACAACTCCCACGGTAAACCCTCCTTTACGTTCTGAGCCAGCACCTCCATCACAGCTACAAATAGTAGTGGCCTTAGTACCGATCCTTGATGCACTCCCACCTTCACCTCAAACTCACCACTGTTCCCGTCCTTCGTCCTTACATCTGTGCACGCTCTTTTGTACATTGCCATCACTACTCTGATCAACCATTCCTCCACTTCTAACTTCCTCAATTCCCATGTCAATACTTCGCGTGGAACCCTATCGAATGCTTTCTCCAGATCAACAAACACAAGAAACAACTTCTTCCTCTCCTCCATGTACTTCTCCTGCAACTGCCTCACAATAAAGAGCGCGTCTGTCATTCCTCTTCTTGGCATAAATCCAAACTGCATTTCGTCGATCTTCACCTTCTTCCTTATCCTCCTCTCCAACACCCTTTCCAATACCTTCATTCCATGCTCCAATAACTTTATCGCTCGGTACGAGCCACACTCCAGAGGGTCACCTTTCCCCTTGTATTGAGGGACGAGGGTACTCAGTTCCCAATACACTGGAATGCGGCCTTCTTTCATCACCAGATTACAGATCTCTGTCATTCTCTTCACACCCCAACTTCCTGCTGCCTTCAACATATCTCCCACAATTCCTGTCGGCCCTCCCGCTTTTCAAGTCGTCATTGCTTTTATCGCTTCCTCAACTTCCTTCTCAGTTATCTTCTCTGCCGGTCCTAAAACTGGGTTACTCTCTATGTTGCCATCCCATTCATTCTCTGTATTCAACAGCATTTCCATATATCTTTTCCATCTTTCTTTAATTCCATCTGGGTCCACAACGATTTGTCCCACTTCATCCTTCAAGCAACTCACCCTCATCACATCACACCTCGCTTTCGCTATCTGCTTTGCAATCCTGAATACTGCTCTCTGACCCTCTTCCGAATCCAAGCGTTCTCCGAACATTTTCCTACATGCCTCCTGCACCTTTGCTACCTCTTTCTTTGCAGCCTTCTTGGCTGCCTTATAACTTTCATGCTCTGCTTTTTCTGCTCCCGTACCCTTCGCCTTCTGACACTCCTTGAACTTCTTCCTCTTCTCGTCAATCCTCTTTCCAACTTCATCATCCCACCACCATGTTTCCGAGTGCCTCGGTGGTCCTTTTGTCCATCCACATACCTCACCAACGGCTCCCAACAGACTATCTTTCATTGACATCCAACCACGTTCAAGCTCAACCACATCATCCTCTACCCTACTCAGCCTCTCTTTTAATGCCTCCCTTACTGTCACCTCTTTCAACCTCCACGCCTTCATTCTCGGTTGGTACTTTACCCGCCGAACTCTCCTCGCATATTTCACCCTTATGTCGCAGACAAACAAGTGGTGCTGTGAAACAGCCTCCTCCCCCGGGATCACCTTTGTGTCCCGGAGGTGCCCCCTATCTCGCCTACGCACCATCAGGTAGTCAACAGTTGTCGTCAACCCACCTGACGTGTATGTAACAAGCTTATTATCCCCTTTCTGGAACTGAGTATTACAAATCAACAAATCAGCTCCATCAGCAAACTCCAAAATCCTTTCACCTTCTCCATTTCTCACACCATATCCGTAACCCCCATGAACTCCCTCAAAACCGTCCATACTCCTTCCCACATGTCCATTTAGGTCTCCTCCTACCACAACAACTTCCTCATCTTTCACGTTTTCCATCAGCTTCTCTATCGCACACCAGAACTTGTCCTTCTCTTCATTGCTCCGACCAACCTGCGGAGCATATCCCGAGATGACGTTCACCAAGAGCTTTCCAATCATCATTTTCACCATCATCAACCTATCACTCACTCTAGTCACACTCACCACACTGTCTACAAACTCCTCAGAAAACAGGACACCAACACCATTCACGCCCTCCGGGCACCCTTGCCACCCAAACTTGTATTTCTGTCCCTGCCTACCCTTAACCATTCTCACACCACTTCCCTTCCATCTCGTTTCTTGCACACAACATATGTCCACTCTTCTTCTGACCAATACTTCCACCACTTCTCCTGATCTCCCTGTCATTGTCCCTACATTCCATGTCCCAAACCTCAGAAACCGATCTCCACTTCGGGCTGTACCCTGCCCATATGTAGTTGTAATTGTCATGGTTCTCTTTTTGAGGCAATGTTTTTTTGGCCGGTTGCCCTTCCTGACGCCAACCCTCTTAGTCGCCTTTTACGACACGCAGGGATACGGTGTACCTATTCTAACCAGGGTACACACCGGGACATGTGTTTGTGTTTGTGTGTGTGTTTGTTTCGCGGATGTGTTGGTTTGGTGCATGTGTTTGTTTGGTCGATGTGTTAGTTTGGCGCATGTGTTAGTTTGGCGCATGTGTTTGTTTGGCGGATGTCTTAGTTTGGCGCATGTGTTTGTTTGGCGGATGTGTTAGTTTGGCAGATGTCTTAGTTTGGCGCATGTGTTTGTTTGGCGCATGTGTTTGTTTGGTGGATGTGTTAGTTTGGCGCATGTGTTAGTTTGGCGGATGTGTTAGTTTGGCGGATGTGTTAGTTTGGCGCAGGTGTTAGTTTGGCGGATGTCTTCGTTTGGCGCCTGTGTTTGTTTGGCGGATTTGTTAGTTTGGCGCATGTGTTCGTTTGGCGCATGTGTTCGTTTGGCGCATGTGTTAGTTTGGCGGATGTCTTTTTTTTTTTTTTTTTGTTGTTGTTGTTGTTGTTGTTGTATACAAGATCGAGGCTCGTGAAAGAGCGAACATTAATCACACAGAAAGACAAACCGACACATAAAACATATAACATCGGGAGCGGTAGACAAGATGGGGAGAGAGGGGGAAGGACACAAACACAACATTTGAGAGCAGGGACCGAGAGACATGGAGACATCGAGAGATCTGAGAGAGGGCGAGGGCTTTGGGGGGAGGGGGGCATGGGAAGGGGGCGGTGGGAGAGGTATAAAACATATGGACACTGCCAGGACTTCCAGGAAAGAAGTTGGAATTTCAAACAAGGTGGATCTGGGGTGAATTAGCGGGGGTAGAAAAGATCAAGGTTTTGGATGGGGGAAGATAAGAGATGGTGGTGAACAGCTGTTTTAAAGACCTGGAGGGAGGAGTGGGATTGAAGGGAGTGAGGGAGTTTGTTCCAGAGGCGGGAGAAAAGAGGAATGAAAGAGTAAAGGTGAGCAGAGAGCCGAGATTTCGGCAGTTTAACCATCAGAGGGTTGCTGGCAGATCTTGTGCGACCTGTAGGAATATTTGGGGGACAGAGCACAGAGAGAGCTGGGGGTGCAAGGCCGGAGAGGAGTCGGTAGAAGACAGAAAGACCACCTACCTGCCTGCGGTGAGTGAGTGAAAGGCCCTCAGAGATAGCTTCATCGCGGGAGATTCCAATAATTCTGAAAGCTTTGGTTTCAACAGCGTGAAGCCGAGCTAGGTGTGAGGCAGGAGCACCGGCCCATAGGGGAGAACAGTATTCCATTGAGCTGCGGATGAAAGCCTTGTATGTGGTGAGGAGCTCAGGTGTGCCGAGGAAGGACTTCGCACGACGGAGGATGCCCAGTCGGCGACTGGCTTTGGAGGCCAGCTTGGAAATGTGGTTTTCCCAAGAAAGATCATGGCAGATAGTGAGACCCAAAATCTTGAGCGACAGAACTTCTTGGAGAGGATTGTTGAGAAAGTAGATGGGAGGGTTGTCCAGTCGATCTTTTCGGAGAGACATAGTAAGAGTGTGAGATTTATCAGGATTGAAAGACATGTTCCACTTGTTTGACCAGTCTGTGATTTTGTCCAGGTCTTCAGAGAGTGAGGAGGCAGCAGACTGCCGATCTGAGGGAAGAGGAATGGAGCGGCAGAGAGTGGAGTCATCAGCAAAGAGATAGAGAGGATTTTCGAGAGAGTCAGAGAGATCATTGATGAAGACCAGAAAAAGCACGGGGCCCAGAACACTGCCTTGGGGAACTCCAGCCTGAACAGGAAGAGGAGATGAGAGAAACCCATTCAGGGCCACACGTTGACGACGACTAGAGAGGAAGTCCGCCAGCCATGCATGGAGATTTCCATGGATACCAAAGGAGGAGAGTTTGGTGAGCAGAGCGGGGTGCCAGACCGTGTCGAAGGCACGTGATATGTCGAGGGAGACAGCTCTAATTTCCTGTTTGGCATTGAGGACCTCCATCCATTGTTGAGACAGCAGAAGCAGCATGTCCAGAGTAGAGTGACCTGGTCTGAAACCAAATTGATGATCAGAGATCAAGCCATTGGAGAAGAGGAAAGATTTCATATCCGAAGCAATGATGGATTCCATGACTTTGCTGATAATTGGGAGAAGGCTGATTGGTCTGTAGTTGCTAGGATCTGTTTTTGCACCTTTTTTGTGCAAAGCGGTGATGTTCGCTGATTTCCAAGCAGATGGCAGTTGACCTTGAGCAAAAGAGAGGGTGAAGAGAACAGAGAGAGGGTGAGATAGAGCAGCAGAGCAGGATTTTAGGACCCGTGGGCTGATGCCGTCGGGTCCAGTTGCAGAATCAGAGTCGAGGGTTGACAGAAACTTTTCCACCTTGTCAGGAGGAAAGGACACGGAGTCCAGGAGCAGCAGGGTACGACTGGGTATGGTGGGTACAGAGAGGGATGGGTTTGGGACACAAGATTTAGAGGCAAACACAGAGTTGAGGCATTCAGCTTTTTCACGTGCGGAGTCAGCTGTGTAGCCATTTGAGGTAAGGGAGGGGATGGAGGGGGAACAAACACCAGAAACGGATTTGACCAGACGCCACCAGGATTTGGAAGAGGGAGACAGATAAGAGAGTTCGGTCTTGAGAATGGAGAGATATTGTTTCCTGGCTCTCCTGAGGGTGGACACACACTTGTTTCGGGCTTTGTGAAAGGAAATGAGATTTCCTTCCGTTGGATTTGCTTTCCAGGAGACGAAGGCAAGTTGTTTCTGGGCAACAGCCTCACCACAAGATTCCATGTACCATGGACGGGAGGAAGGGTATGACAACTGAAGACGAGATGGGATAAATCTGTGCATGAGAGAGAGCAATTTACTCTCTCTCATGCACAGATTTACTCTCTTAGTTTGGCGCATGTGTTTGTTTGGCGCATGTGTTTGTTTGGCGGATGTCTTCGTTTGGCGCGTATGTTTGTTTGGCGGATGTGTTTGTTTGGGAGGGAGAGGTGTACAATAATTGATTGATTAATTGCATAATTAAAATCAATAAATAATAATCCTAAAATAATTGCTTAATCAACTGGATAATAGCATACCAAGACCACCAGTGTTTCATCTGAAGCTGTAATTTTGGAAAATTAATTAAATAAGTCAGTAATCGGAAAAATTAAATAATAAATAAATAAATAATAAATCGATTAATTGATTAATCAATAAATCAAAAATATTCATAGCCGCTTCACTTGGTCACTGTCGTGTCCCAATATCACCTTCCTCGCTCAAAAGGTGCCTGAGATATTGCCCAGATTTGAAAGGAAATAAATAAGTACATAATTAATCAATTAATCGATTAATCAAAAACCAAAAAATACTGTTTTTGCCAAAGCACTTGTTCATTATTGTGCCGAAATTTCAGCTTCCCAGCTCAAAGTATGGCTGAGACATTGCCTGGACAAACAAACAAATGAAAAATCGGTCAGAGACCGAGGACTTGCCGGAATATACTTTTTTTTATCGGCCATTTTGGACAAATATGGCGGCCGAACCATGTGACTGATGACGTCATCATTATTTGTTTTCTAAACGAATTTATTCCGAGATTATACTCAAGAAATTTCATCTTGATCGGATGAAGTTTTGTACTTGTCAAATTATGACGTCATAATGGACGCACCTATGACATCATCATTAACATATTTTGTTCCCTGTGGAGAGTTCTTTACAATGAGCAATGTCTCAATTTTTTCTATTCAGCACTTTCGGAGATATAGAGGTGCAAAGTTTTTCGGTTTTTCCAAGATGGCGGCCGAACCACATGACCGATGATGTCATCATTTTTTTTTTCTCCACCAGTTTATGCCGACATGGCACTCAAGAAATTGCATCTTGATTGGATGAAGTTTTGTACTTGTTGAATTATGACGTCATAATGGAGGCACCTATGACATCATCAATAACATGTTTTATTCCCCTGGAGAGTTCTTTGCAATGAGCCATGTCTCATTTTTTTCTATTCAGCACTTTCGGAGATATAGAGGTGCATTAATTTTTTTTCTCCACCAGTTTATGCCGACATGGCGCTCAAGAAATTGCATCTTGATCGGATGAAGTTTTGTACTTGTCGAATTATGATGTCATAATGCAGGCACCAATGAAATCATCATTAACATGTTTTATTCCCCATGGAGAGTTCTTTACAATGAGCCATGCGTCAATTGTTTCTATTCAGCACTTTCGGAGATATAGAGGTGCAAAGTTTTTCGGTTTTTCCAAGATGGCGGCCGAACCACGTGACCGGTGACGTCGTCATTATTTTTTTTCTCCACCAGTTTATGCCGTCATGTCGCTCAAGAAATTGCATCTTGATTGGATGAAGTTTTGTACTTGTCGAATTATTGAATTATGACATCATAATGGAGGCCTTGGGCCGAGAGAGTTAAAAATTTGGCACAGTCTATTCCAGGGCAAGATAAATATGTGTGTAAAGGTTGGCGATTCTATGTGCAATGGTGTAGACGCAGTACTGTGAATAAACATACAGACAAACAGACATACAAACAGACAGACAGATGAAAAATCGGCCAGAGACCGAGGACTTGCCGGAATGTACTTTTTTATCGGCCATTTTGGACAAATATGGCGGCCGAACCGCGTGACCGATGATGTCATCATTATTTGTTTTCTAAACTAATTTATTCCTTGATGATGCTGAAGAAATTTCATCTTGATTGGATGAAGTTTTGTACTTGTCGAATTATCGAATTATGACGTCATAATGGAGGCCTTGGGCCGAGAGAGTTAAAAATTGGGCACAGTCTATTCCAGGGCAAGGCAAATATGTGTGTAAAGTATGGCGATGCTATGTGCAACAATGTAGACGTAGTACTGCGCACAAACAGACAGACAGACTAGAAATCGGTCAAAGACCGAGGATTTGCCGGAATTTACTTTTTTTTCAGGGGTGTTGGTTAGAAGGTAATCGGATAATGTTTGACAGTTATTAGTAAAAAAAAACAATTTCTTACCTTGAGTTTGACCTTTCAAGGTCACTCAAGGTCAAAGGTCATGGTGCCAAATAAAATGTCAAATGTGACTTCCTACATGTCAGTACCAGTAAGTGTATACATATCTCTTGTACTTTTAGAGTTATAGTGGTTTGAAATATATTTTAAATGAAAACTCGACCCCCCCTGATTTCACGTTTTGGGTGACCTTGAGCTTGACCTTGGGCCTAGAGAGTTAAAAATTGGGCACAGTCTATTCCAGGGCAAGGCAAATATGTGTGTAAAGTATGGCGATGCTATGTGCAACGATGTAGACGTAGTACTGCGCACAAACAGACAGACAAACCAACCAACCAACATACTATTCCAGCAAGTAACAAGTACAGATACATTCAAAGTACACCGCCCCCATGCCAAAGAAATAAATATCCTCCAGCGCGACATTGCCGGGGCACCTTTGGCGCCCGGAAATACCGCTGCGCAGCTCATAGAGACTGAATTGGGTGGGAGAGGTGTACAATAATTGATTGATTAATTTCATAATTAAAATCAATAAACAATGATCATAAAATATTTTCTTAATCAATTGGCAAATCGCATACCTAAACTACCAGTGCTTCATTCGAAGCTATAACTTTTGGAAAATTAATTAAATAAGTAATTAATCGAAAATAAATCAATAAATAATTGATTAATTAATAAATAATTAATCGATTATTGATTAATCAATAAATCAAGAATATCCTTTATAGCCACATCACTTGGTCACTATCGTGTCTAAATATTAGCTTCCTAGCTCAAAGGATGCCAGAGAGAGAGAGAGAGAGAGAGAGACAGAAAGAGAAAGAGAAAGAGAAAGAAAGAAAGAGAAAGAAGAAAAAGAAGTGAAGAGAAGCGAAGAGAAATGAAGAGAAGAGGAGAAGAAGAGAAGAGGGAAAGGGCCGGTCCATGCGGACCGATTGGCGCTCTGACCGTGACCGCACTGCCATGAATCCGGGCAACAGGGAAGAATGGGGATGGTTTGGCCCCAGACTTGTGTTGGGGGGTACAACCACCGCAAAAGGCATCCCCAATAGTTGTACATATGTGCAGTTATATGTATATGTAGATGGTCCACATTGTCATGTGATGTAGCATTTGAACACATGTCAATTTTTTAATCTGCAAACTTTTCCATACCGTACTTCTCAATCCCTTCATTTATCCTTTACACATATCCTGATGTTTTTTTTGGTTGAGAAACGGATTTGCAGGTTCTGTGTATATCTTGTTGCGATAACAAACCATTGCAGATATTTTTTCTCATCGCAGGGATCTCCAGGCTCTTTTGATTTCTTGCTGCTCATTGTTGCCGACCTGCGCCATGACATCATTGACCTCCAGAAGCGGGTTTTTGGTGAGCAGCGAGGAATTGACCCAGTGGATCCAAGGTCTCGTGTCAAGATAACACCAGGCCCAAAGGGCTCGAGCAGGCCTGTTTTCCAAAGTGACCAAAGCTCTGGAGATGCTTGGTCTTTGTGGTGGAAGAGGAGACAGACTTTTCGGAATGGGGTGTGGTGATCTTTGTGGAACATCTGTATTTTGTGAAACAAAATTTCACTAAAAGTGTGGATTTATTCCAGGTCATATCTAAGAGATAGCTTGCAGTTTAGGTAGTTTATGTGTTATACAAGATGATTCGATAACCGCAAATCATGTACTTTCACCAATCAAATATTTCTTTTGTTGGATAATTGAAGTGTTGCATATTATGTAACATGTTTATTCTCCATGTTGGACAAACAAAGTCAAATGCAACAAACTTCCATGAGAAGTCATGTAGCAAAGTAGATTCAAGTTAATTGCGACTTAACAGAACACACCACCTTTTATAGTTCCATATGCTGGTGCAAATAGAGGAGACATTGTCACCATGGTCACAAAGGAAAGGTGAACCAAATGGATACTCCTGACATATTATTTACGAAAATAAAATTATATGCAATCATTCTAAAATATGCAATTTGGTGTCTGTTTGTCTGACGATTTTTGACCGCAGTACATTCGGTCGTTACTTATCCAATGTCAACAAAACTTGACAGGAGGACTAATGGTCACATGATGGAGGTTGTAGCGATTTAATTTCCTCCCCCACTCCGCAGGGGGGTTTCTGCCTTGCACGAAATCCATGTTGAGGTGTATATCTGTGTTAAAATAGCCAATCATAGCATTTTTCCAAAGCAGCTTCTAATAACAAAAGTAATAACAACATTAATGATAATACCATAATATTAATGTTATTACAGAACAATATTCATACAAAATACGAGTAATATCCCCTCTGATCCCCAAGGGTTTTTTTTCTCCGTGGACGTCGTGCTAACATGTATAAATAGTTTATCGTGTTGTTTCTTGGGGCAGTGCCTATAGCCTACCAGAAGGAAAAAATATTATAAGCCACAAACACATATGATTACCTTCTTAAACAGTCGATACTGCTGTTTAACACTAAACTGAAAGAAATCTGGAGGAATCCCGACATCTGTGAGGCATTCTATGCTTATTGCATCGACCACAGACTAACACACCAGAGCCTAGATCTACTGTAATCTATATATCCCAAATAAGATAATAACATGACCCTTCCTGCCCTGCATGCTCCTGTATGGAGTGAGTGTACTAGTAGAAAAAAACAACAACAAGCAAACAAAAAACCAATATAAATGATAAAAGTCATTTTTGGACCAAAAAAGAGAAACATCACAAAGATTCTCTCAATATGGACCCCCAAATGGTCAATCTAGAAAGTCTGATATTGCTTCTCTAATCACCAAACCGATAATACCGAGCGGCATCTCCTCTGCATCAATCCCAAGCCAGGAGGTTTCTTCACAGAGTGTTCCTTTCATTGTTTGGGATGGGTCATTGTTGGAAGACCTGGATTATATAGTGGTAACCACCCTTAGAAAAGTCAAATTCCAATGCTGTTTCCAGCTTATCACTTCATACTTGAATTGGGATTTTCAAGATATCAAGTGACTTACTGCAATAGGGATCCAGAGATACAGGTTCTCATAAACCATATTTAACCTTCTCAACATGTTAACACCAATATTGCTGATGGAAACCGTTTGTTGTATAAATAGTGACAGTCATATGTAAATCACATATGAAATATTGAAATATTTTAATATGCCAAATTTAATATGCATGCTAAAAAATATTTACAGGGTTATTGAACTGTACATTATTGTTTGTAATATGTTTATATTAATACCATTAACTAAACAGTCTGTCCCTTTTATTTTTAGTACCTTTCATGGTTGACAAGATAACTTAGAGGCTTAGAGGTAGCATACTCATCTTTGAGCAGTCTGTTGTGGGTTTGATTCCTGGTCTAACTGGCAACTCTCATCCTGATGATTCACAGGCATGTTGTTCCATCAAAGAGTGCACCAATACTTTGGAGGGGACATTAGATGAGCACTCTCATTTACTATGGCATTTTTCTTGTGGACAATAACCCCATTGCTACTTTTGTAGGGTGTAGGCCATTGTTTGTGACTATTCCAGCCAAAATTTGAACTCCTATCTTGTTTGAGGCCTGCTTCTCCAGCATCCTGTGATGGAGCAACTCTTTCTTGCCCAGTAGTCAGGGCCCTTAGGGATATTTTGGTTCAAATTCTTCCAAAAGCATCAAATTTGGCGCAGATGTTGCCCATGCCATACGCTTTCGATTTTTGACGGGCGCCAAGGGCGGTATGATCCGGGGACCGTACCGGTCCATCCCGCCATGTCACCTGACCTATGACGTCATAATTAGGATATGCATCCAATCACATGACGTACTATAAGTGGTCAAAGTTCAAAATGAATCGATCGAAAAATGAAGGCAGGGATCCATTTTTAAGGTTTTCATAAAATCCAATATGGCCGCCAGGTCACATGACCTATGACGTCATATTTATGACATGTATACAATCATGTATACATGAACCCGGATCATGATCGCACAAAAATTAAACACAAGGATATGGCATACAGTTCATAAAACATCAAAATCCATACCTTTGTAATTAGACTGATGAACTGCATATGCCTGAAAATTAGGAAATAGACATGTAAATATTTCCTCTAATTGTCAAAAATAAGGTCAGAGTTCGATTACCCAACCCAGAAACATAAAATGGTGAACTTCGCGTAAATCTTGACAAAAAACTCAAAAACCGACATGTTTGACTCAAAAATGACCTTTAAGATGACCTTGAGGGTTGACCTTGACCTCGAATCATCAAAATAACATCATAATTGGATTCCTCGACCTCGAAAACCCCTGAAAAGTGGTATCATACATGATTCCAACCCTTTTGGTTATTTAACTGATTTTCCTCTAATCCGGGTGGCAGCCATTTAGTATTTCGCCAATATGGGGCCCCCGGGGGGGGGGGGGGGCGCCCGTCTTGGCGCCCGTCAAAAATCGAAAGAGTATGGCATGGGCAACATCTGGGCCAAATTTGGTGCTTTTGGAAGAATTTGAACCAAACGGCCCCAAAATATCCCTAAGGGCCCTGACTACAGGGTAAATTCTCAGCAATGAAAACATTCACGACCGGTTGGCATGCCTAGTGGGAAAATTTACTTATATATATATAATATATACTCATTCATTACAAAATCCTTCTTAACACAATTATTTTCCAAAAAAGACAAGGTAATCATATTTTTATATTACGTCTATGTAAGGAGAGGGGCAGTTATTTTGCTCTCAGGGCATGATGGTGTGAATACTGATTCTCATAGTTACTCTGCCCTCAGGGCATGAATATTTTCCTAATTACTGCTAAACGGAAGTGTCTTAAAAGTGATAAAAAGGCGATTTGTGTTTTACATTCTTCAAATGTATAATTCAATTGAAATAAAAGAAAGATTTTAGAGGTTGTAGGAATTTTTTTTTGGAAGTTTACGGCCTGTGATGCAGACTTTTACACCACCTTATAACATTACATTAGTCATTCATGCTTGTTGTTTGTGTCCATTATGGCATCCTCAAAAACAGGAATTTTACTGTTTGGAATGATTTAAAATTTTTTAAAACTCACTCCTCTCTATGTATGCGTGATCCGGACGAATCCAGAGCCAAAGAATTGCAAAACAACAGATTTATTTTCCGAATCCTGTTCCAATTCGTGTTCAGAATGTAACATTCAATTGAACTTAACATTTTCCTCGATCATAAACTGACATTCAGGGTGCTGATGATCATTTCCACGTACTCTTTGGGAAAATCTATGCATTGCGATCATTAACGTCCATCAAATAATGCAAGCAGATGAGACACCCAGCTTCAATTGCATCTGAGGGTCGGGATGCTTTATGCCGGTAAAGCACTAATCCGACAGTTTGGAGTTGGGTCAGGAATCAAGCCTAGACCAGACAGGGCCTAGTAGTAGTAGTCGTGCACTCACTACCTGAACTGTGCAATCCAGATACCCACCAGAGACCCACTCGCAATGTTAAAAAATACCGAGTCAGAACAAATGATGTATTGCAACTATTACTTTGGTTTGATCAAATTGTAGCAGGAAGGTAATCAAAGATTTGCTTCCACTAAAACCGGACGCTGTTTAGCTCCGGTCTATCCAGTACCGCTATTTGTCTGGCAAAGATAATTGTTTAAGTATGCGTGACATCATACCCAGTGGAGGGCAAGCTATCTGTTTTGTATTCTTGTTTGTTTTGAGAAAAATTATGGGTTGTTCCTCTGCCTAATTTCCTAATGTATTGTGTGTGGGCGCAGCATCTCGTTGTGCACCTTTCTTCTTGAAAGTCCCATGCTGGTTTATCGGCGGAGCAGTACTGCTGCCCTGAACCGCAGGAAGGTTATGTGTCTATGAATCCCGAAGTCCAAAGGGAGATCAGATCTGCTGGTTAATGTCTTGCCCTTGAGGAACAACTGACCATCATATTTTAATCTGGGCCTGCCATAAACCCTCAAGATCGCTCAGCATCCCTGGATAAATGTCCGACTGTTGACGCCATCAGTTTGGTCTTCAAGGAAGCATTTCAACAGTAGAGGGCATCCGTAGTCTGTACACACTCAACAGCATGGTCTCCCCTGAAATTTCATATAATGCCTCGTGTCTTGCATCGCTTTTGTAGGGTGTTCCAAAAAAATCAAACAATTTGAAAATAACAGAAGCCCCTGCTCAATATATATATATAGTCGTGGCCAAAAATATTGGCACCCTTGCACTTTTTTCAAATACCTCACAATTTTCTCGAAAGCTAAGTTGAAATTGACAAAAGTATTTGGTCTCCACAATTCTTTATTTCACTGTTAATATTACAGAACCTTTATTTTTGATTCAGAACTTAATATATCCTTTTAAATCAGAAAATAAAAAGAAATGGCATTGACAAAATTATTGACACCCGAGACTTCATATTTGGTAGCACAGCCTTTGGACAAAATAACTGCAGTCAAGCGCTTCCTGTAGCCATGAATGACCTTCCTATAGCCATGAATGAGCTTCCTATAGCCATGAATGAGCTTCCTACACCTTTCTACTGGCAGTTTGGCCCACCTGCTTGAAATATAACTGTTTCTAACAACTTCTAAAAGGTGCCAATAATATTGTCCGGGCCATTTGAGGATTTCTGTGTGGAATAAGCTAAGATTTAGTAATTTTTTTCAGCTTTTTTTGTTTTGTGCCACTGCAAACCAGAGAAATACATTTGTGGATACCAAAATATTTTTCAATTTCAACAATTTTCTGGAAGAAATGGTGCATTATTTGAAAAAAAGTACAAAGGTGCCAATATTTTTGGCCACAACTGTAATACAAACATTTATTTTGTACAAATTTATTTGTAATATTGGTGACATTATATATTTGTAATTTATTTGTAATCAGAAAAGGTCCAAGTAGTGTAAAGCTCTAAATGGTCAAGGGTCGAAGCTGTCTAATCGTTCTGAAGTGCGTAAGGGGTCTAAATGGTGTTTAGGTCTGAGGGGTCGAAAGGGGCTTAAGCGGTGTAAAGGTTTAAAGAGTATAAAAGGTTGGAAGGGTGAATGGATCTAAAGGTGCCTAAAGTATTGGAAGGGTCTTAAAAGTAAAAGTGGTCTTAAGGGTTTGGGGGTCTTCAGGATCTTGGGGTTTAATGGGTCCTATCGGTCTTAAGGTTATTTTGGGACTTTTGGGACTTCAAGATATTTTGGGTCTTCAGGTTATTTTGGGTCTTCACGGTATTTTGGGTCTTCAGGGTGGTTTGGGTATTCGGGGTCTTTTGGGTCTTCGGGGTACAAAAATAGTCATGATTCTGTCCTTTTGTTGGCGCTTTGTATGAGTTGTATGCTGTTGAGATGTCCAGGCATGTGTTCAGTTGCCAAGCAGCTAGCTAGCACTTGCTAAGCCAGCCGTTCCTTATCAACGGTTTCAAATGGAGTGCTTAAGCCAATTGGAGAGGGCTCTACAAGAAACTTGATAACTGAACACACCTCAGATTCATTACGTGGCCACAAGGATAAACATTTATATCATGACTTATTTCGGCCATATCGATGAATTTGTCCCTCAGGGAGCAGGTTTTGACATGGCATTTAGCAAGTTAGAGGTGACGAGGCAAGTTAGAGGTGACGAGACAAGTTAGAGGTGACGAGGCAAGTTAGAGGTGACGAGGCAAGTTAGAGGTGACGAGGCAAGTTAGAGGTGACGAGGCAAGTTAGAGGTGACGAGGCAAGTTAGAGGTGACGAGGCAAGTTAGAGGTTGGTGTTGTGGCCATTTGTAGCGCTTTTGCACATCAGCCTGAATTTGATCCTGCCACGTTTTGACACCTGGCTTGAGTCGTAACTTTCGCTGTAGCGGTGACACAGCGGTACTTTATGATCTGTAAGCTGCCTATTCGCATTTGCTATTTCGCGGGGCTGCGATATGTCACGTGTTTCGCTCAGCCAATCATCCTGTTTCTTATGACCCTCCGCCATCTTGGTCAGGGATAATGTGAACCCGGTCCCTGTGGGAACCGCATTTTACCGTTTCATCTTCGCTACATCACCCTAAAGTGGTCGCGATCTTGTAAGTACATATATTTTGTATAACAGCAACCTTTTCTGTCCATCAGATAACTTTGATTAACCGATTTGATCGGTGTGGCCTGCGTCTCTATCCTGATGTCGGTATTACTATGAGGGTTATTGAGGTTTATTTGGATATGTTATTTACTAGTACCCTACTGCAAAGCCGCAATGAGCCGGCGAAGCCAAAGCCACTTGCCACTATTTTACCCATCACTATGGCATTAGTAGGTTAGGTAGTTGGTAGTAGGTAGTTGTAGTAGGGACCGTACCGAGTTCAAAATGACACCATTTGCATTCTGGATGAGATTAAAATTTATAAAATTTCCTTCTTGATTAATTCGGTGAATTCCGTCTCAACTTCGGATATTTCCGGCCTTGAAAAACTATCTCCTACGGCCGCGAGATTTCTAATAAATAATTCTTCGTCAATTTTAGAATATTTGATGCCGTTTTCAGCCTCTGAAACGTGGTTATAGCCGGCGAAGCCGGTGTTGTGAATGAACGCGTGCGTATTATGTTTAAAAGCCAGATGTTGCTGAATCATTTGAGAATTTCGAAGCTTTGACGCACCAAATCGCTCAATGGAGGCCGCCATCTTGCGGATGCGGAAGTATGCATAAAAGATTTGCGAAAAAGTTCAATAGGAGTTTGTTTCACCCATCTTTGTTTGATTCACAATCTTATGCACCTCTAATTTGTAATTAAAATACTTTAAGACCAACCTCGTTCCCCGGGCCCACACGGGCCCCGGTTATCTTCAACGAAAATCTTCACCAAACACCGGAACCAATGAGATTCGAGCATTTGAAAAAATATTTAAATAACCAAATCGCTCAATGGAGGCCGCCATCTTCCGGATGCAGAAGTATGAATAAAAAATTGCGAAAAAGTTCAATAGGAGTTTGTTTCACCGGTCTTTTTTTGATTCACAATCTTATGCACCTCTAATTTGTAATTAAAATACTTTAAGACCAACCTCGTTCCCCGGGCCCTGGTTGTCTTCATAGCCGGCAAAGCCGGTTTTGTGAATGAACGCGTACGTATTATGTTGAAAAGCCAGATGTTTCTGAATCCTTTGAGAATTTCGAAGCTTTGACGCATCAAATCGCTCAATGGAGGCCGCCATTTTGCGGATGCGGAAGTATGCATAAAAAATTGAGAAAAAGTTCACTTTTTCGACTTTAAGAGTCGACTTTAAGGTATTGTTTTTTTTACTACTTATCTGACGACATAACTCTCAAGGATGAAAGAATAGTTTGTGGAAAAAAGATTACCACCTTAGCTAACTTCTCCAAATATACACGTGTGAAAATTCCCTTTTGAGAGGAGGGAGGTGAAAGATGGAGGTGGGAAAACGGAGGGGAAGGGGTGGTGTGTAAGGAGGCAGAGGATGGAGTGGGAGGAGGGTGGGGTAGGGATGGGGTGGGAGTTTAGAGATGGTGGGGTGGGTGTGGGAGTGAGTGGAAGAGGTGTGGTGGGAGTCCGGAGGGAAGGAGGATGGGGTGGGACGAGGCAGGGGACGGGATTGGAGGAGGGAAGGGATGGGAATAGGGATCCGGCATTGCCCAGCAATACCTGGTACCTTTGCTAGTAGTTAATAAACAAAGGATGAAGAGATGACATGAATTCGAAAATAGGGTTACTCATCTCTAACCTGATTATAATGCACTTTCAAGGGGCAGTTCAGCTCCTTAGTTCCGACTACTCCTACGGTAAGAAGCCTAGTCACTGGCATAGTCACTGGCTATTGTGTCAGAAGAGACTTCGCAACCTAAATCCCCTGGATGTAGAGACTGATCCAGATCACATATATCTTCCTCAAGAACCAGTCCAGGAATCTGACATTCCAAGGATCTATGCTCTTCATCCAAGTGGCAGTATCGCTATTTGTGACATGTGGGCACAGATTGTCACATTGGGTCACCTGAATCGGTTTCGGATCGACATGGGAACTAAATGCAACACATTAACACTCATCAACTATCAGTCAGTCCAGCACCAAGCAAGCGATCTACAAATGTCGCAGAAATTCTGAAAACATCTTTGAATCACACTATTCACACTGTAGGTACTATGACATTCTCTCACAAGGCCAAGACCACAAGGGCCAGTTTTGAAATCACTGACAATCTGGTGCTACTTCTGAAGCTGTTGTAAGAAATCAAATCCACAACATTGTCCTAATGGTAGGTTTAATTCAAATTCGATCTCTGGCAACACCTGTAAGATATAATCAAGCCTTGTATCAGGATTACATAATCATGGAGGAGTCAAGCAATTAGCAATCAATGCAAGCAAGCCTGGAACATCTAGATATACGCACCATTCGAGTATACACTGTCACTCAGATTAAATGTCACAGGAATGATTCGGAGCGATGTTCGTTCGAGTTCTTATAGATGCCTCTCAGTGGTTGGAGAGAGCATAACACCTGGGTTCAACTTAGATACAATTTCATTACAGAAGCCCTCAGCCTCGTTGTCAAGATCGACAAGTCTCATGTTCAGTCTCCAGTCAATGTGCCTCAGCAAGAAGAAGTCTCTGAGTTTCCAGAAGTTGAAAAGCCAGCTGGCACTCTTCCCATAACTTATCAGATTAAGCTTGTAGAAAGGTTATAAGGAGTAGTTCATCTTCCCTGCAGACAGCCTGCAGCATGGAAGGAAATATAGTTGACACGCTACAAGAGATGGTTGCTGTAGGGCACATCACAAAGGTAGACTGCCCGACTGAGTGGGTGTGTTCCATGGTAGCAGCTTTCGCAACGACAAAGTCTGCATTTGTATAGACCCCAAGGATGTAAACAAGTGCAGAAAGCGTGAGCTCTATCCAATGATAACTGTTTGTTTTTTTGCATACCGAGTCAAAGCTCATGTAAGAGCTAGAACACTGAATGGATCAGGATTTTAAAGGAGGTGGGGGTTAACAGGGTTAGAAAAGATCATGGTTTTGAATGGGGGGTGAACAACTGTCTTGAAGACTTGGAGAGAAAAATGAAATTGAAGAGGATGTGGAAGTTGGTTCCACAGGTTGGGAAAAAGAGGAATGAATGAGTGGAGGTGAGCAGTCATTCTGGAATTTAGGAGTTTCACCCGAAGGGGGTTGATGGTGGACCACCTGCACCCTGCTGAAACCTGGGGGGGACAAAGCATGGGAAGAGCAGAGGGTGCAAGACCAGAAAGGCAGTTGAAGACAGAGAGACCACCGACCTGTCTGCGATGGGAAAGTGATACACCCATAGAATCAGCTTCATTGTGGGATATTCCAATCTTTTCTGTGCTTGTGGCCGCAGTGGATTTAAATAAATCCATCTTGTCGAGTCATCATCATTCTACACCATGTTCAATACACCTGTGGGGAGATACCGCTGGTTGAATCTTCCCTATAGTTTGAGGTGCTCACCTGAGATATTCTAGCGAATTATGGACCAGATGCTAGAGCAGATATAAGGGGCAACAGCAGTCATGACATCAAAGTCGCTGGTCGTGACATCATCCAACACGACTATGTCTTGAAGCGAGTTATGCAATGGGCCACAAGTTTTAACCTGCGGCTAAACTTCAGGAAGTACCAAATCCGGCAATATTCTGTTATTTATGTAGAGCACCTGCTCACAGCAGGAGTGCGGCCAAATCGACTCAAGAGAAGGCAGTTGTGAAAATGCCAAGTCCAACAAACAAACAAAGCATCAAGTGTTTCCTTGGGTTTGTACAGTATTTATGGAAGCTTATCCCCAACCTAAGCGACATAAGCAAGCCTCTTCACAATTTCTGGAAGACTGATTTTGGATTCACCTGACAGTTCAGGAGCGGTCCTTTGAAAAGGTGAAGCAAGCGCGTATTTTCTGCCTTAGTCCTCCAGTACTATGATGTACGTCAGCCAGTTAAAAGTCCAACGCCAGCCAAAACGCTGTGGGAGCCTGTTTGCTCCAGAACGGCAACCCCATAGCATTCACATCATGCAGCCTAACTGATAATGAGTGTTGCTATGGCATGATTGAGAAGGAAATACTCTCGATCATCCAAACAACAGAGGCGTTTCACTGCTACATCTTTTGGAAATTAGCAGTAGTATACAATGACCATAAGCCTCTCGAGGAAATCTTCAAGAAACCTCTCCTGTCTTCTATGTGTTTGCAACGCATGTTGCTCAAGTTTCGGCAATATGATTAGGAGGTTAAGTATTGGTGTGGTTCCGAGTTTGTGCTTCCTGACACATTGTCCAGTGCATCTCCACCAGACACCAACTCGGCAGATTGTAAGAACCTTGAGTCTGTCGGCCTATTTCAGTTCCTCGCGATCATGACAGAGAATTGATCATGACAGAGAATTACCGCAAAATCCAGGAAGCTACTCAGAGAATTGAGGCTTCTCTGTGATGTAATTAGGAGTGGAGGTCCCGATACCAGTCCGTCCTTACTTTGAATCCAGAACACAATTGGCATCCGAAGACAGTGGCCCCCTCCCCCTCCCCCTACCCTTCCCCCTCCCTTCTTGCCTCCCCTTCCCTCCTCCTCGCCCTCCACCTCCCCCTCCACCTCCCCCACCCCCCTCGCCCTCCCCCACCCCCTCGCCCTCCCCCTCCACCTCCCCCTCCCCCCCCCCTCGCCCTCCCCCTCCACCTCCCCCTCCCCCCCACCCTCCCCCTCCCCCCCAACCCTCCCCCTCCCCTTTCCCCCTCCTCCTCCCCCCTACCCTTCCCACTCCCTTCTCCCTCCACCCTACCCTCTCCCCTTCCCCACTCCCCTTTCCCCTCCTCTCCCCCTCCCCTCCCCCTCCCTTTCCCCATGCCCCTCCCTTTCCCCTCTACCCCTTCCTTTCTGCCCTACCCCTTCCCCATCCCCCTTCACCCTCCCCTCCCCCTCCCTTTCCCCCATGCTCCTCCCTTTCCCCCCTACCCCTTCCTTTCTGCCCTCCCCTCCCCCCTCCCCTCCCCACTCCCCTCCCCCTCCCCCCTCCCCTCCCCCCTGTTCCCCTCCCCTTCCCCCTTCCCTCCCCTCCCCCGCCCGGCAATGCCGGGTACTTCTGCTAGTCCACTATAAATGGATGAGTTGTGTGTGTGTGTGTGTGTGTGAGGCATACTCTTTGTGTCTATTAATTACGTACAGTGCATTCAGAAAGTATTCAGACCCCTTCACTTTTTTCACATTTTGTTATGTTGCAGCCTTATGCTGAAATCGTTTAAATTCACTTTCCCTCATCAATCTACACTCAATACCCCATAATGACAAAGAGAAAACAGGATTTTAGAAAGTTTTGCAAATTTATTAAAAAGAAAAAACAGAAATATCACATTGACATAAGTATTCATACCCTTTGCTATGACACTTGAAATTTAGCTCAGGTGCCTCCCATTTCTCTTGATCATCTTTGAGATGTTTCGACACCTTGATTGGAGTCCACCTGTGGTAAATTCAATTGATTGGACATGATTTGGAAAGGCACACACCTGTCTATATAAGGTCTCACAGCTGACAATGCATACCAGAGCAAAAACCAAGCCATGAGGTCGAAGGAACTGCCTGCAGAGCTCAGAGACAGGATTGTGTCGAGGCACAGATCTGGGGAAGCCTACAAGAAAAACATTCTGCTGCATTGAAGGTTCCCAAGAGCACAGTGGCCTCCATAATTCTTAAATGGAAGAAGTTTGGAACAACCAGGACTCTTCCTAGAGCTGGCCGCCCGGCCAAACTGAGCAATCGGGGGAGAAGGGCCTTGGTAAGAGAGGTGACCAAGAACCCGATGGTCACTCTGGCTGAGCTCCAGAGATCCTGTGTGGAGATGGGAGAAACTTCCAGAAGGACAACCATCACTGTAACACTCCACCAATCTGGGCTTTATGGCAGAGTGGCCAGACGGAAGCCTCTCCTCAGTGAAAGACACATGAAAGCCCGCTTGGAGTTTGCAAAAAAGCACCTAAAGGACTCTGACTGTGAGAAACAAGATTCTGTGGTCTGATGAAACCAAGCTTGAACTGTTTGGCCTCAATTCTAAGCGTCATATCTGGAGGAAACCAGCACCGCTCATCATCTGCCCAATACCATCCCAACGGTGAAGCATGGTGGTGGCAGCATCATGCTGTGGGGGTGTTTTTCAGCAGCAGGGACTAGGGGACTGGTCAGGGTTGAGGGAACAATGAACAGAGCAAAGTACAGACATATCCTTAATGAAAACCTAAAACAGAGTGCTCAGGACCTCAGACTGGGCCGAAGGTTCACCTTCCAACAGGACAATGACCCGAAGCAGACAGCCAAGACAACGCAGGAGTTGCTTCGGGACAACTCTGTGAAGGTCCTTGAGTGGCCCAGCCAGAGCCCTGACTTGAACCCAATCGAACATCTCTGGAGAGACCTGAAAATGGCTGTCCACCGACGGTCTCCATCCAACCTGACAGAGCTTGAGAGGATCTGCAGAGAATGGCAGAAAATCCCCAAATCCAGGTGTACAAAGCTTGTCGCGTCATACCCAATAAAATTCGAGGCTGTAATCGCTGCCAAAGGTGCTTCAACTAAGTACTGAGTTAAGGGTCTGAATACTTATGTCAACGTGATATTTCAGTTTTTCTTTTTAATAAATTTGCAAAACTTTCTAAAATCCTGTTTTCTGTTTGTCATTATGGGGTATTGAGTGTAGATTGATGAGGGGAAGTGAATTTAAACGATTTCAACATAAGGCTGCAACATAACAAAATGTGAAAAAAGTGAAGGGGTCTGAATACTTTCTGAATGCACTGTATGTCCATTAATTAGTTATGTACCATTGAAATGTATCTTTTAACCCTTTATACTGCTGAGATCCCTTCGACTTTTGAAGACCCTTAAAACAAATATAATCCAGTTTTGTAGTTTTAATTAATATTCTGAAATTTGTAGAATTTGTTTTTCACTTGGAAGTTGTGGGTTCCGATGTGTAAATAAAGGTGGGGAAAAGTCTGATTTAATGCAATTTAATTCCAGGCTATAAGGCAACAAAAGGTGAAAAATTTGAAAGGGGGTGTAGGCTTTCTATCGGCATTGTATGTCAGGTCTGCCACCACTTCAGCCCCATTATACTGATGGCTGGCTATGTGTTGAGAACCTAAATTGTTACCATGCTGGAATGACTTGTAGTAGTTGTTGACTGGTAGAAATTTCAATATTGAAAACAGTGTCAGTTGCTAAGAAATCAAACGCCAATGTCCCACGATGACATATCATGGCTTAAATTGGAACAAAGACAAGGGAATTCTGGAAGTGACAGGCATTTACATGTGATTAGGGAGGACGTTTTCAGAAAAGTTCAACTGGTGCAACAAATTCGAGTTCATGACCGATGAAATACAGACATCTATTTCAACAAGAACAATGCACATGGACAAGAAAGAGAGTAGGCGTAGCCCCTTCATCAAGACACTTGCCTTAACTGCACACAAAAACGAGGGTTTTCAATGGGACCTATGGGAGTGTCGGGCATTGAAACGAATCACAATAACACTGCCGTGGACAGAATAAATGTACGAAAGGGTGAAAACTTGTAGACAACCCCGTGAGGTTATATTATGGACATGCTTCGCTTTATTTCATTTTATTATCTATGATGATCTATTAATTACGGAAAACTGTGCAGAGCATATACTTCGATCCTCTACTACGAATTATTTCCCAGTTGATATACTTATTTGGCTACTAGGTCATCTACCATATAAAACACAATGTCAGTTTGTGTGTTTGTACAGATGTCTGCCCCCCTTCATAAGGGTAGATGTTAAAGGCCAATCTTTTAACACGAATGTGTGTTCACTGCGGTCTATGTTTGAGGATAAAACAAACTTGAAAAACATTTTCTATAAAAGCGTAATTATGTCTCTTTAATTGGAATTGTAGAAGATGGCTTACAAACTGAGCCTCAAGGGCGGTGTACAGAAATGTTTTTTATATATATATATATATATATATATATATATATATATATATATATATAACAATAAATACAAGGCGAAGGAAGGTGAAATTCGCTGAACGTGATGTGCAATGCACGCAAAGTAAAACGTGTGTTAATTTGCATCCGTATGATGTCTAATAAATAAAGATAATAGCACACCTGACACTCAGGGTGACCAGGTCCGAGGAAAAAAATACGGGACACTCGGGCATGGGTCATGCGGGCTGCCGTAGACCCTGTTGCCCATTGTACCATCCTCGGCACCAATGTGAATGCACAGGTTATTGTGGGAAACGTACAAACAATATTACTTTGTTTTAAAATAGATTCAAACTTTTGAGGGTGAAACTCTTTAATCTATCTATAATTCCAGTAATCTCTGTGTGTGTGTCTGTGTGTGTGTCTGTGTGTGTGTATGCGACCGCTGTTTCTCGACAACTACCGGTCCGATATACTTGAAACTTGCCAGGTATATTGCTGGGGACCCGAGGATGTGCCTTTTCAAGGTTTTAAATTAATCGGACAAGTAGTTACCGAGCTATGGCGATTTCTTTACCAAACTCCGCAAGCCGTTCGCTTTGGACCAAACCATTTCATGTAAATAGAGGGGGGGGATTGTCACCGTATTCGCAAGCCGTTCGCTTTGGACCAAACCATTCCATGTAAATAGAGGGGGGGGGGGGGGGATTGTCACCGTACTCGCAAGCCGTTCGCTTTGGACCAAACCATTTCATGTAAATAGAGGGGGGGGGGGGGGGGATTGTCACCGTACTCGCAAGCCGTCCGCTTTGGCTTTGCGAATGGACCAAACCATTTCATGTAAATAGAGGGGGGGGGGGGGGATATAATTTTAGATATATATATAGTACGGGCATGCCCTAGTTAAAAACAATTACAGCTTGAAGTACATTTTTAGCTTTTTGACAAAATGCAGAGCAAGACCACCATGCTTCACAATTTTCTGGAGGTTTCAGAGTGGAATTGGAATATGACAAAAAATTCAAGCACAACTTGTAACCATACCAAAAGGTAAATTGAACATTGCTCAAGCATAACACACTGCATGTCTATCAGATGGTTTGTGCAGGGCTTGTGTGTGTTTGTGTATGCGACCAGGCTTAGATTTGGCCAAGGCCATGAAATCACTACATGGCATATGGACATTGCATGTTACCTGCAGTTCAGCTTTCATGAGATCAACACAACACTACAACCATCCCACTTTTGTCCCATTAGCGAGAACACTCGTTCAACATGAACATTTGGTGGGGGTATGCTCAAGGCAAATTAAATCAGAGTGTACAGGTTTTTCAACTCAGTGCTTGCTGCAAATACCCGGCTGCTTCCATTTCTCTGAAACCATTTGATCTTGATCAACACCCTTCAACAGCATTGGTAAGCAAATGCAATATTCATCATAGAGACTATGGGAAATGGATAACTCCACGAGCATACTGTACGGTGTACAGTAAGCTCCATGACAATTTTCAGTATCCTTCATCAACCAGTCATAACTGGTGGAAAGCAGCCATTCGTCATGAAAGATACACATCCTTTTTGTGGTCGCCTTTCTCTTTTTCAGTGAAATTTGGCCCTTCAACATATCTGTACCAAGTTTGAATTAGATCACTTCAGCCATTCTCAAGTTATAGACATATTACAGACTTTGACCTTTTGACCGCAAAATCTAATCAGTTCATCTTTACATCATTCTACATAACTGTACCAAATTTGGTCAGAATCCCATTGCTGGTTCACAAGTTATCGCAGTAACAGGATTTTTACCTAACATGACCTCTTTTAACAGGATTTTTTTTACCTAAGCCTGGTGTTGGCTTAGCGGTTAGGGTGCCGGCTTGGGATCCTTGGATCCTGGGTTTGAATCCCGGTCGATTGCTAAATTAACACCAGGGGGGTTGACTCAGCCTGTCATCCTTCCGAGGTCGGCAAATCGAGTACCAGCTTGCTGGGATGAATTATCCCGGTGTGTACCCCGGCTTAGAATAGGTACACCGTATCCCTGCGCATCGTAAGAGGCGACCAAGGGTTGGCGCCAGGAAGGGCATCCAGCCATAAAAACATTGCCTCAAACAGGGAACCATGATTGTCATGGGGCCCGCAAGGCTAACCCCTGCTCTAGCGGGGAAAATGGCCTTAAAACGATCATTCATTCATTCATTCATTTGGCCCTTCAAAGTTTGATCACTCCCAGTCCTATGTAATCAGTCCCATGACGCAATGACAGGATTGGCAGTGTTTCGTTTCTGGCTGCTGCTTGCCCTTATTGATAGCATATTGTTGCATGATGGAAGCGTATGCGCCGGGAAGCTTTGAAACGGGGCGCGGGACATTTAAGTAAAAAACAGGACGATCCCGTAAAATACGGGACACCTAATAGTCAGCCTGCTGACATTTTAGGTCGAGGCATCACATAGTTATTTCCATAATATACTGTTGCGGATCCCGGGTCTGTCGACGTACTAAAGGGGGCGGGGGGGGGGGTGAAGTCCCCGGTTCCCTCAGACCCCGGGTCCATGGGGTCGTCGGCTGCGACGAAGCTCGTGCCCAGTGGGTTGCGAGGCAACTTCAATTGCCAATCTCCCAATCGCGGGTGAAGGGTTATCGACCATAATCCGAATACCTTCAAAACCACGTGGCCGGGAAGACCGGGAATTGAACCCCTCGCGATTCCACAGCTTTTTCAATCAGGCGCGCTGAGCGAGTCGTGCGGTGTGAATCGCGGTTTTATATTGCATGATCTACAGACCTAATCGAGCAGCCGAATTTGGTTCAAACGATGCTGGGCCAATGGATTAAAGAACGTACACAAGCAGGTCGAAAGGAAACAAAATGTACACGTCTTTTATTCACAATAGCACAGGAAAAAGGCCGAGAAGCGGACTTAACAATCCTTACCTACCCTAATCCAACATAGTCGCCTGGCACACTCACACATGGGGTGAATCACACACCGGTTAGACTCGTACCGGTGGACGGGCCGACGATGACTTGGGTTCGGCAGTTCCCGCGCGTGGCGCACGGATTGATCTGGCAGACAGCATGAAGGAGGATCCACTCGGAGGACGATCCGGCACTTGAAGGTCAGATCAGCACGGACGACGAACCAGCACGGATAACGAACCAGCTTGAGGACTAAGGAGAAGCGCAGCACGGATGAACCAGCTCGGAGGACAACCAGCTTGAAGGACGAACGAGGAGGGAGAGCTCGAAGCACGATTGGTACGGGCCTTTATCGGATGGAATTTCCTTCTAGAAGTTTCCACGGCCTCCCATTGGCCGAGGTTGGTCACGTGCGGTCATTGCGCTCACATCCCCCCTGGAAGGTTTCATTCCCCGCTTCCTTTTGGAAGGTTTCATTCCACACCTACCACTGTCGCGGTTGATCACGTGGACTGTTTCTCCCTGCCCACAAACCAACGTCTTCGTTCAACCATAGGACGGGTTGGAATCCTGCCTAACTCAACGCATATCTGCTTTAATCACTACACAACGGGAAGGGAGCTAATCTTTACATTTAATAAGAAATAACCGACTAATGCAGGCTACATGTTGTCGTGTATTAACTATAGGGGGTGTCTTTTATTGCAAAACCATAACAATATGATTAGAGTAGTTCCTTCTTTTTGTGTAATGGGTTAGTCTGTGATATGCATTGGTGAAGGGTTAGAGAAGTTTTCCCCTTTTCTCCCCATTTCCTTGGGGTTAATTGTAAATCCTATACGAGCTTCGTGGTGCGTGCTGTGCAGTGCGGGCGCTAATTTGCATATCGCGCCTAAAGCTGGTTTGAATCGTGCGCCGGAACCCAATGGCCACTTTCCCTTATCCCCACATAATCTTCTTTTACTAGACACCATAATTACACAACATTTACCAATAATTAATACACGTTTTTATTTGCTAGGGTTTTATTCACACGTGATGTTCCATTGCATTAAGACATTGTACACGCCATTCATTACCACCCGACCCGAAAGCCTCAGCACTCCACTCGCCACAACCTTTGCTTTGACCACACATGACCAACCCACATTATGTCATCAACTTCACCTCATCCACTAACCACAGACGCCACTATAGCTCGGAAGCACCGAGAGGAGATCACAAGCGGCAGAAGCGCCTTCATTCACCGGACTGTATTACCCCTCAGAACAGACAGGTGCTAATTTGCCATTAGCGACCCATGGAGATTTAATCGATCCTATCATCCTTAAAAACAATTACGTGCTCCAAATATTCTCCCAGTGCCGACAACACAAAGAACACATCGTTAGCCCCCACTCATGTTAATCGCAGAGCTCTGTCCCGTGAAGGTGAAGCCGGAGTTGTGCTTCTGCATCTGCGAGTCTGCGAACATTCACTGGTTGCGCCCACAGACGTCCGCATGGGTGTTTGCCAACGTACTTGCACGTAACGTAAACGCGTGCACTACGGAGCAGTGTCGCATTTACTAAAACTAAAGCATGTACAGAAAACGAAGAAGAACCCAGAAACGGAAACCCGTTTTCACCCACGGTAAAAGTGTAAACAAAGAGACATGCTAGTTGCATTGTAGTGGATCAATTTCTGGAGCCTACAGAAATGGATAGGAGAAGGATATTGAATGCCTTAAGGAAGAATTTATTTGGCTATGCTGTGCTTGAGGATCAGTTGTGGCAATATTATGCTGAAATCTACACTTAAACCCATGGAAGAAGGCGCAAAAGGAGATGGTCTGTGAGGCCTCTGCACATATCCAGGTCAGATGAGGTGTCATACAAATGTTTGTATTTGCTGACCTCATCTGAGAGTCGCTCCTCAAACTGCTCCATTGCTATTCTCTGTTTGAATGCTTTGGTTCTTTGTTTTAGGTCCGTTTTGGGTCTGGGCCCAACCTCCAATGCTACCGGATATACTTCTCTGCTCAACCAATCAGCGTTTGTTTTGACACACATGACCACAACTATGCGCGACGTGTTGTTGAGACTTTGGAGGTGTGCGTGTCGACCCCTCTGCGAGCCTTTGCAGGCTACGGTTACCCATAAACCCCTTCTCTGCGTAGCTACGCAGAGACGTTTACATGTGTCTTCACAGAAGCATAACTCCGGCTTGACACGGCTGAAGGACCGTCTGGAGGGATTCGGTTGCGAAGGTCTGGTGAGGGCAGGGATAAGTGGGGATCCACCAATCTGCATCCCCGGATTTTGTCAAGCAAATTCTAGATCCACTTTCTGGCCCCGCCCTCGCTAAGGTATTATAAAAGAGCTACAGGGCAGTACTTCGGCGTGTTGTTTCTTGGCTTTGGTCCTGCACGTTGTTTCTTGGCTTTGGTCCTGCACGTTGTTTCTTGGCTTTGGTCCTGCATATTGGTTCTAGGCTTTGGTCCTGCATGTTGGTTCTAGGCTTTGGTCCTGCATGTTGGTTCTAGGCTTTGGTCCTGCATTGGCTTGGGGTCGGTACTTGTCCTGTGGTGTTTTGCAAGCAGCAATTGAGACTGGAGAGGTGGCATTGACGTTGGTGGGGTCGAGCTGGGAGGCAAAGCATTGGGACGGATGGAATGAGCGCATTGTCAGGCGTATGTTAGGGCCGAAGCCAATCCACACTTGCACATATCTTTTGGGCTCTTCACACAGTTGGTTATTGATCTCATGCATTATTTTCTCAACTATTTTTATGCCTCCGCCGACGAAGTCGGCATTATGTTTTCAGCTTGTCCGTCCATCTGTCCGTCCGTCCGTCTGTCCGTCCTTCCATCCATGATAGGTTTTCGTTACTGCGATAACTTCAGAACAGCTGAAGGGATCTTAGTCAAATTTGGTGCAGGTATGTATAATGAGGTAAAGATTAACTGATTAGATTTTGGGGTCACGAGGTCATAGGCCAAATGTCAGAGGGTATAAATCCTGTTACCGCAATATCTTGTGAACCAGTGATGGGATTCTGACCAAATTTGGTACAATTATGTTGAATGATGTAAAGATGAACTGATTAGATTTTGGGGTCAAGAGGTCAAAGTCTGTAATAGGTCTCTCACTTGAGAATGGCTGAAGTTATCGAATTCAAACTTGGTACAGGTATGTATAATGATGTAAAGATTAACTGATTAGACATTGGGGCCCTGAGGTCAAAGGTCAGAGGTCATGTCAGGTGAAAATGTGATGACTTGTGAACGGCTGAAGAGATTTAAATAGAAACTTGGTACAGGTATGTATAATGATGTAAGCATGAACTGATTAAATGTTGGAGCAAGAGGTCAAATGTCAGAGGTCATGTCAGGTAAAAATTTGATAACTTGAGAACAGGTGAATGGATTTAAAGCAAACCTGGTACATGTATTATAATGATGTAATAATGTGGGCGGAGGCATATCAGTTGACGTCGTGACGTCAAAGAGTGTCGTCCAGTTATTTATCGTTCTCCCTTAAACGCAGACTCACCATCAAATTCAGAGGGCATCAACGATTGGCAGCGTTGCTGTAGCCCCCTCCTCTGGAGTGACTGACCACCACTGATAAAGCACCTTCGCAGTTTCTCTTGCACCACATGCATTTACAAGCATGACACACATGACACCCTGCACTCTCTATGGCCACGCATCCTTGACACCACAAATATTGGTCCCCTCCTTATCCCCTCCTTTAGTGTCTGGGTCATGGAAGCATGACTGCTTTCATCTGGTAAGCAAGAGGCAGTTGAACATCGTACTTGCTCTATCTACTGTTCCTTTCTGCCTCCGCGGATGGTCTGATGGGTACCCTGTATTGTGTATAGCCGGTAGGTAAGGCATATGATTAAGTCTGCATCTCTTCCATTTACTTGGCTTTGTAAATATTGCTGCACTCCCCATTGCCTGCGATCGCTTGTACATTTTGGATCTGCATTCCCCCATTGTACCGTTTGTGTAAACCCTTTCTCCTCCCCCCTCCCACCACCCCGGACATTAAAGCCCTTGAGTTTCATCCCCCCCTTCTTTTTGCATAATTAACCCTGTTTTTATATACAATAAATCCCTTGTTGATGTTCTTTCCAATCTGTCCGTGTTCGTCATTTCCTCCATTGATCTAGCACTGTTCGCAAATTAGGTTAGACTGGAAGATTATAATTCCCCAATTAATTGGTTTGTTCAATCCGGCATGCACCAGCGGCAAAGCTCTGCTGCCTTAATTAAAATCCAATTTAGAGAAGAGTGATGCATAGCAGTGCGTTCCCCGTTTGGAAAGCCATGTGGCACAGGTAAACGGTGGTAAGAAGGAGAACCCTGGGGCCACATGGTGGACCAATTGGCATTCGCGGTTGGCTAGCAACCTGCCGTGGTACGAAGTTATTTTTGCTGGGTAGCCTCAGGCATTGTAGGCTCGAGGAGAACTCGGGATTCCTCCTCGTAGTATTGTGACTTCACAGGAGACATCTCAGTGTGTCGAATGGTTCATCGAGACGAGATCCGACACGGAAGTTCAGCGTAATTTCCATACAAAGTATGGAAGGAATCCGTCACTGTGGACTAGTATTAGAGAGTGGTACAAGAGGTTTAAAGAGACTGGAAGTTGTCAGAAACAGAAAAGTACCGATCGACCAAACACAAGTGCAGCAGACGTTGAATGAGTGGGTGAATCATTTCATCAAAGGCCCAGAAAATCAATCCGATGCACATCCATAGAAGTAGCGCTCCCAATCACCAATGTACACATGATTTTTACCCTGCGCTCGCGAAGCGAAAGGCAGGGTTAAGCATTCGGGTCCGTCCGTACGTGCGTGTCTGCATTAAAAAAAAAATCATTTTCTTGGCAACCGTTGGTCCGATTGACATGAAATTTTCACCATAGGAGGGCCTCCTCCTGTATAATTTTTTAATGATAATTATGGCATCACAGGTCACGTGGTACAGGCGCCATCTTGGAAAAACCAAAAAACTTTGCATCTCTATATCTCAAAAACCACTGCAGAGAAATAATTGAGACAGGTCTCATTGCCAAGAACTCTCCAGGCGGAATAGCATATGTGAATGATGATGTCACAGGTGCCGCCATTATGATGTCATAATTCGACAAGTAAAAAACGTTATCTGATCGGGATGAAATTTCTTGAGCATCTTCTCGGTATAAATTGATGCAGAAATAAAATTATAATGACGTTGTAGGTCACGTGGTTGTGGCCTGCCGGCTTGTGAGTGTTCATTAAAGCATGGCTTACTTGCCGCTCGGCAATGTCCGGGTACTGTCTGCCTTTGTGGTGGTTTAATGGAGGTTTTGCATGGCCGGCCTTGTAAATGTAAAACGTAAAGGAAAGCGACAAAGGGAAATCACATACTGGGGAAAACTAACCTTAATCCCTAACTAGTTAGCACAGCTTCACCCCTCGTGTGAAGACACATAACCAATCTTAAGCTACAGTTTCCCTACTTAAATGCATCGAGATGTCTCCTACGTGTCCACGATCCATGCTATAACTATACAATCCCATCTTTACTATGGGATTGCTCTATCTACCCCCACAAACATAGCATTATTTTAGAGCATTCAGTGAAATTTTTAATTATCTACATTTAAAAGGTTTTGCCATCCAAATGCCACAAAGCCGTAAGTAATGCAAAATAAAATTAAAATTGTACATGATACTTTCTTAGCTTTCTGTTTCTCAATCCATGCTGTCAATATCATCACAACAGAAATTCCTGAAACATGCAGCGACATTGCTGAACGGTGATCCTGTGGTGGTGCCAGTCCAAGCACCAGCAATGCTTCACTGAGTCTGGCATGCTTGGAATGAGCACGACGATGCTGCCAAGGCGAGAGGAGGGGGCTTTCACCTTCCTTCGCACACAGACAAACAAGACAGGCTGTTCTTTAGTAATGGTTTCTTTCTATTACATGTGAACTATTTGTTTCATGCTCAGCTTGGCTGCAGATAGGTCCACCTCAAAGCCTTGCATTAGTCTCATGTCCCAGGTGATAGCATCCCACCTGTGATAAATACATTTGTTGGTATCGCCAGGGTAACAAGTCACGTGGGTGGCTTTTTTGAGTTTGGTTTGTGTTGGTCAGCGCCTACTGTTACAATGAAAAGGGTTGTGTGATGTTGGGCCGAACAAACGGTAGGTAGCATTGTCAATCATCAGGGGTGTAGGCTTATTTATGTCAACAATCACAGTATCACTTTGCAGGTCATGAGAAAAGTTTGAATTTGATTCAATAATGCATTATCATGATTTCATTCAATAATTAATTCCTAATTCAATAATTCATTCATAATTAATTCAATAATTAATTCAATAATTCACTAATGAACTCATTAATGCATTCAATAATTTAATTCATAGTTCATTTAGTAATTCATTCATTCATTATTGTGCAGCTTGTGGCTGCTGGGATGCAAAATTACTGCAAGCATGGCTTTGCCTTTATGCAGTGCCTACCCTCCCTCCCCCCCACCCTCTCCCCCAAATACAGACGAGAAAGCTCAAAGGAAAGAGCACCAACTCTGCACCATCCTTTCAGAATTACCGAATAGCAATAACAACACAAGAAAGTATCTCAAAACGCAAAGCCTGTCCATGTACTCTTTGTACTCAAACTAAGCGTGACGAAAACAACAGCTTAAAAAAGAAGAAAATTATTAATTAGTGTTTTCCATTTTCTCATAATGAACGTTTGTTGGAAATTTTATGATCGAAGTTTGATTCGTAAACTAGAGCAGTGCGACTGTCGCCAATATGTCTCTGCATAGTCCCACAATGGGTAGATGCCCTCGTTCACTGTCCTAAAAATAAACAAGTTTGATTTTATTTCCTTCAGCTGTTTTCAAGTGTCAAATTTTCACCAATCATGACAGGTTTCGCATTGATCGGTGAAGTGGTAGCAGAGAAGGGATTTTAAAAATATATATCGGCTTTCAAGCTAATATGGCTGCCACACTACGTGATATATGACCTTAAAAATGTACAGTCTGCATATGTATGGGTAGGGGATCATGTTTGTGAAGTTTCATGTTGATCGGATAAGGTTAGTTTTTCTTTCCAAGATGGCTGCCAAACCACATGACGTATGACATCATCATTTTCAAACCATATGCAACAATGGTGATAGATGACATTTGTTAAATTTCGCATCGATAGGGTAAGCGGTTTCAGAGATATAATTACGAGTATTTAATATTTTCCTTCAATCCAATATAGGAGCCAAGCCTGGTGTTGGCTTACTGGTTAGGGTGCCGGCTTGGGAGCCTAGGATACTGAGTTTGAATCCCGGTTGATCGCTGAATTAACACCAGGGGGGTTGACTCAGCCTGTCATGCTTCCGAGGTTGGGCACATTGAGTACCAGTTCACTGGTAATTCCCTGTGTGTCGCAAGAGGCGACTAACAGGTTTGGCGGCAGGAAGGGCATCCAGCCATAAAACATTGCCTCAAAACGGGGACCACGGTGCCCGAAAAAGGCCAAACCCCTACTCTGCGGGGAAAAAATGACCTCTAAAGGTGGTTGTAATCCAATATAGGAGCCACACCATGCGCCCAATGATATTTTCGTGATCATCTTTTGATTGCTATGCCTGGTCAATGACACATGTAAAGTTTCGAGTCAATCGATTTGGTGGTTTGGGAGGAGATTTTTAAATAGGTTTTAAGTTAAATCCAATATGGCTGTCAAACCATTCTACCTATGATGTCATAAATATAATACTGTATATTTTAATAAAAATGAGTCATAGATCTTGTACATGCAATTTCAGATTTTTAGGATAAGGAATTCGATTAAAACATTTTTGGCTGGTATACCACTTCACCTATGACGTCATCATTATCATGCTTTTGTTCCCAAATGGGACCACTTGACAATGTGCCAAGTATAACATTTTTCCATTCAGCAGTTTCCGAGAAATAATTTTTTACTTATTTGCGTTTAATCCAAGATGGCTGCCATACCACGTGAGCTATGACGTCGCAATTATCATAAAAACATTCTGCATGGGTGTCACTCCTACCCTGAAAGTTTCGTCTCAATCGGACATGTGGTTGCTGAGAAAAATGAGGTTTAGCCCGTAGGGACGGATGGATGGACGGACCGACAACCCGAAAACATAATGCCTCCGCCACCTTCGGGGGCGGAGGCATAATGATGATATTTTACTGTTAATCATGTTGGGGAGGGCGTTGTGAGGACTGTTATAAAATATTTTTTTTGTTTGGTTCTGGGGCCACGAGATAAATTATGCTCAATTTTTGCATCTATTTTTAAGTGTGTGTGTGTGTGTGTGTGTGTGTGTGTGTGTGTGTGTGTGTGTGTGTGTGTGTGTGTGTGTGTGCGCGCGCGTGCGCACAACTCGAGAACCCTTGATAATGCTCCAGCTGCCATCTCCTCAGTTGTTTCGAGCAGAGCGGCAATCTGACCCGTGGTCGAAGATCGCTGCCTTCACTCGACCCAACTACGCTGAATACTGATATTGCTTTGATGGGTTGACTGACTTCGTGAATGCAACTGAGGTTGTGGATCACCTGATGTGGGTAATGTACAAATGTGGATCCGTGACCGAAGTTGTGGATCCACTATTTGGAGAGGTTCTGGGCTGAAAGGATCGAAACCTCGAGGAAGAACGATGCCCAGCTGATGATATCCATGTGGTTAAGAAACCAGTAAATTGCTCACAGGTTGAGGTTCTTACTTCAGGTAAGGGAATTTTGTTTTGAAGTTTACAATTTAAATAAAGTTCAATATAGGATGTTGTGAAATTCTCCTAATCTACAGCAATCTTTCTTATATAATATTTTAGGAATAGCTGATACTGTACAATTAATTGAGAGTGTGTGTGTGTGTGTGTGTGTGTGTATGTGTGTGTGTGTGTGTGTGTGTGTGTGTGTGTGTGTGTGTGTGTGTGTGTGTGTGTGTGTGTGTGTGACTGGTGTGACTGCCACCGCGCACTTGTATTAACAGGAAATGGTATGAACTCGACACCTCATATCCACGGATATTTCTCGTATTTTCTGTATTTCCTGAGTCTGATTTGCATCCTGGGACACAACACTCATGTTTAACCATTTTTGGAAGTGACACTCTCTTTCGTTTAAATCAGGGGTTCTTAACCTTTTTCCCTGTCAAGACCCCCAATGGGATTGCCCACGATGTCCCCATACCCCCTTCGCTAGACTGTTGACTGACCAAGGCGCACTTAAGGTGCGGTGCGCATGGCTTGGGGGGACTGGGGGCATGTCTCCCTATAATTTTTTTGATTTCTAGGTGCTCTGTGGTGCATTCTGAGGGGTGTTTTTTTTACTTTAATTGCCTATTTTTTTGGATGAAAATTGGTAACTTATTACCCAGAAAATGGGCCAAGTCCGGGGATCCGCGCCTGATTACCAGTCCCATTAGGTTCCAGTGTGACTTCAAAATTTCTCAATAGCTTAGTTTTACATCTATCTATAATTCCAGTAATCTCTGTGTGTATGTGTGTGTGTATGTGTGTGTGTCTGTGTGTCTGTGACCGCTGTTTCTCGACAACCACGGGTCCGATATACTTGAAACTTGCCAGGTATATTGCTGGGGACCCGAGGATGTGCCTTTTCAAGGTTTGAAATTAATCGGACAAGTGGTTCCCAAGGTATGGTCACCGTACTCGCAAGCCGTTCGCTTTGGCTTTGCGAATGGACCAAACCATTTCATGTAAATAGAGGGGGGGGGGGGGGGTTCTACCGTACTCGCAAGCCGTTCGCTTTGGCTTTGCGAATGGACCAAACCATTTCATGTAAATAGAGGGGGGGGTTCTGTGGTCGTTACTGCCACGTGGTTTCAAAGTTTTTTTTTGTTGTTGTTGTTTGCACGCATGTTTTTTTGCACCCACGTACGGGCACGCCCTAGTATGGATAATTAGGAACAGAACAGGAAAGAAAATCATTAGGATTTATCCCTATTTATTTATTTGCTTGTTAACAAAGAAACAATACAAACTAAAAAAACTAAAACATGCAAGTTTTATGCAAGCCGTTTTACTAATCTAGTGAGATTGTTGCTACTGTTTTCATGAAATCAGAATATGGAATCTGGGCACAGTTCATTACAATGCCACTCGCATATCATCGGACACATCAAGTCGATTTCTCCACTTTGATTTCAGGTTCAATAATGCAGAGAAACCTGTTTCACAGAGATACGTAGTTGTGAAGGGAACCAACGCATTCATTGCCCTCTTTGCCAAACTAGGGTAAGCTGCTATCTGCTCACACCAAAACTGCTTAAAATCCAGCCCAGCCTTTCTGAAATCAGCTTTCTTTCTTTGCTCTTCTTGGAACTCGATCAAATCATCCTTCACTAAATCGTTGTCACTCATCGTAGAAATATCAAACGAGTAAGGGTTCTGGAAACAAACGGATCCCGTGCTAAGATCATCAATATCTGAGGAATAACCCTCAAAATTGGTACTTGGGACTTTCAAATGGTCCTTAACTTCTTGAAGTATTTTCCCAGGCAATGCCTTTTCATCTTTTCCATCAAGAAGGATATCGCCAAGGATTGGAAAGTTCGCCATGTTTCCGCTTTCAACACGGCGACTCCAAATAGATAATTTCTTCGTGAATGCCACTAACTTTCCCCTGGCTTGAATAATGTCCACATCCCTTCCCTGCATCGACATGTTCAAGTCATTGAGGTGACCGAAAATATCGGCCAAATATCCCAGGCTAACAATAACATGCTCATCTTCAAAACTGTTCGCAAGAGGGGATTGTTGATGCCTGAGAAATTCGACAATTTCTTCCTGAAGTTCCACTACATGTGTGAAAACACGACCATGAGATAGCCAATGTACCTCTGTGTTTTACAGTAAAACACAATGTTCCGCCCCAATCTCATCACAGAATTTTTGAAATAGCCGATGATTTAATGCCCGTCCACGAATAAAGTTGACTGTCTGCACGACTATTACCATCACTTCATTCAGTTTCTTTAACAACGTTTTGGACGTCAAGGCTTTGTGATGTAGAACACAGTGTGTGGTCAACACATGTGGAACTTTCTCCTTGACCAGAGCGACGAACCCAGATATCTTGCCAATCATGGCAGGAGCTCCGTCCGTGCAAATAGACCCAACCAAATCCCATGTTAATTCATGGCGATCAAAGAACAGTTCGATCAACTTGAACACATCAGCTCCTTTAGTTGTTGTTTCGAGTCGTTCGCATAATAAAAATTCTTCCTTGAGTTTCATCTCATGAACGTAGCGGACGAATACGAGCAATTGACAGTGGTTTGTAACGTCAGTCGATTCATCGAGCTGCATGCTAACTTTTGCAGGACTGTTTTTAATCTCGCTGACAACTTGTGTTGCTATGTCCTGACTCGTGTCTCCAATTCTCTGGCGTACAGTGTCGTTGGACAAGGACGCCTGACTCAATCGCTTCACAGCATCCTTCCCCAGCACGATTTTAACCATCTCCAATGCACACGGCTTCACTAGGCTTTCTCCGATTGTGTGGGGCTTCTTTTCCTTGGCAATCATATACGAAACTTTGGAGGAGGCTTCCAGAAAAGGCTTCTCAGTGGTAACAAACCCATTCGATGAAAGAGTTCCTTTCTGATCATAACGAAGTCTTTTCACCTTGAAAGCATCAATGGAGGTGTCAACATGATCCGTGTTTGCTTTGGAGGTGCTCTCTCAGTCCTGATGGCTTCAAATTTCCATTGCTCATTACCAAATTGCAAAGCATGCATTGGGGTTTATCAGTTCCATCTCCTTCTTTCACACAGGTGAAGCCAAAGTGAACATAGTCGTCATTCCAATTCCGTTTTTTGACGGACAACATCTTGCAACAAATCTGTGAAAGAACAAGCATTCTGAGTATTGCGCTGCAATACATGTCCCCTACCGTAGTTCAAAGTGCCATAACTTTGTCAAAAATGATCGAATATGCAAATTTATGCACGGTTGATGCTGGTTTTCAAACTTGATCTGAGGTATGCTGAGACACGTGTGTCATGCCTTGCCTCGTTGATAAGCCCCCAAGGTCGCTCCGTGGAGCGGCCTGCACGTATTGCACTGTGTGAATTATATAAATTATTACCAACTCACGGTCTGAGGTACTAGCGATTCAAGAGATATCCATTAATTTTTAAAAATATTTTCGTTTAATTAACGATATCTGCCAAACCACATGCCCTATCGCAAATTCCAAAATGACATTTTAGTAGACTGAAATGCTGAACAGATTTGTGAAGTTTCCCCTCGATTGGATCAAAAATGAGGGAGGGGCTCGGTTTTAAAGGTTCATGCTCAAAAACGTCATAACTCTGAAACCATCAGTAATTTATTATATTTTCCGGTTCACGATCAATGATCGATGTGTATATATATATGTTGCTCAGTTTGGCCCCGCCCCTCCCGAAAGCACGCGCTGTGTCGCGCTGTTGACGTTCACGAGACGAGGCTGAGGACGCGTGTGCGGCTTGAGGAGAACTCGAGAATAAACAAGAGATATCCATTTTTAAAAACATTTTTGTTTAATTAACGATATCTGCCAAACCACGTGCCCTATCGCAAATTCCAAAAGGACATTTTAGTGCTGAACAGATCTGTGAAGTTTCCCGTCGATTGGATCACAAATGAGCGAGAGGCTCGGTTTTAAAGGTTCATGCTTTAAAACGTCGTAACTCTGAAACCATGTGACGCATGATGTCATGCTCGCTGACTTTTTTGCTCGTCATGGGTATGCGATTCTGCCTACAAAGGTTGGCCTCGATCTGTTCAGCCGTTGCAGAGAAAAAGGGGTTTTCGTGCTTTCACGAAAAACAATATGGCGGCCGAACCATGTGACCTGTGACGTCATAATTACCATTAAAATATTCTACAGACCGAGTCCATCATATGGTGAAAATTTTTATCTCAATCGGCCCTATTATTGCAGAGAAATTGGTTTTTAAAGGAAATTAAAACTTAAAATGGCACTGAGTTAAGGATCATCAGAATTATCAAATTCCCAAAGTTCAAAGTGCCATAATAGTGTAGGCTGTTATGTCATTTCGTGTTTTTTTTTTGTTAAAAGCAAAATTCCACTTGATTCCTTGTCTTTGGGGTGTCACATGTTCGAAAAAATAGGTTGTTAATTTTTTAAAACGGATTAAGTGTGTCAAATCCAAGATGGCCGCCAAAATATATAAATTCCATTAAAACTGGTATTCTGAACACAGTATGAGGTCCAAATTAATGATAATACCCATAATTTCAATACCAAGGAGTTCAAAAACAATTGATTTCAATATGGCAGTCAAATTCAAAATGGTGGAAAAATCCAAGATGGCCGCCACTTCTTAAATAACCACAGTACAAAAACTTAATGTTCTTGATAACACAAATTGTGAATGATGAAATAGGTCCATTTTGGTGGTAATGCCCACATAAGTAATGCTAGGCCGTTGGGGAAACATGTTACTGATTCGTTGAAATCGGTGGATGCCAGCCATAGTGAGAAATAGTGAGAAAATCCAATATGGCTACCACTGTTTTACACAAAGGTCCACATTGCTATAACAATGATAGCGTAATGTAATTTCCTGTTTGACCATATTTAAATATTCCTGTCTCACAATCATCCGTTTTAACTTACAAGTCCTCGTGTTCATCTCCCACAATGTTCTGAGCTGATTGTTCATTGTTGCTACAGCCGTAGTTCAAACAGCTACAGACCTCTGTGCATGGGAGTTTATTGCTGCGGCAACTACAGGAGTTTCCTTTGCATCCTGATTTGCAGCCACATTTTACCAGCTTAGTCACGGCCTCTGGTGCTGGAGGGTTCAAACACATCACCGGAAGAAATCTATTTTCCTCTGACTTCCATCCGTAGTCAGTGGGAGAAGGAAGGGACGGTTGACTTTCGCATGCCTGCATCCATATCATTGCAATATAATGTGCTCGCAGAATGTGTGGTGTCAATGATCCAGAGGTTGGAGGCAGACTCTCTCCCTCGGCCTGTCGATTTGACTACAAGAACCATCGTAGTGCATTTACTTTGGTGTGTGTTTTGGATCTGTACAACAAGCAAACGAACCTTTCCAGTTGGTCAATTGCGTTTGGAGAGGGTGTAGCAGCAGATTTGCCAAGTGAAGCAAGTGAATCCAGTATCATATCATCGCAGGACATGAACACCTTCATACACCAGTCCTTTGTCCTGCCGGCGAACCTGCCACACATATCTGATCCTGTGAAAGAATGAAACCCGAGAATAGCTGAGGCGCGGTTAACTCCTAACTTTTCAAAGATAGGTTTGACTGCAATTTTCCTATTCAGTTTTCCTTTTCCGGTAAGGAAATATGTCTCAGCAGGTAGCTGTGGATACATGTGGATCATCAGCAAGAAGACCGGTATCTGGAGAGTCTATTACAAGTTCTACATCGCCGTTAACTGTTAGGGCATGGAGCAAGAGTAACGTATCCGCTTCTTCATGACCGTGTTTTACCAATTCATCAGGCACACTTACATTGCCTTTTGTCTCAGTGCCGAAGGTTACCATGAACTTCTTCAATTTGTTGGCAGAGTTGTTGCTGTGATCCAGAGTCTTTGCAGCTAAATACTCTACAAGTTCTGCCTTGGTTTTGACACTTGAAAGGAAGTCCTTCAAGGAAATATTCTGGATCAGTGTACTATCTTGGATGTGATAGTAGGTCGAGTTTCCCTTTGTTCTCTTTTTTCTCATTTGCTCTTTCAGAGAACTTTCGACGTATCTGTCAAATACCAGTCTTACTTCGTCGTAGTTAGCTGCAATCCTGATAAGCTTTTCAAGAAATGACATGGCAAAATCACTGCATGTTTTCATTTTGTCTGTCTTGGAGATGGAGTTAACGAGGGCCATGCCATCTATGACTACAACTTTAAATTTCTCAGACATGTCGGACATGTCAGTTGAAGCTTCTTGCTCAGGCTGCGCTTCTTATACTTCAGGCGCCTCGGCTTGGGGTGGTACTTCAGTTTGGGAGTTTTCACTCAATACTTGGTCGCCAGAAACACTCGGTATGGCATTAGCTGGATCGCTTGTGGCTTCTGTTGGGCTAGGTTGCTCCTTGGTAACTAGCGCTTCAAGATGATGAAGGACCTTAGCCTTGTCATATGCTAGGAGAAGTGACCCATCCGAAGCGAAAAGGGCACGTGGAACAATTCCAAATTCATACTTCCCAATACAGTCCTTTAGATCAAGGTCTGGATGGCTTCTTGATGCTACTATAAACCTCTGTAGGAGTCCTCGTTCTTCTTTGACTTTAATGAGTTTGTCACCTGCTTTCACTTTGTTCACTGTGTTGGCACTTTTGAAAGTGCCTATGTTCTTTCTCTTCATTGGATCCCACACTGAAAGTTTTCCTTCTGTAAGGCATTCTTTGACAAATGTCTGGAACAACTGTTGTCCGATGGCATCGGGGCCTACTATGTCCTTTGTTACCTTTTCATCAATTACTTTCTTGGTAAGAAGGTTACACAGGTCACTCTCATCGGTTACGAATGGGTCTCCATGAACAACAAATACCTCTGTCAATCTAGCGGAATTTCTCATTACTCGGGTGGACTTTTCCCCTGTGATCTCGTGGTGTTGGTCTCTGGTATCAGCACCTTCCATGCCATATTCTCTTTGAAACTCCTCTACTAGATTAGACAAGTCAGGTGCAATCAGGAAGAAACGGTCTAGAGCTCTCTCAATTTGGGTTATTCCAGTAATGCGTCCAATGACCTTGAGTTTGCGGTTCTCCTGCTCAATTCCGTGATCTGGACCTATTGAAGTGAATGCAGCAATCCCCTTCGTCACACAGAAATTTCCTTTCAGGAGTTCTGCCCAGACATCTGGAAAAACTTGTTCTGTTTGCTGCATTGTTGACAGGTACAAAGGAAGCAAACGTGTGTAGTTTGGGCTTCATGAAAAGCGCTATACAAAATAAATGAATTATTATTATTATTATTAGTTCAGGTGGTCGTGAGCAAAGAAGTACTTGATAAGAGCTTCAGTAAGATAAGCTTGATAAGAGCTTGATGTTTTGAATTTGACTGCCATATTGAAATTAATTGTTTTTGAACTCCTTGGTATTGAAATTATGGGTATTATCATTAATTTGGACCTCATACTGTGTTCAGAATACCAGTTTTAATGGAATTTATATATTTTGGCGGCTATCTTGGATTTGACACCCTTAATCCGTTTTAAAAAATTAACAACCTATTTTTTCGAACATGTGACACCCCAAAGACAAGGAATCAAGTGGCATTTTGCTTTTAACAAAAACAAAACACGACAGCCATTTTAAAGACATAGCAGCCTACACTATAACTTTGTCAAAAATGATCGAAACGTCGTGAAGTTCGAACTTGACCTGTAACTTATCATGAGGAAGCCATGTGCCAAGTTTGAAATCATTAGCATTAAGCGTTTAGAAAAAAAGTCCGGAAAACTGTTCTTTGCGTGACGGACTGACAGACTGACAGACTGACGGACTGACGGACTGACGGACGGAGGGACGGAGTGCAAACCTATAGTCCCCTCCGGTGTACACCGGTAGGGGACTAATAATAAGAAAACTATTAACAAACGCCACAGAAGATAAAACATTAGTCCACGTGAAATAAAGTGTTGGCCACTAACACCGAAAACAACAGAAAGAGATGTACAGAAGATTAAGAAATTCCTCACACTATACTACTTCAACGTACCCAATCAATCAACTTTCGCAGCTGAATCAATTTTCACGGACCGGGTGTTTACGGACACGGATATCCGGCCGCCACATTTATGTTATTGCATTATAATGAATGTGGATGCCCTATTTATCTATATTATAATAGCCGTAGATGATTCTGTCTGTCTGTCTGTCTATCTGTTGGGTGTCTGTCCGGGGTGTGGCTTACTCGGTTTGCAGAGTAGCTCCACCCATAGCTCCACCCATTCTGGGAGTGGCTATAAACAAATATCCACCATTTTATTAACTCGCATAGCTTTGAGTCCTGTTTTGTAGGCCCGTGGTGTCTTGCTCTCCCCCAGTTTTATTTCAAATCAAATTCGATAAATCATTTCATTTTTCACAGTCGCTAACATAGTTTTAGACTCGGTTGAAAAAAAACGGGAAGAAAATCCGATGAAAGTTGCCGTTTATAGAACGAAATGAATTCTCAAAGGCCTGTAACTTCAAGGCCATTGAGTCTCTCTCACGCCTTTATCTCCAATCTAACTCACCATATGATTTCATTTTTATCGATGGTTTTACTTTTAGACTCGGTGTCAGCAATAATTGAGAACAATCCACACACGCGGGAAAATGCAGAGATATATTTTTTAAAATTGCGTCATGGTGTATCATACACCGCCCAACATGACACCGCCGGCAATGTGTCGATATATATTAAAAATTCGCTTTTGCTTTTCCGTTATGATATATTACTATTTCGTTTGATGATAGTCGTCACAAAAACGACAACAATGATGCCGACATATATTTCTTCGTTTTTATTTCATTCAACATATTAGCCGGAAGTAAAATATGTTTCAGGAAATTACCGAGAGATATTTCTTCGTTTTTTTTATTAGTTATGTGCGCATACACTTTAAATAGGTTTATTTGAAATCTTTAATTTTCCACAAACATTCCACACACGCGGGAAAATGCAGAGATATATTTTTTAAAATCGCGTCATGGTGTATCATACACCGCCCAACATGACACCGACGGCAATGTGTCGATATCTATTTTAAATTCGATATATCATTTCATTTTTCACAGTCGCTAACATAGTTTTAGACTCGGTTGAAAAAAAACGAGAAGAAAATCCGATGAAAGTTGCCGTTTATAGAACGAAATGAATTCTCAAATGCCTGTAACTTCAAGGCCATTGAGTCTCTCTCACGCCTTTATCTCCAATATAACTCACCATCATGGTTTTCGACTCGGTGTCAGCAACGCGGGAAAACGCAGAGATATATTTTTAAAAATACACCATATCACCGCCCAACAGCCAACAAGTATCATACACCGCCCAACATGACACAGACGTCAACATTTCGACATTATCGCTTTTTCTTTAAACCGAGCCGAACCGAATAAACCGAGTGAATTCACCGTTTACCTTTGATGCCAGTCGTCACAAAACGACATATATTTCTTCGTTTTTATTTCATTCAACATTTTTAGCCGGAAGTAAAATTACCGAGAAATTACCGAGTTCAGGAAATTACCGAGACATATTTCTTCGTTTTTTTATTTACTAGCGGGGTCACCCGTGGGAATCCCACGGGCATGGATGTGTGTGACATTTCGACATATTGAGTTAGATGCTGCACATTCATTTTTACAAAATGGTTACTGGCAAGTCATCAGATCCAGAAATGGTGTGATGAACACTTTATTTATTTCACATAATATGTGACCCCTCACTCCTCTCCACCTGACACTCTCCTGTCTCCACCTAGCACTCCTCTCCTCTCCAAACCCTCACATCCCTCTCCTTTCCAATCCCTCACCTCTCCAATCCCTCACACTCCTCTCCTCTCCAATCCCTCACACGCCTCTCCAATCGCGCCTCACACTCCTCTCCAATCGCGCCTCACACTCCTCTCCAATTAGTTATTTGCGCATACACTTTAAATAGGTCTATTTGAAATATTAAATTTTCACAATGTAATTTACTTGCCATTTGTCATTTGATAATTATGAGACACTTCCTATTGAGGATCGTGACAATTCATGCGGTGCGTGGAAACTTCCATTTCCAAAATGGATGAGACGATCGATGAAGAACGCAGACTTGAACAGGATGTAGCAAGAAAACGAATGAGACGGGCGAACGAGTCCATCGACGAACGTCAATGCAAACTTGCGGGGTCACCCGTGGGAATCCCACGGGCATGGATGTGTGTGACATTTCGACATATTGAGTTAGATGCTGCACATTCATTTTTACAAAATGGTTACTGGCAAGTCATCAGATCCAGAAATGGTGTCATGAACACAATTTATTTACGCGCAAGCACGAAAGCAAGACGGGCCGATTTCCGATTCCGACGGGCCGACGGGCGAGATGGGCCGATTTGGAGCAAGAAAAAGAACGAGACGGGAGAAAAACGAGAGAAACGAGACGGGGAAAGCCGATTGGAGAGGCGAGTGAGGCGCGATTGGAGAGGAGTGTGAGGCGCGATTGGAGAGGAGTGTGAGGCGCGATTGGCGAGGAGTGTGAGGCGCGATTGGAGAGGAGTGTGAGGCACGATTGGAGAGGAGTGATTGGAGGGGAGTGTGAGGCGCGATTGGAGAGGAGTGTGAGGTGCGATTGGAGAGGAGTGTGAGGCGTGATTGGAGAGGAGTGTGAGGCGCGATTGGAGAGGAGTGTGAGGCGCGATTGGAGAGGCGTGTGAGGGATTGGAGAGGAGAGGAGTGTGAGGGATTGGAGAGGTGAGGGATTGGAAAGGAGAGGGATGTGAGGGTTTGGAGAGGAGAGGAGTGCTAGGTGGAGACAGGAGAGTGTCAGGTGGAGAGGAGTGAGGGGTCACATATTATGTGAAATAAATAAAGTGTTCATCACACCATTTCTGGATCTGATGACTTGCCAGTAACCATTTTGTAAAAATGAATGTGCAGCATCTAACTCAATATGTCGAAATGTCACACACATCCATGCCCGTGGGATTCCCACGGGTGACCCCGCTAGTATTTAAATATACTTTGAAAACTTTGAATATCTTCAGATAAGTAGGCTTACTACTCACTTGTTTTGCAAATGTTTTCACCGGAATCAAATTGAGAATGAGGTCGTAATTGCCGTAATTTACGATATTCGGTTCTTCACCTGATGACCTAATGGCCTACAATCTCAAGTAATGTAGGGCCTACATAACGTGACAGCACATTGGCTCAGTGTGAACTTTGACCCGCCCTAATCGCTATGTAAATGTTCTCATTGTCATGTCAATCATGCATTGTAATCGCATGCATACGCCCGGGGCGTATAGTTGATTTATTCGAATTTTATTAGAAAATTGAATTTATATTTGTTTGAAATATAATTATACAAATATAATTTGTTTTGAAATATATATATATATCTATGTAATTAAATATATATTTATTATATATTTAAAGTTGATATTTCATTGAATCTATTACGATTTATTATTATAATTTATTACGAGTCCCATAACCCCAGATTTTGGTCGCCATACCCCCAAGGGGTATGGATACCCCAGGTTAAGAACCCTAGGTTTAAATGCTGAAATTATGTTAAAAAGACTATTTGACTTACAGATTTCACCCTAGCAATGGCAGGTTAAAGGTGCCCCACCTGGCGGAAGTGAATCACTGCAAAGTCATGCATAAAAAGGCATTAATGTCATTTCAAAAGTCCCGTATTGTCAAAGACTCAAAATCTCAAACAGTCTTCCTGAACTTGTCTTGTGCATTCAACACAACCTGGCACCATGTGCTGCTTCTCAAGCGATCTGTCCATAGCAAACAAGGCCACCTTCATGCTTAGTTTTCTGACTTCCGCTGCTCACACAGTAACTACACTGCTATCCATGGAACCCACTACTCTTGTTTACAGTGGAGGCTGGGACTCCCTAAGGTAGCGTGTTTGGTTCACTCTAGTTCATCATGTGCATATGTAAATGACCTCTGTGATGCTCTACAAAGCTTTTTCTTCCTTTGTGCAGGTAACTCCACCTTATTTCACACAGTATCCCCATCCCACTGACTGCCAACCCCTGGGAGAGCTTCAGTGCCTTGAACCCCTAGGCATCTCCATCATCTCAGTAACCATATATCAAAACTAGCATGCCAGGCCAGCTGCAGATCCTTCATCATTCCAAGCCATTTCTTGGAAAATTTGAACTACTCAGCCTACAGGACCTTTGTAGATTGCTCAATGAAGTATATATTCTCCTTTGTGCTGGGATGCCAGCATGACATATGTGTTTCCTGGAATCTGAGGAATCTCAGGCTTTCAACATTACTGGCATCTCCTGTAAAAATGAATCCAAATTACAAGGCTTGTTGCTCTAACATCATAGACAGGTCGGTGGCCTATTTTGTTTTTTATCACCTCCCATCCGGTCTAGTTACCTCCGCTACCGAACATGCGCGAAGGTTATGTTTTCACTCCTATTTGTCTGTCAGCAGCATTATGGACGGATTCAGATGAAACTTGGTGGACAGGTTGGGTGTGTGGCATGAAGCAATTGTTTTGAATTGAGAAATGGCTCATTGTAAAGAACTCTCCATGGGGAATAAAATATGTTAATGATGATGTCATAGGTGCCTCCATTATGACGTCATAATTGGACATGTACAAAACTTCATCCGACCAATATGAAATTTATTGAGTCATGTAGGCATAAATTGGTGGAGAAAAAGAATAATGGTGACGTCATCGGTCACGTGGTTCGGCCGCCATATTTGTTTTAACACAAAAGCCTTAAAAAAAACACTGAAAATACATCCTGACGAGGGTTTGCAATCTCTGATTGCTCTTTCTTGTTTGTTGTCTTTAATATGCAGGAAAACAAACATGACTTAATGAAAATAACACCGAAGCTTTTTGTGCTGTACTCTTCAAGGCGATTCACAGCAAAGAGACCGGAAGAGATGAAAACTAGTGCATTGAATCTGCTGGTTCCAGTACAATGCAGATATGTTAAAGATATTGATCCGAGGTCGGAGTACGTTACATCTACGTATGTTAGAAGCAACTGTTATCCATTACACGGACCCTACATTGTGTCGTCAAAAAGAATTTGTACATTCTCTTTCAACACGGAAAGATTAAAGGTATTTCCCCGACCGATGTCCAAGGTAATGATGCAAATGGTGTCATCGCTGACAACTCCGCTCCAGCCAATCGGAGCCCAGGACAGTGGTGACTGAGTCAACCAATGGGCGTCGAGAACACCAATGACGTCATGACTGAAGAACCAATCGGTGTCAAGGTTACATAGACATCCTTATAAATGCACTATAAATCCTGATAAATCTCACACTCTTACGATGTCTCTCCGAAAAGACCGACTGGAAAACCCTCCCATCCACTTTCTGAATAATCCTCTCCAAGAAGTTCTGCCACTCAAGCTTTTGGGTCTCACTATTTGCCATGATCTTTCCTGGGAAAACCACATTTCAAATCTGGCCTCCAAAGCCAGTCTCCGACTGGGCATCCTCCGTCGTGCGAAGTCCTTCCTTGGCACACCTGAGCTCCTCACCACATACAAGGCTTTCATCCGCAGCTCTATGGAATACTGCTCTCCCCTCTGGTCTGGTGCTCCTGCCTCACACCTAGCCCGTCTTCACGCTGTTGAAACCAAAGCGTTCAGAATCATTGGAATCTCCCACGATGAAGCTAACTCCAAGGGCCTTTCACTCACTCACCGCAGGCAGGTTGGTGGTCTTTCCGTCTTCTACCGTCTCCTCTCTGGCCTTGCCCCCCCAGCCCTCTCTGGGCTCTGTCCCCCAAATATTCCTACAGGTCGCACAAGATCTGCCTGCAACCCTCTTATGGTTAAACTGCCAAAATCAAGACTTTCTGCTCACCTTCACTCCTTCATTCCTCTTTTCTCCCGCCTCTGGAACAAACTCCCTCACTCTCTTCAATCCCACTCCACCCTCCAGGTCTTTAAAACAGCTGTTCACCACCATCTCTTATACTCCCCCATCCAAAACCTTGATCTTTTCTACCCCCGCTAATTTCGGTCCCCTTGTGTTTTATACCTCTCCTCCCCCCCCCCCCCCCCCCCTCCCACGCCTCCTGACCCCAAGCCCTCTCCCTCCCACACTTCTCCCTGCTCTCAAATGTTGCGGTTGTGTGCTTCCCCTTCTCTCCCCATCTTGTCTTCCGCTCCCTCTTTTTGTATATTTTGTTTGTCTGGTTTGTTTTGTTTGTTTGTTTGTGAAATAAATGTTAGCTCTTTCAAGAGCCTCGATTCAGTATACAAAAAAAACAAAAAAAACAAAAAACTAGTTCTCATCTCTTCCGGTCTCTTTGCTGTGAATCACCTTGAAGAGTACAGCACGAAAAGCTTAGGTGTTATTGTCATTATGTCATGTTTGTTTTCCTATATATTAAAGTTCTGCAGTACCAAACATCTGTTTATTTTGTTATCTTATCGTTCTCAGAGTTTCATAGCCTTTATATCAAAAGAATCAGAGTTATGAGTCCAAGAAAATGACCAAAAAAGTATTTTTGACACAGTTGTCCAACTTTGAATCCCTACAGAGCATCCTTGGGTGGAGCTGTCATGGAGAACTTTTTACCTGGAGTCCACGTTACAGTTGTGTATCAAATCTGAAGGGTTCAGGTAGCACCTCTTTTTCGAAACTCCATTCAGTTTTTAGCCATTTATTACAAATGTTACTCACTGCCAAAGGATGGAAAAGGGGTTAACGATGGTAGAGTTGCCATTCATTTGAAATAGGACAAGAGCATCTTATTCACATTAGGATGGCAGCATAAAAGGAGGCAAAACTCACTCTTGTGTTGATTCTGTGTCAAGTATCATTGTAATGTGTTGTAAAGGTTTCAAATGTTTAAAAAAAACTTATTTTCATTCTCCAGTTGCTAGTTGCAATATAACCTCAGTCTGCTTTGAATCATTCATGCATCTCAGAATCCATTTTGTTTGGCTTACCTCTTGTAAAGTAAAGCTCAAGTTTAAATTAGCACCAAGTGAAGAACTTACAGAATGCTGGTCGCCTTCCACACATCCTTCATTTCCATTCTTCTGTGTCCTGCACCAGCTGTAGCGACTGACCAGACAGGGTCGATAATGCACGCTGGAGTACACAAGGATAAAGGTGCAAGAGAATGTTGGAGTAAAAGGCTTGCTTGTAATGGAACACGCTTGGATTCCCATAATGGATAGCTGGGACATTGCTCACCTGCCAATCCTTTCTCATCCCACCAATCTTCTATGCATCACTGGAAAAGCCATGGTGCTGAGAGATCATGCCTTTGTTACACCACAAGTCTCAATATCAGTGTGAATAAGTCAGGCATGCAGTGCCAATATTGCAGTTAGTTCCAGCATCTTTTCACAGACGCAGATCGCACTTTCCTACGAACCCAGACGAGATCATACCACTCAATCCACATGCATTGATGTGCTCAAAACAGCCACATCCTCTGCAAACATGCATGTTACAGATACAGCTTAAACTGCATATTATAACTTGGGGATAATGTTCTGTGTTTTCATTCAAGGGTAATGGTTTGATTATTTTAATTAATTTCCATGGGTCCCTGCCATTATGCTGTCAGAAGACATTCTTGTCAAACTCCCAAAATATTCCACACTCTATTGGAAACTAATTCACTTCCAACAGCTTGGTGGAACCGGGTTATCTGGTAGTGATAAATAAAAACTAGAACGCCACTCAGTAGAGCGCATACTCCCGCCGTGGGTCAAGTTGTAATAATACGTTTTGTTTAACATCCCCTCTCCCCAAAACAATAAATACCAAACATGCATAATCCCCTTTTCCTAGACCCTTTAAGCCATCTTTTGTGTTTCTAGAGTACAGAAATTTCTTGTATAGGCTTCCATCTGTCTTGTTTCCTTAACAATGCACTGTAGCATGTCTTTAACAATGTTTACAAACATGACTCCACTACATGTCTTTAATCACAGCCCTGACCCAAATAAAAGAGTAGAGAGGCTGCATGTGTGTTGACCCACATCAACTGTGTTCTTTGTGTGTGGCTGTGTTTAAATCACCTTGTGACTCCACATAAATGAGTTAATTACATACAATCTGGGCTCAGCTAGACAACATTGTGTGGTCAGCAATGAAGACGAGAGTCTGAATTACATGTATGCAAAAGACCTTGTGAACCAGTGAAGCAAATACACGGGTAAGCATGAATTAAATCTAGGGCATGATATAATTTCCATGATGTTTACCTCTACACTCAATGGTGGAAGGAGGTAATGTTTTGATCCCAGCTTGTCTGTATGTCTGTTTGTCTGTTAGTCCACAAAATTCCAGACAAAGCTTGTAGTAGTGGTAGTTGTAGTGGTAGTGGTGATAACAGAAATTGTTATATAGAACTGAACTTATATTATTATTATATGCAGAAAATAACTTCATTTCTATATGCCCTGCAGTGGACAGGTTAATTGGTTTATGCACTGAAGGGGTCACCCTGGTGTGCACTGCTGTGTTCTGCCTCACTGAGTTGTTCAGGTATGATGTACTCAGCACAAGCTTACCTGATACACATGTGTGCTGGCTAAAACCACTTGTCTGGTGGGCACGACAGAGGCAGGTTGTCTAATAGCCAACCTGGTCTTACTTTTTTGGGGTTTATCTGAAATTCTTACTATAAGGCTTTAAATTAGAAATGTTTTATATAAAGTAGTATTTTGAGTGAAGTGTGTATTCCACACTGACAGTTTTGACATGTTCTGAATTTAACACGAAGGCTGTAATTAACAGAACGGGGTATGTCTGGAAAATGTACTGTCCAACCTAATAAGAGTTTAGACTGATTTATATTTAAATCTTGGCTGTGTAAATATTGTAAGAATTGGCAGTGGACGCACCCATTCCTCGTAACAAGCTGAAGGTGTTCAGCACTTCCACTCCAAGAAGCCAGAGCAAAGGTCAGCAACAGCTCGCCTCCATCAAGAATGACCGTGAACTCTTCGCACGCCTGTACATTGGCTGCCAGACGAGGGATGGAAACCTTGAGGAGTTCTTTTGTCACGAGAATCAGGCATGTCCTCCTGCATTGTCTGATGGTGGAAGCCTCTGCACTGGTACCAAGAGTGATCTCCTCACATGCTTGGAAGAAGTCTCCGACGCAAAGACAGAGACTCCTGTCACGACCTGTATTGTGCTTGATGGAGCAGCCATCGTCCAGATGCTGAAGCCGGCTGCATCAAAGACCTTTGAAGAGTATGCACAACAGATCTTCATCCCATATATGTCCACGAAGCTGCAAACAGTGTCACGCCTGGATCTGGTCTGGGATACTTACCTTGCTGATTCACTGAAAGGTAGTACACGTGCAAAGCGGGGACAAGGTGTGCGGAGACGTGTGGTGGCTGCCGCAGCCATACCAGGAAACTGGCAGAACTTCCTACGAGTGGACAGCAACAAGACCGAGCTGTTCAGGTTCCTCTCAGCAGCTCTCATGGAATGGTTTGACCAGGAGGACAAGCAACTCGTCATTACTGATGGAGAGGCAGTGCTCAGCAAGCCACTACTGCCAGATCTGACCTCACTCGCCCCATGTAACCATGAAGAGGCTGACAGTCGGATGTTGCTGCATGCATCTCACGCAGTCCAGCATGGACACCATGCAATACTCATCCGGACTGTAGACACCGATGTTGTGGTGCTGGCAGTGTCCCTGGCACAGGAGTTGCAACCAGAAGACAAACTGTGGCTGGCATTCGGAACAGGCCAGAGTTTCCGATACCTAGCAGCACACGAAATAGCAGCTGGATTGGGACGAGAGAAGGCTCGTGCACTGCCAATGTTCCACGCTCTAACTGGATGCGACACTGTGTCTAGTTTTCATAGACATGGCAAGAACACTGCGTGGGCAGTCTGGACGGTACTGCCAGAACTCACTGAGGCGCTGCTGCTGCTGTCCTCTGCACCTCGTGACATACCAGACGATGCAATGCGCATCATCGAGAGGTTCGTGATCCTGTTGTATGATCGAACCAGCAAATGCACAGACATTGACAAGGCCAGGAGGAAACTCTTCGCAAGGAAGAACAATGTGCAGCTCATCCCTCCAACGAAGGCAGCTCTGGAGGAACATGTCAAGAGGGCAGTGTATCAAGGTGGACATGTGTGGGGTCAGATACTGCTGCCAGCACCAGAGCTCCCTCCACCAACCAACTGGGGTTGGTCAAGGACTGGAGAAGGACAGTACACACCTTACTGGACCAGGCTAACTGAGGCAGCTCACAGCTGCATTGAGCTGGTTTCTTGCAAGTGCAAGAAAGGGTGTGTGAGGCGCTGCAAGTGCAAAAAGGCTGCCCTTCAGTGCACAGCCCTCTGTGTGTGTGAAGGGGACTGCACATGACGATGAGTCAACAACATACATGTACTTGTGGCAATGCTGAACTTGTTAACATGACACTGTTTATGTACACGTATCTTCAGTACCGGTATATACCTAGCCTCAGATACCAGTACACCTAGCCTCAAATACTAGACCATGTAGCATGTCAGTATTATACCTAAGACATTTACAGAACTAAGACATTCTTTTCAAAGTATTGTGTTGAATCCAATATTTGCCTAGATAATTTCCAAATAAAATTATATAACAGACTGTGATAGATAATATTAAGTTGAAATTGGTACCATTGGATTCCTTGCCCCCAAAAACATACATTTAGATACCAGAATCAAGTCAATAGCTGCATTACGTCCAGAGATAATAGCAAATGTAGATTTCAAGTGGCGGCCATTTTGAAATCCAATATGGCGGACATAAAGAGAGAATTTCAAGTGGCCCAATATCTGAAAATGTTCGCAACATATTAATGTACATTTGTGCCAAATTTGGTGCTTGTATCACAAAATGCACAACAGGTTTGCTATGCTGCTACACTAAAAAGCTTCAATGCAGTAAAACAGAAAAAATCTTTCCCCAAAAAAATTCCTGGATCCGGAATAATATCCTGAGCTTCACCAAAAAACGAATCAATTCTTCCTTATCGCAAGGGCAGTCATCCCACCAACTTTCATCCAAATCCGTTCAGAACTTTTCCAGATATCTTGTTCACAAACACGAACACACACACGGACGGACGCGATCGAATGCATTACTCCCTGGCGGGAGTAACAATGCCCAGTTATCATTGGCTCAGCTGAAAGATGATCTGGGAGGAGAACTTACCTTGTATTTTATTTCTCGTCCCCAACCAAGCATCAGCCAGGCTGATGGCATATATTTTGGGTACTGTCAGTCTGTCCATCCATCCATCCGGGCGTGCGTCAGTCCAGAGTCTTCACTCGAAGATGACCCGACGCATTTCTGGCATATTCGAAAAATGTATGCAATAATATCCGGGCATCAGGCTAATCAAATGATTTTGGGATCGGAGCCAAAAGTTATGGGACAAACGATATTATTTCCGAAATCTGGCAGTTATTTAAAAAAAACAAGAACGGCACTCGGTAGAGTGCATACCTCTGCCAGGCTGAACAGTCTCCCTGCTGCTGAAACTCCGCAAATCCAGAATCAATGCTCACCACAGTCTGTTCCATCTCATTATTTCCTCTAGGACTTCAAAAACAGTTGTTCACCACCATCCACCATGGAGAACCTTGATCTTTTTTTCCCCCTGTTAACCCTCACCAAGTCCACCTCTTTCCAAGTTTCCAGTTTTTCCTTCCTCATAGTTTTGAGGCTGGATCCACTATCCATCTTGTTCATCCCGCGCATCCCTCCCCCAAGCCCTTATTCTACCCCTCATCCCTTATTTCTCCAAGTTTCCCTCTATTTTATCCCTCATTCCTGCTGGTGGTGTATTGTTTCCCACCTCTCTTTCTACTCTTCCTCTTGTTGTATCACATGCTGATCCGTTCTATTTTATAGCGGCCTCCATGAGCCTCGACATTGTATCTTTATATTATAAATTCACCAAATGTCCGTCCGTCCGTTCGAAGGTACCGCCAAAACGGCTCAACCAATCGCAACGATATTTTGGGTGGGTATACCTGGTACCCCTGGGAGTAAAATAGGCTGTATTGTTTTTCCAAGTTTTCCAATTTTCCAGTTTTTCCTTTAAACACGATGGAATACTATTTACCGATATGAACAGTGATGTGGCTTTTGTTGAAATTCTTCAAATACTGTTTATTCTACATACCAAGAGAGAGTAGATCGACTCCTGATGAACTCTTCCTATATAAACGTGCGGCTCTGAAGTAACAGGGCAGCGTGTGCAAAGCGACTGAGAAACACGTGTAGCGGCCGCTTCCGTGTTACAGATTCGGCGCGCACTCTTCACACATAAACATGCGACTGCGAAAGACGTGTAGCGGCCGCTTCCTTGTTACAGATTCGGCGCGCACTCTTCACACATAAACATGCGACTGAGAAAGACGTGTAGCGGCCGCTTCCTTGTTACAGATTCGGCGCGCACTCTTCACACAAAAACGTGCGATTGCGAAAGACGTGTAGCGGCCGCTTCCGTTTTGCAGAATTCAATCTTTTTTCAAAATGGGCGCCATGTACTGTTTAGATTTTGGTGATTTGCGTGTGATATGATTCAACGGATGTTTATATGAATCGTTTAAAATAAAAAAAGCCTTCAATTTCTGATATTTTGCCTTTTCATTTGGGCTTCTCAATTGAAGCCCCGCCCTTAGGGCGGGTACCGTTGCTAGTACAAAAAATGTACTTTACCATCACCATGACCGACATTGCAAATTTCATTTCTTCTTTATTTATATGTCTTTCACCATTCTACAACTTAGATACTCCCTTGGATTCTTTATTTATATACACTTTATCACCACTACCTACATATACCACCTTGACCTTGTGGCGGACACGAAAGCCCACTGGCGTGGTGACATCATTCCGTGCACCAAGTGGGCGGCGGCCACGCCCGAGGGGTAGGCGTGGCCTCAGGATATACACTGGGCGCGCAGCCCGGAGCGCGCCAGTGCTACAGTGGCCTCTTGTCAATAAAGACACTTTTGTTTAACCGCGTTGTCCGCTTCCTCCTTGGTAGCAAGTCGCGCGCGTAGCACCGCACTTCATTGGTGACTCCGACGTTTTGGTCAGCCGTCACTGACCACCCGAACCCGCCACAGCCATGGCAACCAACGCGGTAGCGATAAAGCTCCCCGAGTTCTGGGAAGCTCAGGCGGAGATCTGGTTCCTGCAGGCCAAAGCCTAGTTCAGGCTTCGACGCATCACGGCGGATGAGACACGCTACTGCCACGTGGTCGCCTCCCTCGGGGCCGGCGCGGCCGCCCGCGTCGTGTCGGTCCTGAGGAACCCACCGGCCCACGACAGGTACGGGGCGATCAAGTGTCTCCTCCTCGCCACGTTCGGCCTCACCGTGGACGCACGGGCCGATCGCCTCTTGGACCTCCCCGAGCTCGGTGACACGCGACCGTCGGTCCGAATGGACCATATGCTGTCGCTCATGGGTGACGAAACCCCGAACGCTCTATTCCGGGCGTTATTTCGACGCCAGCTGCCGGCACGAGTCCGCCTCACGTTGGCCGGTTCCGCGACAACGGAACCCCGTGCGTTCGCGGCCGAGGCCGACAAGTACTACGCGGCTTTGGACACGCGGGCGAGTTTCGGTGTGGCCGTAATGGCTCCCGAGCCCGAACCTCCTGCGGGTGCCCACCCCTGCTCCGAGGGGCGCCTCGTGGCGGCCGCCACGCCCCGCCCACCACCACCGCGGAAACCGCGGCCTCCGGCTTCGCCGCAAACCTGGTGCCATTTCCACGCTAGGTTCGGCCACGAGGCTCGGCAATGTCGCCCGCCGTGCTCATTCGGCAGGTCGGGAAACGCCAGGGCCGGCCCTCGGTAGTGGCACTGAGCGCCGGCCGATTAAACAGCCTCCTATACATAACGGACACCTTATCCGGGCGCCGTTACCTGTGCGACACGGGAGCGCAGGTGAGTGTCGTTCCCGACGGTACGTCCGACAAGCAGTCCGCGGGCTGGGGCCCCGCGCTGCTTGCTGCCAACAGTACGCCCATTCGCACGTACGGAAAACGCTGCCTTTCTCTGCGGTTCGGAGGGCAGGTTTTCCGGTGGTCGTTCGTCACTGCCGACGTGCCTATGGCACTGCTCGGTGCGGACTTCCTCTGTGCCAATGGCCTGTTGGTCGACGTCAAGCACAGAAGGCTTGTCCAGGCTGAGACGTTCAGCTCACTCGCGTGCGCGCTGCCCGCCTCGTTGAGCAGCTCACTGAGCGGCTCATCGAGCGGCTCACCGAGCGGCTTGCTGAGCGGTTCCGTTCCGGCCAGGTTCATCTGCACGCTTCCGGCAGCGAACGAATTCACCCGCCTCCTCGCGGGTTTCCCGGCCCTCACGAGGCCCACCTTCTCGGCTGGGACCGTCAAGCACGGGGTGGAACACCACATCCCCACCGCCGGGCCACCGGTCTACGCCCGGGCACGCCGCCTCGAGCCGACGAAGCTCGCCGTAGCTAAAGCGGTGTTTGCTACGCTGGAGCGGCTCGGCATCGTGCGGCGCTCCGAGAGCGCGTGGGCGTCGCCGCTCCACATCGTGTCCAAGCCCGGCGGGGGATGGCGACCGTGCAGGGACTACCGCCGTCTCAACGACGCCACCACCCCCGACCGCTACCCCGTCCCCCATATTCAGGACTTTTCCGCCCGCTTGGCGAATATGTCCTTCTTCTCGAAGGTGGACCTCATACGCGGTTACCACCAGGTCCCCGTCAGGCCGGAGGACATCCCGAAGACGGCGGTCATCACGCCGTTCGGTCTTTTCGAATTTCTTCGGATGCCCTTCGGTTTGAAGAATGCGGCTCAGGCGTTCCAGCGCCTCATGGACAGCGTCTTACGCGACTTAGATTTTGTGTACGTATACCTGGACGACATCCTCGTTGCAAGCGCGTCCCGCGAAGAGCACCTACACCATCTCCGCATGCTCTTCGAACGTCTGGGCCAGCATGGCCTGATCGTGAACCCCGCCAAGTGCCGGTTCGGTGTCGCCGAAATCGACTTTTTGGGGCACCGTGTCACCAGGCACGGGGCTGTCCCCCTACCGGCCAAGGTGGAGGCGGTGAAAGGGTTTCCGCACCCCCGCACGATCAGGGGGCTCCAGGAGTTCCTGGGCATGGTAAACTTTTACCACCGTTTCCTGCCCCGCATCGCCGAGCTCCTGCGCCCCTTGCACGAGGCCCTCCGGGGGCAGCCGGGCAAAGGTGACGTCACCTGGACCGAGCAGATGGATGCGGCGTTCGTGGGTGCGAAGCTCACCTTGGCTAATGCCACCATGCTCGCGCACCCGGTGCCCGATGCACCGATCACCCTCACCACCGACGCCTTGGACTACACAGTGGGTGTGGTGCACGAGCAATGGGTGCGTGGAGCTTGGCAACCGCTGGCGTTCTTCAGCCGGCAGCTTCGCCCGCCCGAACGCCGGTACAGTACCTTCGACCGCGAGTTGCTTGGGCTCCACCTGGCGGTCAGGCACTTCCGCCATCTGCTCGAGGGCCGTGCGTTCATGGCCTTCGTCGACCACAAGCCACTGGTGTTCACGATGGGCAAGGTCGCCGAGCCGTGGTCGGCCCGGCAGCAGCGTCACCTCTCGGCCGTGTCCGAATACACGACGGACATCCGGCACGTCGCGGGGAAGGACAACCCGGTGGCGGATTGCCTTTCCCGGTCCGTTGCCCACGCGGTCCACCTCGGCATCAACTATGCCCGGATGGTGGCGGACCAGGCCGCCGACCCCGATGTCCAGGCCTTGCGGACCGCCGTTACGGGCCTCCGCGTCACCGAGGTGCCGTTAAACGGCGCGGGAACGGCCCTCTGGTGCGACGTCTCCCTCGGGCGGCCTCGCCCCATCGTGCCCGCGGGCTGGCAGTGCCGGATTTTCGACTCCATCCACGGCCTGTCCCACCCGGGCACGAGGGCCTCCCAGAGGTTGATCACCAACAAGTTTGTCTGGCATGGCCTCCGGAAGGCCGTCCGCGGCTGGGCCAGGACGTGCCTCGCGTGCCAGCGCGCGAAGGTGCACCGACACACCCAGGCCCCATTGGCCCCATTTGCGGTGCCGGAATGTCGGTTTGACCACGTTCACGTGGACCTGGTGGGACCTCTGCCCCCCTCGCGGGGTTTCACCCACGTCCTGACCATGATGGACCGCACCACCCGGTGGCCGGAGGCCGTGCCTTTGGCGTCAACGACGGCGGCGGACGTTGCGCAGGCGTTCATCGCCACCTGGGTCGCCTGGTTCGGCGCCCCCTCGGACATCTCGTCCGACCGCGGCCCCCAGTTCACCTCGGAGCTCTGGGGGGCGGTCGCGCGGGGGCTCACGGTCCAGCTGCACCGCACCACGGCCTACCACCCCCAGGCTAACGGCCTGTGCGAGCGGTTCCACCGCTCGTTGAAGGCCGCGTTCCGCGCCACCCTCCGCGACGGCGGCTGGGTCGACAGGCTCCCCTGGGTCCTGCTGGGCCTCTGGACGGCGCCCAAGGAGGACCTGCGCGCATCCGCTGGCGGAGTTGGTCTTTGGACAACCGCTGCGGGTGCCGGGTGAGTTCCTCCCCGACCCCACGGCACCTTGGTCCGCGGTGCAGGAGCGCTCCGCGCTGCAGGAGACCACCCGGAGGTTCGCCCCGGTGCCGACGGTGCACCACAGGCACCCACCCACGCACGTCGCCCCAGAGCTTCGCACCGCGGAGTATGTCTTCGTCCGGCACGACGCCCACCGGACACCACTGCGGCCCCCGTACGACGGGCCTTTCCGCGTGCTGGAGACCGGGGTGAAATTCTTCACCTTGGACATCGTCGGTACTCCCGACCGCGTCTCGGTGGATCGACTCAAGCCGGCCCACCTCGACGTGGACCACCCACCGCCGGTGGCTCGGCCCCCGCGTCGGGGCCGCCCCCCGGCGGGCGGACCCCCGGCACCGCCCAGCACCGCCGGCACGCCACCCCCCGGTCCGGCACCCATCCCGGGTACAGCCGGGGGCATCCCAGCTGGCATCCCTGCACCCCGGACGCCGCCGGTCGCCAGAGGGCGCTTCGGCCGGGTCATCCGTTTGCCCCGCAAACTGGCCCTCCAGGTGCGCGGGAATTCTGGGGGGGGGCGCGTGTGGTGGACATGAAAGCCCACTGGCGTGGTGACATCATTCCGCGCACCAAGTGGGCGGCGGCCACGCCCGAGGGGTAGGCGTGGCCTCAGGATATACACTGGGCGCGCAGCCCGGAGCGCGCCAGTGCTACAGTGACCTCTTGTCAATAAAGACACTTGTTTAACCGCGTTGTCCGCTTCCTCCTTGGTAGCAAGTCGCGCGCGTAGCACCGCGCTTCAACCTATTTATTAAGCTTGCCATGAAGGGAATGTGAGGCTATTGCAACGCTGTGTGTGTGTGTGTGTGTGTGTGTGTGTGTGTGTGTGTGTGTGTGTGCGTGTCAACATCCATATATTTTCGCTTTGAATTTTTTTTCTCTGCAACTTCTTGTCTGATTGATGCAAAAATTTTAAGATAGCAGGGACTCCCCAAAAGAATATTTTATTGTGAACTCTGATGTCATAGGTCACATGGTATGGCAGCCATATTGGATTAAAGGACAAAATTGGGCGTCATTTTCTCCAAAACCCCTCAGTGAAAAAAATTTAAACTTGGCATATGTCATAAACTACCGATGGGGTATATAGGGTGAAAACGATGACGTCATGGGAAAAGTGGTATCACAGTCGTAATTGGTTGAATATAAATCTTCATCCGAAAAATCTGAAACTTCATATATCTGATCTTTGACCCAATGTGAGGGAAGAATTAAATTTATGATGTTCATAACCCATGCCAAGATACTATGTGACAATATGGTGCATGGATGACATGGGTTTATATGGGCCATAACAGTAGCGTGTTCAGTTAACAATGGTATTTTTGTTCAGGATGAACACGCTAGGAGAGATTATGCACTCTATGAGTGCTGTTCTACTTTATATATGCTTTAACATCACCACTACCTACATTCTACCTTTAATTATTTATTTATTCTTATGTAATATGTACTTCACCATCTCCACTGCCAACGCACACCTTTGAATTACTTATTTATTTAGATACTCTTCACCATCTCCACTGCCAAAACACACCTTTGAATTACTTATTTATTTAGATATTCTTTACCATCTCCACTGCCAACACACACCTTTGAATTACTTATTTATTTAGATACTCTTTACCATCTCCACTGCCAACACACACCTTTGAATTACTTATTTATTTAGATACTCTTTACCATCTCCACTGCCAACACACACCTTTGAATTACTTATTTATTTAGATATTCTTTACCATCTCCACGGCCAACACACACCTTTGAATTACTTATTTATTTAGATATTCTTTACCATCTCCACTGCCAACACACACCTTTGAATTACTTATTTATTTAGATACTCTTTACCATCTCCACGGCCAACACACACCTTTGAATTACTTATTTATTTAGATATTCTTTACCATCTCCACTGCCAACACACACCTTTGAATTACTTATTTATTTAGATACTCTTTACCATCTCCACGGCCTATATATTTACTTTATTTCGATATTTAGATGTAAAATATACACGTTCCTGTTTAAAGATGCAGTTATGGCCTGTGTTCTTGGCGTGGACATGCATCCTTGTTTTCTGAATATTTTCCGGGATCGATTGCATGAGATATTGGAAGGTATCATCAATGACCATGTTGTAAAGTACTTGAAATCAAATGGTCTCCCGAATGATAACCAGTTTGGATTCAGATCAGGCAGGTATTGCAACCTTTAAGGAGTTGATTGTGTGGAACACTGATCCAAGCTGTTTGATGAAGGCTATTCATATGACATACTTTACCATGATTTTGAAAAAACATCGTACAGCATCCCACAACAACCACTACTCCTAAGGTTGAGGACTGTTGGAATAACTGGCAAGGTACTGCAATGGATAGTCTCTTATTCTGTGGAAGTTCTGTAGAGTCCTGGATCAGGGATCTGCATGAACTTGGGAGTGTCTGCAGTGGCATACCATAAGGAAGTGTTCTTGAGCCAGATTGTGATATTTGTCAATGACATTTCAATGAGGGTCCCATGCAAGACTAAACTATTCACATATGATGCTAAGTGTTTGAATGAGGTCGAAAACCAGAATGATGTCCAGAAGCAGAGAGACGGTCTGGTGGAACTTTCTACGTGATCACAAACCTGGTAACTCGAATTTAGCAGCAATAGGTTATGTGTTGTGCAGCTTGGAAGGAACAACCAGACACCAGTGTCTGATGCCCAAAAATATGAAGCTCTCAGCTTGGGAGTAGTCGATGAAGAAATGGATCTCGGAGTCAATTTTGCTCAGACCCGAAGGTCACAGAGAGTGTTCATTTTGTCATGACAAAAGCTAACAGACTGTGAGAGAGAGCGAGAGAGAGCGAGAGAGAGAGCGAGAGAGAGCGAGAGAGAGAGAGCGAGAGCGAGAGAGAGAGAGCGAGAGAGACTTTGACTTTTTAGTCCTTTTATTACAAAAATATAAAATATAAAAGTAACAATATACACGTTTTGCAATGAAATCAATAATGCCAATAAAAAGAAAAAGAAGAAGCACCCAATGATCATCAAATAAGAAACAATCAGTATCTCACAACAGTATTCTAAATTCGTTTTCTTTAACCTCACAAAACCCACCAACACACCAAGTATCAACAAAGTTTTGAAAATTTCCGGCCTCGTTGGAAAGGGTAAATTCCAGTTTCAATCTTGCTGAAACTAATGCATTCAAACACAACATGATATTGCAGTGCTCTATCGGTTTGCCAGATAGTTTGTCTTTTCTTGTCAAATAAACAGCAAGTTTCGCAGTTGCTATTAGGAAACTAAACAGTTTAGACGCAGGATTCTGTTTAGGAGCAAAACCAAAGACGAAATTCCTCAAAGAAAAAGTAACATGCATTTCGTGTGCAATGTAATTCAACCAATGAAACAAAGGAAATAATCGGATACAGTCTATGAATGCATGAAACAAGTCCTCATTGACTGTACAGAAGGGACAACAAACAGATACAGGAGAAAAGTGTCTAATAAACGTGTTGGAGGGAACAATCCAGTGGGCCAAACGCCACTGGAGATCACCTGTTCTTTTGGATGTGGGCTCACTATACATGGCTTCCCAGATAGGTTCGGAGGGGGGTCCTCCGGGTAACAATCCTTTCCATCGGGTAACTCCATTTAACGAAGGGTTCCCATTTAACAGCTTGAGGCACATCTTGTAGATGCCCTTGCTGTCCATTGTCTGGAAAAGCTTTGACCCATCGCTAACAGGGGGCAAATCGTTTTGAATGGGTTCAACAATCAATTTAGGCACTGTCGGCTCATTTAGATCTTCTTCTGTACCTCGAGTCCAAGTTAGGCCAAGTTGCCGTCCCACCTGAATCATTTTCCTCAAAATTTTTGCAATCATCCTATGGGACCAAATCCCTGTCAGGTCGGCGATTTCACTTACGGATTTCCAACCATACCCTGAGTCATGTCGGAGATGCCGCACCTGCACGATACCAGCTGCTATAAAGTGTTGGCAAAAATCTCGACTCTTTGGAATGTCGGGAAAGAGAGGGTTATAGAACAAAGGCTCGTGTGCCAGCATTTTCGTTACATATGTGTCCGCCTGACGACTCACAGAAAGACTCTGCCAGGCATTTAAGAGGCTTTGGTAAAAAGCAGGGAGAACCGATATGTCGACATGTTGGAGGTTCATTTGAAAAAGTTCAAACCCGTACCCGAGCCTACCCGCTCGCTGCAGTACAAGGCGTGCAGGGAGCCGGCCTGGCAGATGTTCCATGTAGAGGAGACGTTGAATGGACCGCAGCCGGAAGGCCATTAGGCGGGCTTTGATGTCGACGAGGTTGTGGCCACCCTCAGCCGAGGGGCGACATATCACATCGGGTCGTAGCCAGTGGTAGCCTCCCCAGAAGAAGTCCACCAGTTTGCCCTGGAGTGCTTTGAGTAGGGCGTCCGGTGGTTGCAGGCAGATGAACCTATGCCACAACATTGTGGCAACTAAGTTGTTGATCACTAGCACACGGCCCTTGAAGGACAAATGAGGTAAAACCCTTTTCCATCGGTTCAATCTTTCTCCCACTTGCTCAATTACCCCGTCCCAATTTCTCTGAGCATACTGTGGGGAACCAAGGAATATGCCCAAGTACTTAATTCCCTCACTTCCCCACAGCAACCCTGCGGGGAGGGATGGGGGCGGCTGTGGTACAGGCTGAAGAAGGTTGCGATAAAGGGAGGGTATCCATAACGTCTTGCTCTTGTTCCAATTGATTTTTAAAGAGGAGGCAGCGTGAAACTTTGATAGGCAGTAGGCACTCAACAAGGATATCAATATCATCCTTATCTTTTACAAAGATGCAGACGTCATCCGCATAAGCACATAGGGTTAGTGGTGCACTCATGGGAGAAAGTGCTATTCCAGAAATCTTCTTTCTCAGTAGATTGAGAAGAGGCTCTAAAGAAAGAGCAAACAATAAACCAGAGACTGGGCACCCTTGCCGAACCCCTCTCCGAACCTTGATGGGGGGAGCCAGCACATTATTAATCTTAATTAAACTAAATACATCTGTGTATAGCAAGGAAATGTAGGAACGAAAGTTTGCTCCGAGGCCGCATGCCTGTAACACATGATGCATAAACTTATGGTCGATACTGTCAAATGCCTTTTCAAGATCAAGCGACATCATTCCAAAGTCTTCTTTAACACGGTTACCATCAATGAGATCTCTGATTAAAGAAATATTATCATGGATGGATCTTCCAGGAACACAGTAACTCTGTTCTGGCAGTACTAGATCGCCAATAACCTTTTTTAGTCGATTAGCTAGTACTTTTGAAAAAAGCTTGTAGTCCGTGCACAGCAGGGAGATCGGTCGCCAGTTCACCAAAAGTCGGGGATCTTCAGTTTTTGGGAGCAAGCACACTACGGCTCTTCTTAGACTCAGCGGCATTATACCAGTCTGTATAGAAGTGTCCAAAACATTCAGCAACTCAGGGCCTAAAAGGTCCCAAAATGTCAGAAAGAATTCGGGAGGTAGACCGTCAATACCCGGAGCTTTCCCTGAATCCATGGCAGCAAGAGCACAGGTTAGCTCAAGGAGGGTGATTGGTAGGTCAAGCTCCAACCGTTGAGCCTCAGTTAGGGAGGGGAGGTGAGAGGTTAAATCCATCATTGTATCATTACAAACAGTCTGCTCCTCAAAAAGTTTTGTATAGAATTCAATAATGTTTAGTCTAACATCATCCTCGTTGACAACAACGTTGCCTCTTGAGTCCAAAACAGAAGAGATTAGCCGTGATGGCTTGCTTAAGGATTCTAAATGAAAGAAAGACTTGTTTGGGGTGTCTGATAATTTTACATTCTGTATTCTAAGTCTAATTAATGTACCGGCTGCTTTCTCTTGAACTAACTCCCTTAAAAGAGCTTTCTTTACAAGCAATAACCGGTAATTGGCATCATTGTTTTCATGAGCCAATTTACTCTCCAATTGTAGAATATCCAATATTCCAACCGGGCCATTGTAAAGTGCTTGTCGTTTGTGCTGTGTGATTGGAAACATTGACAAAAAACTCGAATTTGAGATTTCATGTTATCCCACCATATGCTGGATGAAGAACTAGACTTGCCCAGAAAACACGAAAGGCTTCTTTAAACACACTGTCTTCTAGAAGTCTAACATTAAACTTCCAATAAGCGCTCCTATTTGCGGGTTGAGGAAAGGAAAGGTTTAGGGTTACCAAATGATGGTCTGAAAACACGGAAGGAAAAAGATTTGAAGAAACTGCAGTATTTTTAAAGGGTACGTTGATGTACCATCTGTCAAGCCTTGCCAAGGATACTCGACTATTGGCGCATCGACACCAGGTGTACTGGGATGTGTTTGGGTGGTGCAACCGCCAAACATCAACGAGGCCCATTGTGCTAAAAAAAATTGGATAAGTGTACATGGGACTCAGGATGGGGTTCGACAGAGTTTCTGTCAACCGATGGGTCGAAGGTGCAATTGAAATCACCTCCGACACACACACAATGATCAAAATCAACCGATCTTAAGTGATTTATCATTGAGGTGAAAAAGGACTTACGCTCTACGCTATCACTTGGCGCATACACATTAAAAATGGTGTAATGGAAGTTATGGCTTACTAGTTTGAGAGAGCTAAGCCGACCATTTATTACCTCCTGAAAATGGCATGACTCACACACGAGGCCTGGTTTCAGCAAGAAGCCGATTCCAGCAGATGAAGCTGATAAATTGCTGAAATAGCATTGGCTCTTAAAAAGTTGATGCCAGTTATGTTCCACATTTGGTGTGATGTGAGTTTCTTGAAGTAAGATCACATCCACCTTTTTCCGTTGAAATATGTTTTTTACTTGAACCTGGCGGAGGTGGCTAGCACCACCACCGTTAATATTTAAAGTTGCAAGTTTTATAGTTTTCATCCTGTATTGATGAAATCAGCCTGTGGCTGGGAACACTCTACACCTGCACGTGTGATGAATTTTCTTAACCTGTGGTATTGTGACTTATTCAGGTCAAATTGTTCAGGCGTTTTAATTATGGATTTTGCAGTGTGGATGAATGCAACCAAATCGGCAAAATAGTCTTTAATGACTATGTTACGCTGTCTGTACGTTTCGGCTAGAAACGACACGATGTGTTGGGGGGGTATCTGTGACTGAGATGCTGATGACTGTGACAGCTCAGTCACTTCCACCTCGTCCTCAGACTCTGACAGGTCTGATAATGTCCCACCTGGATCTTGGGCTTTACTTGTAGCTCTCACGAGCTCCTCTGGATGCATCTCCTGAGATTTCGTTGGGTACTCTGGTACACACTCACGAGCAGACTGGTGCTTACTTTCTTTATGCGTGCTTTGGCAAATGGCTGCAGATCTCTGCGTAGCCGGGGTTACGATTTCTGTTTGTAAGACAGAGCAATTTGTTTGGTCACCAGTCCGCTCAGCTACTGGAGGGGGGACCGGTAGGGCTTCGCGTTCAGGCTCAAAAATGGCCGCATTGTTCGGATCAATGTAGGCTTTATTCTCAGAGCCTGGGAAATCAGTAACATCCTCTTTTCCACTTTGGCGTTCGATATTTTCGTTTGCTGTAAACGTTTTGCCCTCTTTTGCAGAGACAGTGTCTCTGCCCAAGACAGCCTTCTTTATCGCACCATCGGGGCTATTTGTTAGTGGTGCTTTCCGTTTTTTGGTCAGTATGACAAGTTCTTCATTCATGGGTTCGCCAGCAGTACTAGCATCACCAAGTGCCATCTCACTGGGTTTGGGTAGCACCGGGGCGTCGGGAAGCACGGTTGGGGCGTCGGGAAGCACAGTCGTGGCGTCGGGAAGCACAGTCGTGGCGTCGGGAAGCACAGTCGTGGCGTCGGGAAGCACAGTCGGGGCTTCGGGAAGCACGGTTGGGGCTTCGGGTAGCACAGTTGGGGCTTCAGGTAGCACGGTTGGGGCTTCGGGAAGCGTAGTCGGGACCTCGGGAAGCACAGTTGGGACATCAGGAAGCACAGTCGGGGCGTCGGGAAGCACGGTCGGGGCTTCAGGTAGCACGGTTTGAGCGCCAGGAAGCACGGTTTGAGCGTCGGGGAGCACGGTTTGAGCGTCGGGGAGCACGGTCGAGGCGTGAGGAAGCACGGTCGAGGCGTGAGGAAGCACGGTCGAGGCGTGAGGAAGCACGGTCGAGGCGTGAGGAAGCACGGTCGATGCGTGAGGAAGCACGGTCGAGGCATGAGGAAGCACGGTCGGGGTGTTTTCTTTTTTACAGCCCACATTGGTGTGTCCCAATTTGCCGCACTTCGTACAAGATGCTTTGGGACAAAACCTTTTAACGTGTCCGAAGGCTCCACAAAGGAAGCACGTTAAGGTGCCTGACGAAGCGTACATTTGATATTGACGATCATTTACCGAAATTTTAAACGAGATGTTTAGTCCTGTATCGTCGCCGCGATCAGGAAGCACCATGAATACTTGTCTCCGGAAACTCATAACATGTTTCATTCGTTCATCCCGACATCCCAGGGGAATCATCGAGATTCGGGAAACAACAGTTCCATACCGGGTCAGAACAGCCATTAACTTATCATCTGTGATAAACGGAGCGACATTTGAAATAATAACTTTAATCGCCGGTGTGTCCATCGGGGAAACCATGACGAACTGCCCACCTTTCAATGACAGACCGGTACTAACAACATCATGCACGAACTTCTCGTCCGACACGAAAACAACAAACTTTTGGTTCATCCGCGACGCGGCGCGGACATTTTCATCGCCGATAACATTCCCTGCAGCTAGGATAATGTCCTCGGTAGGAACACCTTCGGGAGGGACACACACGAAAGCATGCCTCCTTGTTAGGGTTTCAAACCCTTCCTGCCGTGCACGAACACTCGCCATAACGGCGATGTCTCACCTTTCCACCTTGACCAGGCGGAAAGGACACAAAATAAATAAAGTCGAAATGAAATAATGAATAATAAAGTTCACACGACGCGAGTAAGGTAAACAGCACCGACGGAGCAGGTAAACTGAACCGAACGGGTCTGCTCTCACCTTTGGGCTCTTCTCTCACTCTCTCTGTCTCGAGGGAGGGAAAGGGGCACAGGTGGTAAAGAAGGACACGACAAAGGCGCGATGGGAAAGGAAGGAAATGGGGGGGGGGGGGGGGGACCACACAACACAAGCACGGAGCTACAGCACACGAACACCAGTGCACGCCATCTTGCCACGCCCAACACACGAACGGCCAGCAGGGGGCGCGAGAGAGCGAGAGCGAGAGAGAGAGGGAGAGAGACTTTTGACTTTTTAGACTTTTTATTACAAAAATATAAAAATACAAGCCAGTTGGTGAAGATACTATTCAATACAGGCACAATAATCAAAAATACAGAAAAGAAAAAGAGATAATGACAGGAAATCAAAACAGTCCAATGAACTAGAAAAGAAAAACAACAACAGAAAAACCGACCACACACTGATTCAATCCCAACAAACCTACAAATATATCAATAATTCATTCTCCTGCACCATGCAGATCCCATCAAAACACCAGATGTTCATAAACTCATCAATACATTTCTTTCTTCCAGAATCACAAAATTCAAGTTTGAGTCTTGCAGATATCAAGGCATTAAAAAAGAACAAGACATCACATTGCCCAATCGGCTTTCCTTTCAGTTTTTCCTTCCTCGATAAATAAATTGCCATTTTCGCCGTGGCCACTAAAAACAAAAACAACATATGTACATGTTCTTTCATATCATTGAAACCAAAAATAAATGATCGCAGAGAAAAAGTGATCTTCATTTTCCAGCCATGTAGTTCAGCCATTGAAATAAAGGCACAAGCCTTGCACAATCAACGTATGCATGGAACACATCCTCTGTGTAAACACAGAACGGGCAACACGTAGATATGGACGCGAAATGACTCACTAATTTATTAGATGGAATGATCCAGTGTATCATTCGCCACTGGAGATCACCTGTCCTTTTGCTTACCAGCTTACTGTATACTGATTCCCATGCAGGCTCAGATGGGAGTCCTTCCGGCATTAGCCCTTTCCACCTGGCCACTCCATTTAACGGTGAGTTCCCAAGCAGAACTGCAGTGCATAACCGATACAGGTCTTTACTACTGCATTTCTGAAAAATGTTTTGTCCCTCACTAATTGGGGGCAAGTCTCCGTGACTAGGCTGTACCAATAAACCAGGAAAATGCCAGTCATTGGATGTCACCAAAACTTCCTGGGTCCATCTTAGTCCAAGTTGGAAGCTTTTCTTTACTATTCCCTTTAGTATTCTTCCGATTATTCTGTTTGACCATATTCCAGTCATATCGACTATCTCTTGCACCGACTTCCACCCCCAACCAGAATCATGGCGGAGGTCCAACACTTTGATTATGCCCGCTGTAATAAAGTGTTGATAAAAGTCTCGGCTTCTTGGAATTGCAGGAAACAGTAGGTTGTAAAAAAGGGGTTCTTCCACAAACATGCTTGTCGCATAGGTTTCTTGCTGGCGACTAGTCGAAAGGCTTTGCCAGGCATTCAGAAGGCTCTGATAGAATGATGGTAGATGAGATGTGTCGACATGTTGGAGTTGGACTAAGAAAAGTTCAAGGCCATATCCGAGCCCGCTTGCTTTTCGCAGCACGTGATAGGCCAGAAGTCGGCTTGGCAGTCGTTCCTTGTACAGCAACTGCTGTATGGTACACAGCCGAAAAGCCATGATACGACTTTTTATGTCGATCAGTCCCTGGCCACCTTCAGACAAGGGGCTACATATGACATTTGGTAGTAACCAATGGTGACCACTCCAAAAAAAATCCACGAGTAGCCTCTGCACTGCCTTTAGTAGTGCCTCTGGCGGCTGAAGGCAGATAAACCTATGCCACAGGGAAGAAGCCACCAAATTATTCACCACTAGAACCCTGCCTTTGTAGGAAAGGTGGGGCAGAGCTCGTTTCCACAGTCCCAGTCTTTTTTTGACATGCTCAACAATCCCGTCCCAATTTTTGAGGACGTAATGTGGAGATCCCAGGAAAACCCCAAGGTATTTGACTCCGTCTTCCACCCATTTTAACTTTGTTGGTAGATGCACAGGTGGTACCAGCACTCTTCCAGGTGGAATGTTCTTGAGACAGGGAATCCATAAGGCCTTACTCTTGTCCCAGTTACACTTCAAAGAAGAAGCGAGGCAAAAAAGATTTAAACATTCAACAAGTGCTGGGATATCACTCTCCTTCTTAACAACCACACAGACATCATCTGCATAAGCCGATACAACTACTGAAGGACTCCCAGGGGATACAGTCACTCCTGAAATATTTTTCCTAAATAAAATTAGGAGTGATTCCATTACCAAGGAAAATAATAACCCAGAAACCGGGCATCCTTGTCTCACCCCTCTTTGAACCTGTACCGGAGAGCTGAGTTCGTTATTTATTTTAAATAAACTAAATATATTGTTGTACAACAAAGTCACGTAGGCCCTAAAATTGACACCAAAGCCACATGCTTCTAGCACCCGATACAAAAAAACATGATCCACACTGTCAAAAGCCCTTTCCAAATCCAGGAATATTATCCCAAAATCTTTTTCCAAGCAATCACATTCCATTAAGTCTCTAATCAAAAAAATATTATCATAAATAGATCTGTTTGGGATGCAGTAACTCTGATCATGGTGGACTAGATCACCGATTACCGTCTTCATCCGACTGGCCAACACTTTTGACAATATTTTATAGTCCGTACATAATAACGAGACCGGCCGCCAATTCTTTATCTGTCGTAGATCCCCAGTCTTTGGAATCAGCGACACCACTGCTCTTCTGAAGCTTAGTGGGAGTTCTCCAAGCACCAAGGATGATTCCAGGACATTCAATAATTCAGGGCCCAAAAGGTCCCAAAAAGCCAAGAAAAATTCTGCCGGTAGGCCGTCAATCCCAGGAGCTTTCCCCGAGTCCATTTCACTTAGGGCCTGCGTTAGCTCAGGCAAAGTAATTGTTGAATCCAGGCCCAGGCACTGAGGCTCAGTTAGGGATGAAAGGTGAGAAGTTAAAAATTCCATGGTTTGCTCACAAACATTTTGTTTTGCATAGACTTTTGAAAAGAACTCTCTAATGCACAACCTTACATCTCCAGGGTTGGCAACCATGTTTCCCCTAAAGTCTTGTACAGAGAAAAGGGTTTTGGGTGACTTATTGACAAAATCCATTTGGAAAAAAGATTTACTCGGGGTGTCTGATACCTTTAAATTGTTTATTCTTAATCTAATTAACAGGCCTGCTGCTTTCTCCTGAATCAGCTCTCTCAGTTGAGCCTTCTTTTCAACCAATAACCTGTGGTCTCTTCTGATATTATCTTTAGCCAGTTTACACTCTAACCGTATAATATCAGCTTCTAAACAAGCCATTGTTATATTTTTTATGTCAGTTCCATTTGAAACAAACTGCTGACAAAACACTCTAATCTGAGCTTTTGTATTATCCCACCATAATGCTAAAGAAGAGAAAGAGGGCTTTCTTGAAAGTTGGATGACCCAAAAAGCACGGAAGGCGTCTTTAAACAAAGCATCTTCGAGAAGACTGGTATTGAATTTCCAGTATGCACTTTTGCGTAAGGGTTGAGGGAAAAAGAGGCCCATGGTAACTAAATGATGATCAGAAAACAAAGATGGAAAATGATTTGGAGAGATAACCGCATTCCTGAACTGTGAGTTTATGTACCAACGGTCAAGTCTAGCGAAGGTCATTCTCCCATTGGCACATCGTCCCCAAGTATACTCAGATTTGTTGGGGTAATGCAGTCTCCATGCATCTAGCACACCCACTGCCGAAAAATAATTTAACAAATCAGTACTACCTTCGGGATGAGGTTCTGCTGTATTTCGGTCTATACTGGGTTTAAAGGTGCAATTAAAGTCACCCCCCATGCAAATACAATTATTGAGATCTATCGACTGCATGTGTCGAATTAAAGATGAAAAGAAAGCTCTTCGTTCCACACTCTCACTTGGTGCATAAACGTTGAATAGTGTAAACCGAAAATTATTAATGACCAGTTCCAATGAAATAAACCGGCCTTTAATCACCTCCTGGAAGAGGCATGACTCAGGTACCAGGCCTGGTCTGAGTAAAAAGGCTACACCAGCAGAAGAAGAAGACATGTTACTAAAAAAGCATTGTCCTTTAAAGAGGCGACACCAGTCGTACTCCCCATTTTGAATTATATGGGTTTCCTGGAGTAAGAGCACATCAATTTTCTTGCGCTCAAATAAACTTTTCACCTGAACCTGGCGGTTTTGGCTTGCACCTCCGCCATTCATATTTAAGGTTCCAAAGGTGATTTTTTTCATGGATTATCAAAAGGCGTGAGCGGTTGCTGGGAAATCTCGCTCCCTGCTTTTGTAACAGCCTTTCTAAGCCGATGAAACAGCGACCTTGTTAAATGCAATTCATCGGGCCTCCTAATTATGTCCTTTGCAGCCTGGATGAATGAAATTAAATCAGGAAAATGATCTTTTACAATCACATTTCGGTGTCGGTAGGTGTCATTCAGAAAAGAAATAACGAGTTGAGGGGCTATGGATGACTGATCAGATGAAGATTGAGACAACTCAGTCATCTCAACTTCATCCTCTGAATCTGACAAATCAGAAACAGCTCCACCCGGGTCACATATATCAGTCTGCACAGTCACCATTTTGATTCCAGCCAAGTCCGAAGATTTGCTGGAATGTTCTATGGTAGAGTCATCCTCACTCTGGTACCCGGGACATTCAGCAGGAGCTGAAATCTCGGCTTCACCCTCCTGCAGGGAGATGTTCACTGGCTCAGTTGACGAACCAGTGTCATGATTTAGATCTTGCAGGGGTAAAGAGGAGCTTGGGGCTGAGACATTCCCAATCCGCTCGGTCTCAGCAGGTAGTGAAGGTGGCGGCTCACTAATGGGCTCACCATCATCTTTAGTCTCACCATCTACTTTTTCTCCCAGGTTTTCGGTGCTGCCTGATAATGTTTCAGAATTAATTAATTCATGTTCCTTCTCCCTGGTGTCAACACAGCTTGTGGACACCTGAGAAAGACGTTCCAGGGCGTCTGCACCCACACTGTCTTTATCCAACACTACCTTTTTCAAAGTAATGTTGGAGTTACAAGCACCAGGTGCTCTTCGTTTCTTTGTCACCACAATGGGATTTTCTTCCATCTCCTCACTGCACGTAGCATCTGCCACCACAGGTGGGTTATCTGGGGTTATTTCATTATTTACCGAATCAGCGGTGTTGTCGTTTACACTAAGACGAACAGGAGTATTATCCCTACTCCTCGAGTGCGAGGGAGCGTCGCTAGGAACCGTTCGGGTATTTCGGTTTACGTTGTTTCGCACGTTAGAGACCGGGGTGTTATTTCTTTTACAATCAGCGTCACTATGACCTGCTTCACCACACCTTACACACGATACCTTCGGACAAAACCTTTTCACATGGCCAAAAGCTCCGCACTGAAAACATGTTAATGAGGCCGATGACGCATACATCTGATACTCATGGTTGTTCACCTTTACCTTGAACGTGATGTTTAACCCCGTGTCATCGCCTCGATCCGGAAGCACCATATACACCTGCCGTCTGAAGCTCATCACGTGTTTAACACGTTCATCCTGAGACCGGAGCGGAATCATTGTGATTTTTGACACAGCTGTTCCGTATCGGGACAAAACGGACATCAGCTGGTTGCAGGTTATAAATGGGGGTACGTTAGATATGACGACCCTCATCGACGGAGTGTCCATAGGCGACGCCAAGACAAAGAGACCTGTCTCTGTGGTTAAACCCGCACTTACAACATCGTGAACGAATTTTTCATCGGACACAAATACAACAACTTTTTGATTCATTCTCGACGCTGCTCGTACATTTTCACAACCGATTATTTTCCCCACCGACAAAACAATGTCCTCAGTGGAAGTTCCTTCGGGTGGAACACACACAAATGCATGCTTCCTTGTTAAGTTGTCGAACGCCTCTAACCGAGAGCGTGCATTCGCCATCCCAGCGAATTAACACCCCCCCCCCCACTTGTCCGAACCGGACAAGTAGGTACCAAAACGAAATAAATCAAACTAGAATAAATAATAAACGTGCAGTATAAGCACAAAAAGGCTTACAAAGCGTCGTCGAAGCCGGTAGGCCGCACCCAAAATGGGTCCGCTCTCAAACCTCTCTCTCTTGAAGACAAAGGTATAGGAAGGATGAAAAACAAAATGCCAAAGTACACAGGATGGAAAGGAGAGGGAGGGGGGGGGGCAGGGGAGGGCAGGAGAGGAGGAAAACTCACAAAGAACTCGCTACACCACAGAGCAGTTGCTCACAGCCGCCATGACGCCACGCCCAACACACGAACGGCCAGCAGGGGGCGCGAGAGGGAGAGAGAGAGCGAGAGAGAGAGAGAGCGCGAGAGAGAGAGCGAGAGAGAGAGAGAGAGCGCGAGAGAGAGAGCGAGAGAGAAAAAATATAATCCAAATTTGCAAAATCTTATCCAGTATTGATGATTATGATACAAGTTTTTCAACTTTATTCAGAATCCCACAATTGCTAAATCTCTAGAGTCTACACCGAGATTCCATGAGATGAGATAGATTAAGACAAGTAAAGCGTCGACATTATTTCAATCTCTACAATATAATCAACACATGGAACAATCTTCCAGCAGATGTCATATGTACTGGCTTAGTTAACTCATTCAAAACAAAACCGAATGATCACTGAAAGAATAAGGAAAACAAGTTCACACCAGATGTCTTATATTAACGTGGAACGAATGATGCTTGAACAACACAGAAATGAAGAAAGTAAGAGTCATTCATGACAAGGCAGGAGGGAAAACCCATGGCCCCTGATCAGGGTGTCATCCAACAAGCAAGTACCAAGAGGAATTTGCAAGTACCAAAAAAAGCAAGTACCAACAAGAGCGTCACAAATTAGTCTGCCATGGTTCATCTGGTTTATATTTATTATCTGCGAAAATCGAACATTTTGCAAGTATATTGGTTGGTCTGGTGCATTATTCTGTTTTTCTGTTTGTCTGTTTGTTGATGTTTGTCTGTCTGTTGTTCTATTTGTCTGTTTGTCTGTCTGGTTGTCTGTCTATTTGTCTCTCTGTCTGTCTGTTTATCTATCTGTCTGTTTATCTCTCTGTCTGTTTGTCCGTCTGTTTGTCCATCTGTTTGTCCATCTGTTTGTCCATCTGTTTGTCCATCTGTTTGTCCGTCTGTTTGTCCATCTGTTTGTCTGTTTGTCTGTCTGTCTGTTTGTTTGTCTGTTTGTTTGTCTGTCTCGTTGTCTGTCTATCTGTTTGTCTATTTGTCTGTCTTGTTTGTTTGTCTGTCTTGTTACTCCCGCCAGGGAGTAATGCATTCATTCGTGTCCGTGTGTGTGTGTGTGTGTGTTCGTGTGTTTGTGAACAAGATATCTGGAAAAGTTCTGAACGGATTTGGATGAAAGTTGGTGGGATGATTGTCCTTGGGATAAGGAAGAATTGATTAGTTTTTGGTGAAGCTCAGGATATTATTCCCAATCCAGGAATTTTTTGAAGGATTTTTTTTACCATTGGAAGATAGGGCTCATTTTTTAAAGCATTATCTTCTATATATTCTATATTTAACATTGTGATATGAAAATAGTTTTCATATTTGTTGTAAATGTAGTTTAAACTCGTGGTTATGCATTAGAGCGGTGTATTTTTTTTAGCAGCGTCGTCTTCAATGTTCATTTTTTTTTCCAATAAAGACATATTCTGTCATTTTAAAACCACCAAAGTGTGTATTAGGTTTCCCGTTTCATAAAATGTATCGTTTGATACGCATAATGCTTTAAAACTGTTTTTTTTTTTTTTTTTTTTTTTTTTTTTTTACCTCAGAAGAGATAAGATATCAACATTTAGCTCAGCGAATGTCATTCACGGTGTCAGTATTTGATGAACTTATAAAGACTTAGTTCCAGATTTGTCAATGGCTAAGGTATATTAACAAACGAATAAAACAGATTTGGCAAAATTCCAACTTTTTTTTAAAAGATCGCATATTCACCCAGGATTGTGAGAGGCTGAAGAAGAAACCTCGCATGGGCTTCCCAGACCAAAAAATAATTCTGGTTCTGGCTCTGAGATTTTCAGGTTTATTACTCCCCCCCAGGGAGTAACGCATTCGATCGTGTCCGTCCGTGTGTGTGTGTGTGTGTTCGTATGTTCGTGTGTTCGTGTGTTTGTGAACAAGATATCTGGAAAAGTTCTGAAAGGATTTGGATGAAAGTTGGTGGGATGATTGCCCTTGGGATAAGGAAGAATTGATTAGATTTTGGTGAAGCTCAGGATATTATTCCGGATCCAGGAATTTTTTTGGGAAATTTTTTTGGGAAAGATTTTTTCTGTTTTACTGCATGAAAGCTATTATTCTTATTCTTAAATGACGTTTGTCTCCTCTAATTCCGAGATATATCAAAATTAATTCTCTGACAGTTAGGGCCTACTTTCTTTTTCATTTATTGTTTTGGGGAGAGGGGATGTGTAAACAAAACGTATTATTCCAACTAAACCCACGGTGGGAGTATGCGCTCGACTGAGTGGCGTTCTAGTTTGTTTGTGTGTTTGTTTGCGTGTCTGTTGTCTGTTTGTCTGTTTCTCTGTTTGTCTATATGTTTATCACCTACCTGCAGGTCACAATTTTAAACCAATCTTGACAAAACCTAACCAAATGGTATAGTTGGTCATAAGGAAGAAGCCTATTGATTTTGAGGTCAAAATATCAAAAGGTCAACTTAGGCCAAAGGTCACCAACTTTTTTCATATTTCTAAAATCCTCAATTTTCATCTGATTGACTTGAAATTTGAAAAGGATTTGGATATCAGATCACTGAATTCAACCACTAATTATGTTTGAGGTCAATGTAAGCTACAAGTTCAACATAGGCCAAAGGTCAACAACTTAAGGTGGACTTTCTAAAATCCTAAATTTTCATCTGATTGACTTAAATTTGAAAAGGATTTGGATATCAGATCACTGAATTCAACCACTAATTATGTTTGAGGTCAATGTAGGCTACAAGTTCAACATAGGCCAAAGGTCAACAACTTAAGGTGGACTTTCTAAAATCCTCAATTTTCATCTGATTGACTTGAAATTTGAAAAGGATTTGGATATCAGATCACTGAATTCAACCACTACTTATGTTTGAGGTCAATGTAGGCTACAAGTTCAACATAGGCCAAAGGTCAACAACTTAAGGTGGACTTTCTAAAATCCTCAATTTTCATCTGATTGACTTGAAATTTGAAAAGGATTTGGATATCAGATCACTGAATTCAACCACTAATTATGTTTGAGGTCAATGTAGGCTACAAGTTCAACATAGGCCAAAGGTCAACAACTTAAGGTGGACTTTCTAAAATCCTAAATTTTCATCTGATTGACTTGAAATTTGAAAAGGATTTGGATATCAGATCACTGAATTCAACCACTAATTATGTTTGAGGTCAATGTAGGCTACAAGTTCAACATAGGCCAAAGGTCAACAACTTAAGGTGGACTTTCTAAAATCCTCAATTTTCATCTGATTGACTTGAAATTTGAAAAGGATTTGGATATCAGATCACTGAATTCAACCACTAATTATGTTTGAGGTCAATGTAGGCTACAAGTTCAACATAGGCCAAAGGTCAACAACTTAAGGTGGACTTTCTAAAATCCTAAATTTTCATCTGATTGACTTGAAATTTGAAAAGGATTTGGATATCAGATCACTGAATTCAACCACTAATTATGTTTGAGGTCAATGTAGGCTACAAGTTCAACATAGGCCAAAGGTCAACAACTTAAGGTGGACTTTCTAAAATCCTCAATTTTCATCTGATTGACTTGAAATTTGAAAAGGATTTGGATATCAGATCACTGAATTCAACCACTAATTAATGTTTGAGGTCAATGTAGGCTACAAGTTCAACATAGGCCAAAGGTCAACAACTTAAGGTGGACTTTCTAAAATCCTAAATTTTCATCTGATTGACTTGAAATTTGAAAAGGATTTGGATATCAGATCACTGAATTCAACCACTAATTATGTTTGAGGTCAATGTAGGCTACAAGTTCAACATAGGCCAAAGGTCAACAACTTAAGGTGGACTTTCTAAAATCCTAAATTTTCATCTGATTGACTTGAAATTTGAAAAGGATTTGGATATCAGATCACTGAATTCAACCACTAATTATGTTTGAGGTCAATGTAGGCTACAAGTTCAACATAGGCCAAAGGTCAACAACTTAAGGTGGACTTTCTAAAATCCGAAATTTTCATCTGATTGACTTGAAATTTGAAAAGGATTTGGATATCAGATCACTGAATTCAACCACTAATTATGTTTGAGGTCAATGTAGGCTACAAGTTCAACATAGGCCAAAGGTCAACAACTTAAGGTGGACTTTCTAAAATCCTAAATTTTCATCTGATTGACTTGAAATTTGAAAAGGATTTGGATATCAGATCACTGAATTCAACCACTAATTATGTTTGAGGTCAATGTAGGCTACAAGTTCAACATAGGCCAAAGGTCAACAACTTAAGGTGGACTTTCTAAAATCCTCAATTTTCATCTGATTGACTTGAAATTTGAAAAGGATTTGGATATCAGATCACTGAATTCAACCACTAATTATGTTTGAGGTCAATGTAGGCTACAAGTTCAACATAGGCCAAAGGTCAACAACTTAAGGTGGACTTTCTAAAATCCTAAATTTTCATCTGATTGACTTGAAATTTGAAAAGGATTTGGATATCAGATCACTGAATTCAACCACTAATTATGTTTGAGGTCAATGTAGGCTACAAGTTCAACATAGGCCAAAGGTCAACAACTTAAGGTGGACTTTCTAAAATCCTCAATTTTCATCTGATTGACTTGAAATTTGAAAAGGATTTGGATATCAGATCACTGAATTCAACCACTAATTATGTTTGAGGTCAATGTAGGCTACAAATTCAACATAGGCCAGAGGTCAACAACTTAAGGCGGACTTTCTAAAATCCTCAATTTTCATCTGATTGACTTGAAATTTGAAGAGGATTTGCATATCAGATCACTGAATTCAACCACCAATTATTTTTGAGGTCAACATAGGCCAAAGGTCACTAACGTACTTTAGGGATTTCGCAAGTATCGTGCTATGCACGACATATTTCTTGTTTATGTATTTGCATGCAGCCTGTGTTCTGCTTGGCTGTATCATTTTCTGTGGGCGTGGCTGTGCCACTGATGCAGTGCCCCCTTGCCAGCCAACTGGTATTCATTGTGCTAACCTTGGAAGGATGACAGGCTGAGTTGACCCACCTGGTGTTCATTTAATGGTTTGGCAGAGCCTTGAACTCAGGACCAGAGGATCTTAAGCCAGCCACCTTAACGTTAAGCCAAAACCAAACTTGTTTATTTGCTAATATCCATGTATTTTTCCATTTGAGGCCTTCCTCTCCCACTTGAAGCAGGATCAGTGGCACCTGGTTGCTCCCCGTAATACCTCCAACTTCAATATACAGCTCCAATTGCTAGCTATATATTTTGAAAGCCGCCTCTAAGGTTGGCACCGCACCCTGGCATTCCCTTTTTTTTTTTGACCAAACCACACTCTTCCGGTCAAATGAACACAAAGTAAAAACAGCAAACTAATGTAATACCATTACACTAGGAACGTATGAAACTGGACACTGGGCATTTTGGTTAAAGACGGGACGAACCTGTAAAATACGGGACACCTGGTCAGTCTGCATGTATTTATGGTTTAACACAATACTTGTTTTGTGATGTACTTCCTTTCCTATGTTTATATTTCATACATTACTCGCCCCTGCATGTTTAGTCGATGTAATGGTGATCTAACATCATCTTCGATGCATCTGCATAGACCTGCATCCTACAGTGTCATCTGCTACTGATATTATTTAATGCACATTTTATAATGCGAAGTGTGGTGTCTGTCTGTGCGTTCGCACGTTTGTCTGTCTCCCGTTTACGGCGGCCACTTCCTGCACTACATTTGAAAACCTCAACATTCACTTTTGAAATGACGGGAGAACAAGCATGAACAATGTTGATGGCAAATTTTATTTCACAACCGGAATATTTTGCCCTCTTTTTAGACAAATTGAACCTCTGCCACCCGATGTTGCACCACCATTTAGCAGTGGGCGGTATAAGGAGCTCTGATCTTTGGCTCTGAGTGAAACCAGGAGTGCAACACAAGTATAACCTTTTTCAAATCCACTAAATATTGTTCAAATTGATTGATTAACTTTTGCCGGTCACTGGGGACGGATATACTCTTCTTCGTCGGAATATAACCAAAGTACGTACTTCAACACATGATTTCAACATGCCAATTGGATGGCATTTACCACATTTACCACACAATTGAACGGCAATTCACGGCATTTACCACATTAAACCTTTTAAGACAACCACCCATAATTCTCCCCCTCTCTTCCCAAAAAACAAAAAAGTTTTTTTTTGTAAAGTTTGTAAAGTTTTTTTCTTCTTTTTTTCTTCCCCAAAAACAAGTAAGAAAAAATAAATAAATAATAAGAAACATGTTGAGATGGGATTCACGGCATTTTGACATTTTTGTCATCAGTGACAATACTAAGGTGGCAATACTAACAATTGTACGATGAAGATGTCCATGTGAGAGGTAGTTGTACATTTGTAGTGTGGATCGGTGTAGTCGTGTATTTTATTTGTTGTGCGAGTGAGATGGAAAATGTCAAAATGTCGTGATGACAAGCCGTAAAAGTCATTCTTTCCTTGTCATTCCTCGGTTGTTTTTTTGGAATTACATCCCAACTTTTTTTTCCATGGTGTTTTTTTCTGACTTGTTTTAATAAGAAACGAATGATGGTGTACCGACCGATGAGCCATCGTGTAAAGATTGGTACTAATGTAAAGTTTGATTGTGATCTCGATAATGGTGCCGTGGACTCGGGTTGTCCTGGTCTGGCGAGCTGTGACCACCCCCGCTTTGAAGACCCTTCGCGTGCACGCTTTCCTATGAGAGAGACAGAGAGAGACAGAGAGAGAGAGACAGACAGAGAGAGAGAGAGAGAGAGACAGAGACTTTGACTTTTGTATCTTTGAGAGAGAGAGATTGAGAGAGACAGAGAGAGACAGAGAGAGACAGACTGAGAGACTGAGAGAGAGATAGAGCGCGCGCGCGCCTCTTAAAACCCAAACTCCTCCTTCCCCTCCATATCCCCGCCCTCGCGGTCTCTCCAATGCCACGCCCCGAGAAACTCGCACGTTAAAAAAAACTTTCTTACCCCTTATAGCCCCGCCCCCTCTTCCGGGCGGTAAAAGACGCGCAAATCGTCTCTCTTAACGCATCTCCGTGCAGCGTGCTTTGCTGAGGCGATCCGGCGACCGGCACGATAGATAGCGGGAGGCCTAAACTACCCTCCCAAATAAGTTATTTTTCTTTTCTTCCTCTCGATCATACTATTACTAGCCCCTCCCGGCCCGTTACAACTGAGCCCGCACGGGAAGGGTTTAAGCTGAGGGCGGATGGCCAGACACCGCGGCTGAACGCGCGCCTGGTGGAGCGGGCAGAGAGAGATCCGGAACCCTGAGGCGGAGTGCGCGGTGAGCTGGGGATGCACGCAGAGTGATGACTGCATGGGTGGGTGGGGGGGACGTCGTGCTGCAATGCGCTTTAACGTGCACATTGATGTGTGGGTCGGTCTCCAAAAGTATCCATTTGACCCCAGTAAAGGTCGCACGGTTCATCGTACTTACGATGGCGCGAGTAATCCGTGCCGCTCCGTACGATTCGTCCGCGGTGTATGTCGACACGGCACGCTCGTGCAGTGCACGCCCCGCGCACCGTGCTGGAGGCGCGCTTGGGAGATGCCGAAGAGCGTCGGTCGCAACTTTGGTTTGCGAGGGCAACGGCGCGAACTTTTGCTCGGACCGGAGAACGTGGAAACAACCTTAACTGGGATTGACGGTGATGCAAACGATATTTAAAAAAAAACTTTTTACATATTTCGAAGTTGTATGACGTCATCATATATGAGCATAATTAATACCTGTCAATCATACAATGAGCAGATCCTGACGAGCTCCATATGGATCACATAATGTGAACATCCTGAACAAAACGAAGTGTTACTTATCGATCACCATCAAGGACGATTATATTTCGGGGAAAAGATGATAACAGTTATAACGATGAGGTTTATTCTGCTCTTTCCTTATTCTAAGTAGCGTGTCCGAGCATCACTGCGGTGTCCCTGCACAAGAACCCTATTACATGTAACTCTTGCTGCAGGTAGAGGCTACTGTAGCGTACGTAAGAAAATGATGAAATAGTGGAATTCGTTGTGAACTCTCCTCCTCTTGTAATGAGTGCCTGGTGATGTTCCTCCTCTCTTTCCTATGCAATGTCGAGGCTCGTGGAAGAGCTCGGTGACAGAGAATGAAAAGGCAAAGTGGTGACTGCAGCTCCAGGAACGAACAGCAAGAAAAGAGGAGTTGGTGGAGGAGGGGAGTGAACCGAAGAACCTACAAGTAAGTGTTTGCTCATTGAGGGTTAATGGAGGTAGGAAAGATTGCGCGTGGCTATGGGGGATGACGTGGAACGGTAGTGCCCGGATGTTGAAATCGTGGATGGAAGAGTGCGATTGAACAGCTCCAGGAAGGTGGTTCCACAAAAATAGGAGGAACAAACAGGTCGAGGTATGCGATGAATTTGGATTTTGGGAGTTTAACCAGAAGGAGATTGGAATGACGCTTGCCTCCTGGAAGAGGTGTGGCGTGTTTGAGACCGGAGCAGAGGCTACTGACCTGTCTGCAACGTGAGGACAACAGGCCTCGTGCCTTGGTCAGAGGCTACTGACCTGTCTGCAACGTGAGGACAACAGGCCTCGTGCCTTGGTCTCACCACGCGGGAGATGCCGATCAATTTGAGAGCTATCTGTTCCACATAAGAAGGAGATACTGTGATACTGGAGCCCCAGCCCATAGGGAAGAGCAGTATTCCAATGAGCTACAGACCAAGGCCATGCAGGCTGACTCTTCCCAAGCTTTTCCTTTTTTACACTTTCCTTCTTTCCTCTCAAATGTATGTCTCATTTTACTTCCCCCAAACTCAATCAATTATTGGCTACATAATATGTGCATGATGTTGGTACCTACTCACTGTAAAGGACAGTTGGCACTATTTCTACATTTTTACCCATTACAATCATTATGGTCCTCAAATGCATATAATTATTTGCGCGAGGAAGAGGAGGAGGAGGAGGACGGATGGGTGAGGAGCCGGAGAGGAGGAGGACGGTTGGTGAGGGCGAGGAGGATGGTTGAGGGGCCATAGGGGTGGAGGAGAGTTGGTGACGGACTGGAGAGGTGGAGGAGGGTTGGTGAGAGGGAGGACGATTGGTGAGGAGCCATAGGGGTGGATGAGAGTTGGTGAGGAGCTGGAAAGGTGAAGGAGGGTTGGTGAGGAGCCGGAGAGGTGGAGGAGGACTGGTGAGAGGGAGGACGATTGGCGAGGAGCCATAGGGGTGGAGGAGAGTTGGTGACGGGCTGGAGAGGTGGAGGAGGATTGGTGAGGAGCCGGAGAGGTGGAGGAGGGTTGGTGAGAGGGAGGACGATTGGCGAGGAGCCATAGGGGTGGAGGAGAGTTGGTGACGGGCTGGAGAGGTGGAGGAGGGTTGATGAGAGGGAGGACGATTGGCGAGGAGCCATAGGGGTAGAGGAGAGTTGGTGACAGGCTGGAGAGGTGGAGGAGGGTTGGTGAGAGGGAGGACGATTGGGGAGGAGCCATAGGGGTGGAGGAGAGGTGGAGGAGGGTTGATGAGAGGGAGGACGATTGGCGAGGAGCCATAGGGGTGGAGTAGAGTTGGTGAGGAGCTGGAGAGGTGGAGGAGGGTTGGTGAGGAGCCGGAGAGGTGGAGGAGGGTTGGTGAGAGGGAGGACGATTGGCGAGGAGCCATAGGGGTGGAGGAGAGTTGGTGACGGGCTGGAGAGGTGGAGGAGGATTGGTGAGGAGCCGAAGAGGTGGAAGAGGACTGGTGAGTTTAGATGTTTTCCCCTTTTTCAAAAGGTTCTGGAGCCTAAAAAACAACTTTTTATTTTTATTTTTTACATTCCGAGGCTCTTCTTCCCTATCCATAAAGGTATTTTCGTGTAAAATATACTTAATATATCCTTCTGGCTGACAGGATGGCATAGAGGTGCGCACACTTTCCTTTAAGCTGTCTAGCCTATGGGTTTGAATCCTGGCCCAGCTATAAACTGTCATCCCGGTGTTTCACAGGAAGGGTGATTCACCATCGTGTGCCGTCCCTCGGATTGACTTAAAACTGGGCGTCTTATCTGTCGGCGTTACTTAGTGGACGTTAAAGATCCCCACGAAGTCCTTCACGAAGACTAGTTAGGTGAGCTATCGCCGGCACCATGACCAAATTACAAATTCCTGCCATAACCAGCAGAGGGCACCGCATCAGCAGGACAGCAGGGCCCTTAGCCAATGATGCCACCCCGCAGCCTTGTGCTGCATTCGAAAGAAGAAGAATGTATCCTTCCACGTCATCACATAAATAATGAATGTTCAGTTCCTGCACAATGGATCGATTTATTGATGCACTCATGTTGCATTTTTTATACAAATCACTCTCACTATTTTGCTTACTCGTATCATTCCTGGTGTACCTATCAAAGTATTTTTTATGTTTTTGTATGTAATTTATGATATTTTAAATCAAAATCAGCTTTTACATGCTATATAAAATGGGTTGGCACAAAATGGCTTTTCACATTTGTGATTTTGGATTTGTGACCCTGATGCAGTATCTCTCAGAGGATGTTGTGTTATTGATGCTAATCCTGGAACAAATGCGTGATGTTGCATTGCTTTATCAAAGTGATAAGTGCATGATGACTATAAAAAAAGAATTTTAAAAAATCCTAATTCTGTGTGATCATAAATCCCACTCTGTGGCCAAATTCCAAATTCCTGTCCTTACTACTGCTGAGAAGGAAAAATCAAAGCATGCGGTGTAATCCTTGCCATGGGGCTGTTTTGGAGTCACTGAACCTGGAGAGAGAGAGAGAGAGAGAGAGAGAGAGAGACTGAGAGAGAGACTGAGAGAGAGACTGAGAGAGAGACTGAGAGAGAGACTGAGAGAGAGACTGAGAGAGAGACTGAGAGAGAGACTGAGAGAGAGACTGAGAGAGAGACTGAGAGAGAGACTGAGACTTTTGTCCTTTTATTATAAAAGTATAAAACCAAAGTATTCCAACTCCACTTCACATACAAATCACAACCTCATTTCCAATGCATTTGCACAAAACACCCCCCATGCCCCATAACTCTTCAAACACAAGAAGGTTCCCCATGTTGACATGATAAGCATGTTCGAGCTTTATACGTGCTGACACCATCCCGATGAAACAAAAAAGTGCATTTTCATTTTTTTCCACTACCTAATCTGGCTTTTCTGGTTTTATAAATTGCAAGCTTAGCAATTCCAAACAAAAAATTCAAAAGAAAAATCACAGAGTTTTTCCTAGTATTACATGCAAGTCCATAAACAAAGATTGTAACAGAAAAAACAATTTTGAATTTACAAAAGATTCGGCTCAGAAACAGAGATGACAATCTCTTGCACTCAATAAACGCATGATACAAATGTTCAACATTACCACAAAAAGGACATAAATTAGACACAGCAGGGTTAAACTTCTGAACTAACACCTGTGTGGCCAGGGCGTGATGGACCAGTCTCCAATTTAGGTCTCCTGTACGTCCTGTGAGAGAGAGAGAGAGAGAGAGAGCGAGAGAGAGAGAGAGAGAGAGAGAGAGAGAGAGAGAGAGAGAGAGAGAGAGAGAGAGAGAGAGAGAGAGAGAGAGAGAGAGAGAGAGAAGAAAAAAAAAAAAAAAAAAAAGACACGGAACATCAATATTTCATTTATAACGTTACGGTGAATTTTTTTTTACCACCACATCAATACTGCTAATGACAAAAGGGAGAAAGCGGAGGTAACATGACCACCACATGAAGTATCGCTCCAGTTCGTAGCTTCATTACAACAAAGGAGAGGAGGCTTTGCCAAGATTGTCATGTACAATTTGTGGCTATTCACGCTAAGTAATTAGGCCAAAAAAATATTAAATAATGTAATAAGCCTGCATGTGTTCCCAAAACGTAATCCGTGATCCAGAAATCTTTCGAATCCTCTCAATTTCCTTCGTTCTTCAACATAACAGTTTCAGTTTGATATAAAACAAGCGTGGATAGCCAAGCGTAAACCTTTTATTATACCCAACATAAACCAACTTTATATAAATTAATCAGTAATACAATATAGGGACTTGATGTTCATAAAGAGGGAATTAATGAAAATCAGCAAGCGTCCAGATTGCTCACTTTAGTGTGGTTCAAGTTGACCATTTTGTGCAATGCAAATGTCCTAACTAGATTCAAGGATCTCATCAAAACCAAAATCTAATCCTTGAAATTGTCAAAGCCTGCTGCACTCTGGTTACAGTACATGGATATGGTGGATATTTTTCGTAAGTTTATCAGAGCCGAATGTACTGGAAATTGGGCACTACATCTTGAAGTGGTCTCGGAAATGCTCCACTTCCTGGAAGCATCTGGGCATAACCTCTCCACAAAATTGGCCCTAGTGTATGTCCAATCTTCAGGTGCAACATCCACTTGTTTACCGACACTTCAAAGAAGGCTACCATGTTATCAGAAGAAGTGATCATTTTTGGGCTGGCCTGTCCTCAGATCTAATCATAGAGCAGTTACTGATTAGAAGTACGGTATGAAAACCAGTGGTGGACTCACAAGAGGACAAGGAATGACAAAACAATGTTTTACATGGCTGATTTCCATGCCAACTTGCTCAGAAGTCAACAATGGCATGTAGGAGCTAACAGGTGTGAACTACAACACAGGGGGAGCAGAACAGGGACATGACACAAGCTAGACAAGCACAAGACATGAAAGACACGCGCACAGTTCTTCGATACCTGCAGGAGAGAAACTCCTTCAGCTCTGATCAAAACTTGTGTAATATCTCCACAGACATACATGCACACAACACAGTCAATGTTAATGCATCAAAAACCATTGGAAACACCATCCTGACCAATATGAATGGAAAAACTGCTGCAGAGTTCCCATTGAAGAGAAATGGTGCTCCAGACTTGTTTGATTCCGCACTACTACTCCAAGAACCACAGAAGCCAGTCCTGGAAGATGCCATCTGGTCTGTTATGGCACCTAACATTCCAGGAATAACAGGTGAAGTCCAGCACATACTGGATGGTGGGGCACTATTCACCCTCTCCTGTGGACACATGTTTCAACGTACGAAGAGATTTGTGCTTGGTACACTAACTATGTAACAAAAATGTATGGAAAAGCCATTGTGGTATTTGATAGCTATAGTAGTATATCCACAAAGGACACACCAGCGATAAGCAAAAAGTTGTGTTGGAGCAACTGTGCCATTCAACGAGGACATGCATTTTATGATGAAGGACAAATTACTGGCAAGCAAAACAAACAAGCAGCGCTTTGTCAAGATGCTTGTTGACAAGTTACAGAATGTGAACTGCAAGACACATCATGCGTCTGGCAATATTGATCTCCTCATTGTGCAGAAAGCAGTGGAGTCAGCGACCATGACCAACACTGAACTGGTAGGCGATGATACAGATCTGCTATACCTACTGATTTACCACACCAGCCTCAAGACATGTGACCTGTTTTTCCAACACGACCTAAAGAATGACATGAATAAAGCACGTGTGTGAAACGTGAAGGCTGTCGAGCAGAAACTAGGCCCTGATCTGTGCAGCAACATTCTCTTCCTACATGCTCTTCTTGGATGTAACACTACCTCCCACCTATATGGCATAGGAAAGGGAACTTCCCTCAAGAAATTCAACTGCAGCAGCAACTTCTGTGAGCAAGCCAAGGTATTTGACACACAATGAGCTTCAACTCAGGATGTTGTAACCGTGGGAGAGAATACTCTGTTGTGTCTCTATGACACGAAGCCCACAGAAGACCTGAATTCACTGCGATACGAGCGTTTTTAGGTTGCTACCAGAACTTCTCGTGTTTAGCCACAAAGTCTGCCACCCACATCAGCAGCAGCAAAATACCTAATACAGACTTCGCGTCTACTACCAGCAACAACAGTAGAAGGGAAAAGTAAATGAGTTTCAGCCGGAAGAGTGGGAGTGGATGGAAAGTGATGGAAGACTTGTTCCAGTATGGCTCCAGCTCCTAAAGAACTCCTTTGGCTGATCAGATGTAACTGCCAGGCAGATTGCATAAGTATGAGGTGTACATTCAGCACACATGACATGGAGTGTTCCTCTGCTTGTGGCAATTGCAGAGGGTTTGCATGTACGAATTTGATGCAGTTTGCATGTTTTGAAGATGAAGATGTGGCTGAATATGCAGACTGATTTATACAAGTAATAGAAAATCTTTAAACTTATGATGTGTTAGGGTGGTGGCGTTAGGGTAGTGGTTGAGGGGAGGGGGGAGGGGAGAGGGGAGGAGGAAATGTAGGGGTCACAGATGCAATGTGCAGTTTTAACTGTGTAGTTATCATGATAACGAAAAATAAATTGGTCATTTGCAATTAAATTTTCGCTCGGAATATGCTTTAGCATTTTAAACATTTTCCGCAACTTGGATCGCTGAAGAGTTTTTATATGTTATATAAGACACATTTATCTGCATAAAACAGTTGGAGACGTTTGTTACAATTTTGGCTAGGTTTGCTCTTTATTTTGCATAAAATTCCTGTACTATATAGTATATACATACTGCAATATTTTAAATTTGTAATTGACTGCTATACCACATCAGCTAGAGAGCCCTCTGGTGTGGACTTTCAGGATAGCGAGCATAACTTGTTCCACCTTTCCTGCCATGGGAATCTTTCCCCACCATATTCTCCATGTTACATCTTTCATTTGTTTTCCATTAAGATTGGGGCTTAACATCCCCTGCAAATGATGGTGTGCCCTGCACTGTAGTGCGTCTTTCATGGCACAGCACCAGATGAAAGTTTTATTTGGACTATACACCAAGGAGAAGCCGAGCTGCTCAAAAGCGAGAACGTGACTGCTGAACTGTCAAATTAGTTTAGGTTGGTTTTTCATTTAACAGCATCTTAGCAGACATATAACTTCCTATACTGTTACTGCAGACTGTCCGCTAATTTGCCTTTCAATGTTTGATGAAGTGTGTGAACGAGGAATAGAATTAAAATATTTTTTGGGAATGGTATGCAGAGAGGAAGTGAAGATCAGTCTTCTTTTCTTGTATTAAAGACTTCCTTTTCCTGAGAAACTTTAAAAGTCTGTGTTGTATGGCAGTAGGAGGGCCTTGGCCAAATAAATTGGGAAGGTAATGGAATACATACAGTGGGGTGAAAAGTACGAGTCCAGTAGGAAATATATTGTTGTGTGATTCCCTCCCAGTTAACACCAGGAGAGTCACGGATGGCCAATAGCGAGCTTTTAACTCCGAAGGCGATGATCAAATGCGGATTTTACTATATATGCGCGGGAGGGAGAAAGAGAAGAAGCAGAAGCTTACCTGTCGTGATCGCCAGCAGTCCCAACCTGAAAAAAGTAACTCAAACCGAGGTGGATTTAAAATGTACAAAAATAAACAGGTTTATTAAAATGGAATGCTGGGACAAAGAAAAGCGTGACGGTAAAACGAAGTTCCTAAATGGAGCGCTCCCTCAAACCATACTTGAACACATACGAAGGGAAATATGAAAATAAAATTAAAACGTGTGGTTTAACTTAGCTCCGATCACTGGTGAGGTCTCGTCAGGGTTGTCAAAATCGTCTGACGGGGTGTTGGTGACGTTGTGTGCGAAGCGCGCGCGTTGTTGCGAAACAGGCCTCGATGAAGGCCTCCCACGCGAGGCGAATGGGCCGCGTGCAGGGCGCTCCTCCAACCGTGCCTGGCTTTGTCCACCCGTCCTCTGCACGGAGAGCCGCAGTTACCGGTGGCGTCTCCGAACACGGTCGGTCCAAGCACTTTCTGGAGTCCTTCGTCCATGCACAACCGTCTTCCCCCAGAGTCCGGAACCAAGAGAGAGAGTCAATGGCAGAGGAAGGCGTGAGGGGCAAGCGAGAGAGAAGGCAAGAGAGGGCAAGAGCGGAGGGTCAGAGAAAAGGGAATTCGATGAACTCTTAAATGGATATAATAAATGCTTATTACAATAGGAAAATCAAATCAGTCTTTACTCACAATCAATGATTATTGTGACTCTCTTTTGCCATGAGAATTGCCTCAACGCCCTCTGTAATTGATTTAATTAGTTTATGCATTATGTTGAAGTCAGTCTTTTCCCAACAGTGTTGTAATGCACTCCAGAGCATAGTCAAACTGCTCACATAAATTTTATCTTTCTCTGAAATGTATTCAGCCTTCATTTATTCTTTTAAGCCAAAGTGTCGGTCAAGAATAACTACAATTAATTAAATAATATGGATACATATCTTCAATATTACAGATTTGTGCTTGAAATCCTGATTCGTGATATGGACAGTCACGTGAAAAAGTAAGTACACCCCATGTAAAGTTTTGACTTTTTCAACATATTTCAACATACAGCTAGGGGATCTTCATTTCAACAATATTGATAGATAAAGGTGATATAATATAACAAATATCATGAAACATTTACATTTTGTAGTCCATTGTATAATTTAAATAAACATAAATGCAAATTTCGCATGTGGAAAAAGTAAGTACACCCTTGGTTCTAATAGGTGGTATTGCCCCCTTTGGCAGAAACAACCTCAAGTAGGCGTTTCTTATAACTGTCTACCAGTCTCTGACATCGACTGGGAGAAATTTTTGCCCACTCCTCCATGCAGAATTCTTTCAGCTGTGCGATGTTTGAGGGGTTTCTTGCATGCACAGCTCGTTTAAAATCCCCCCACAACATCTCGATGGGATTTAAATCCGGGCTTTGACGAGGCCATTCCAGAACCCTCCATTTCTTTCTTTTCAGCCATTCCTTCGTGGATTTACTGGTATGTTTAGGGTCATTGTCATGTTGCAAGGTCCACCTTCGGTTGAGCTTCAACTTTCCGACAGATGGCCTCACATTATCCTCAAGCACCCTCTGGTACAATGAAGAATTCATAGTGGATTAAATGATGGTGAGCTGCCCAGGACCTGATGCAGCAAAGCTGCCCCAAACCATAATATTTCCACCACCATGCTTTACAGTTGGTATCAGGTTCTTGTGGTCAAATGCTGTCTTAGGTTTTCGCCAAACATGTCTTCTGGTACTGTGGCCAAATAGCTCTACCTTTGACTCATCTGTCCAGAGCACATTGTTCCAGAAGTGCTGGTCTTTGCCGAGGTGTTTATTGCCAAACTTTAGTCTTGCCCTGATGTTCTTTCTGGACAGCAAAGGTTTCCTCCTGGCACACCTCCCATATAGATCAAATTTGTGCTGCCTCTTTCTAATGGTAGACTCGTGCACTTTGCCATCAACAGTGGTAAGAGCTACCTGTAGGTCCCGTGATGACATTCTGGGGTTCTTAGAGACTTCTTTCAGCATCTTGCGGTCTGCTCTCGGGCTGAACTTGCTGGGGCGGCCTGGCCTGAACAAGTTGGCAGTTGTTTGGAATCTTCTCCACTTGTAGGTGATCTTCCGGACAGTCGAATGATTGATTTCAAATTGTTTGGAGATCTTTTTAAATCCCTTCCCAGACTCGTAGGCATCTATAACTTCTTTCTGAAGGCCTCAGAGAGCTCTTTTGATCTAGGCATGGTGACGCCGCACACTTCAACAACAAAGAGCAAACCAAACTAAATGTCTGAGGTTTAAATAAGACAGGTTCCTCCAAGATCCTCTCTAACGATGTTCTAATCATTTGCACCTGAGCTGGTGCACCTGATTCTAATTTTAGGTATTTGAAGTAGTGATAAATGTCGGGGTGTACTTACTTTTTCCACATGCGAAATTTGCATTTATGTTTATTTAAATTATACAATGGACTACAAAATGTAAATGTTTCATGATATTTGTTATATTATATCACCTTTATCTATCCAGATTGTTGAAATGAAGATCAAATAGCTGTATGTTGAAATATGTTGAAAAAGTCAAAACTTTACATGGGGTGTACTTACTTTTTCACGTGACTGTATATATGTATATGTATATGTATATATGTATATGTATGTATATATGTGTGTATATGTATATATGTATGTATGTACAGTGCATTCAGAAAGTATTCAGACCCCTTCACTTTTTTCACATTTTGTTATGTTGCAGCCTCATGCTGAAATCGTTCAAATTCATTTTTTCGTCATCAATCTACACTCAATACCCCATAATGACAAAGAGAAAACAGGATTTTAGAAAGTTTTGCAAATTTATTAAAAATTAAGAACTGAAGTATCACATTAACATAGGTATTCAGACCCTTTGCTATGATACTTTAGCTCACGGAAGCATTAGCTTTAACTTCACGGAAGCCTCTCCTCAGTGAAAGACACATGAAAGCTCGCTTGGAGTTTGCAAAAAAGCACCTAAAGGACTCTCAGACTGTGAGAAACAAGATTCTGGGGGCTTTCATGTGTCTTTCACTGAGGAGAGGCCTCCGTCTGGCCACTCTGCCATAAAGCCCAGATCGGTGGAGTGTTGCAGTGATGGTTGTCCTTCTGGAAGTTTCTCCCATCTCCACACAGGATCTCTGGAGCTCAGCCAGAGTGACCATCGGGTTCTTGGCCACCTCTTTTACCAAGGCCCTTCTACCCTGATTGCTCAGTTTGGTCGGGCGGCCAGCTCTAGGAAGAGTCCTGGTTGTTCCAAACTTCTTCCATTTAAGAATTATGGAGGCCACTGTGTTCTTGGGAACCTTCAATGTAGCAGAATTTTTTTTTGTAGGCTTCCCCAGTTCTGTGCCTCGACACAATCCTGTTTCTGAGCTCTGCAGGCAGTTCCTTCGACCTTATGGCTTGTTTTTTGCTGTGATATGCATTGTCATGTGTGTATCATAGTGTTGCGGTTTTGAGAGTGTAAATATGACATCATTAAAGGTTAAAGGTTTTCCCCCCATAGTTAGTCCACAAGCAACACGAAGGCCCACTTAGAATTAGTTATGTCACAGTATGTGTAAGAGTAGGCCATTTCCCTAGTGATATCTGCGTTGTGTAAAGAAATGAGCTTAGGTCCTTTTCATTTTGCGGCCACCCTTCATTTTCATCATGGGCAAACTCGATCCCGCGCCCCATTTGGCATCCCTCAAGTTTGTTACGCTTTAGCCGCCAGCAGCGTTCGCTGCCCTTGGTTTCGCTCACAACTAGTCGGGTAACCAACCATGAGGTAGGCCTAAGAAGAGGGAGGAGCGCGAGGGTCGAGGTGTGGCCACGTCAAGCAGCGCGTCAGAGGCGGTGACGGTAGGAGCAACAGCCAACCAGGGCTGAGAGGGCATGGCTTGATTGGGCATGGTACAGAGCGTCTAGTAAGTTTGGGAGGGTTCGCTGGGCAAGGCTATATAAGCCAGCGCACAAATCCCTTGGGAGGACTGACTTGATGAGGACTCGTGTGACAGGACTTGATGAGGACTCGCATGCATACGGAGTTGAGAAGGGAGAGGCGCTTACGAAGGTCTTGTATTGAGAGGGCTGAAGCCCAGCACTGGGAGTACTCAGAGGACCGGCGTGCACACAGTTTCGAGGCCATTGATTGAGAAGCGCATTGTTCGCGTTTATTGAACTGTTCGCTTATTACGTACGCGGCTGAGCCACAAGTGTAACCGCCAAAGCCAGCCCTACTTCACCCTGTAATAATCCCATGCGCGAAAACGACACGTGGAGAGCTCCTGCAGTCTTTATCCATCTTCTTCGTGGTGCGAGTTGGGGACCGGAGGAAGAGCTGCCCGAACGCCATTCCTGGACGTGCTGACCTGTTCATCTGCAAACCCCGTGTGAGTGTGTCTGAGTGTGAACGGGCCCATTTGTCTTGGGATAAGTATAAGACTGTTTAAGGCTGCACTGTGTTTTGTTCTTCTTCTTGTTGTACAAAGTGTAAATAAATTATGTTATTCCTTTCTTCCAAATTCGACCGTTTCCGTGATTTCCTCCATTGGGTAAGCGTGGCACGATTACGAACCGCTTGGATCGGGTTTTAGTCATTGATAACGGCTCGGGTCACGGGTTCACTACCGCTCGGCGTTTCAACCAACACCCGTGATTCGGGCGGGGCTTATTTCCTCGTTTCCAGTCAGCGCGAGTAATTCGGTAATAGTGATTAGTCCTACGACCCTACTTCGCGCTGTCCGGGAAGGACGTCATCGGTCCCGGGCCCCGTCGGCTAGTCAAAGACAAGGGGACTAATCCCCCCTTGGTAAGGGGAAAAGGCCGGCGCTGAGATCCGCAACAATATATATGTGCGTGCGTGTGTGTGTGTGTGTGTGTGTGTGTGTGTGTGTGTGTGTTTGTGTGTGTGTGTGTGTGTATATATATATATATATATGTATATATATATGTACATATATTGCGAATGGTTCGGTGGATGTGTGGAGTATCGTTGAGAGGGAGGAAGACAAATGATGAATTGCGAAAGATGATGGGAATAGAGCCTGTGATGGATGCTGTGAAGAGAAACAGTTTGAGATGGTTTGGTCATGTGTTGAGGAAGGATGAAAGTGACTGGTTGAGAAGAGTGATGGAAATGAATGTAGAAGGAAGTAGAGGACGGGGAAGATGGAGAAAGACTTGGCTAAAGATGGTCGAAGAAGAAATGCGGGCAAGGGGGTTAACAAGGGGTTGGTATATATACTAGCTTGGCTCGGCTCGCTGCACTCGCCTCACCAAGCGTCGTTACAGAGGAACGGGCTTATTTTAGCTGAGGATAATGACTGTACCTGAGTTGCTGTGTTGTCATGATTTACAGCAATCATAATAATAATAATAATAATAATTCATTTATTTTGTATAGCGCTTTTCCAGAAGCCCAAAGGCGCTTTGACAGAGTGGAAAACATAATGCATAACAATACATGAAAACAACAATTGCAAAAAGACAAGAATCAAGAAAACAAACAGCAGCATAATACAAACAATTATTTTGCACAAATTTATTTGTAGTGTTTGTGATATTACATTTTTATAAGCAATTTAGGTTGAAGATGGGACACAAGTGCGATATTTGGATTTGTTGATTTTCATCTGGGAAAATGCCATCTCACAGAGCTATATGGAGCCAAAGTAGGCCTTCACCTTTAGTGCACAGGATGTCAGAAGAGGGTACTTCTTGCTGTTTACAAGTCCCCAAAAGTATTTGTCCCTTGACATAACTTCCAGCTCTACATGTATGTCATTTTGCATGGTGAGGATCTCCATGTCAAGTCCACTGCTTTGTTTAAATACATGCTGAAATTTTACTGTCAGTTCTCCGATATCCACTTGAAGAAAAGGATTTTAGACAAACATAATGATTTGTTCCATCTTGTCTACCTCTTGAAATCATGTATTTAATTCCTTTGCCAATCTGTTCGGGTGCTCACAGGTTATTTTTTTGGATGGAACCCTTTCTCTTTGACGTTTTGTTGGATTTTCTCCACATTTGGGAAAAGCTCTGTCAAATTACACACAGGCCCAGCTTCAACTTGAACACATTCACTGCACTGATTATGTGTGACAATCTCTGTCCCTCCCGTACAGTTCCCGATTAGCTCGTTCAATTTTTCCATTATATCCGTAAGGAACCCCAAGTCTAGCAATCATACATTATCTGGCAGCTCGCTGTACACCTCTTTTATTGATTTGAAAATGGTGACAATTTGAGAGATTCGATGTAAGAATCTCTGGAGCACTTTTCATCGACTTAATTTTTTGAAATGCTCTTGAAATTTTGCATGCATTGTCTTGTGATGCCATTCCAGATGACCTCTTTTCTCAAGGCTACAATCTGGTGACATCTGGGTTTGGATGCTCTTGTCTTTGATATTCGTAAAAATAAATTCACTTTCACATGCATTGTGAAAATTGTAGGTTTTTGCCCTCTTCTTGGACGGACCTGGCTCCCCGCTCGTCATTTTGGCTTCAGGAAATTAATCTTAGAAACAAGAAAAAATGAAAATGAAAAGCCCAGCTTATTCCATGTTTCGATGGTTCGACAACAGACAATGAGCAGCTGACAACTGTACGGAGGCCGTGGCAGTACAGTAACTGCATCCTAGATGGATAATTGGTTTGTATAGACAAAAATAATTTCTCATTGGCCTGTGCGCCGACATTTAGCTCTTTTTAAACTTTCCGGCACCTGGAATTTGCAACCCACGGTTGCCACAGTTTTAAATAAACCACCGCACAGAATTTTTCTTTTCTCTCTCTCTCTCTCTCTCTCTCTCTCTATCTCTCTATCTCTCTATCTCTCTATCTCTCTATCTCTCTATCTCTCTATCTCTCTATCTCTCTATCTCTCTATCTCTCTATCTCTCTATCTCTCTATCTATATATATATATATATATATATATATATATATATATATATATATATATATATAATGTTAAGATCGACGATTCAAGACTTTGGATTCGACTGGTTGGAGATCACTGGTCTGGATCATGCCTTGGAGCAAAAAATGGGATGATGAAAGTAGCTGGCGGCCTTATTGGCATCACACTAAATCCATATGCCCACATCAAATTTTTGGCTGTGGTGTGGCCATATGGCTGATCTACCCACTACCAAAGGGAAACATCATCATGAGCTCACAGAAGCGAAGGTCAAGCAACAGGAGAAGAATGTTATAGAGCTCAAACTATTGACAAATTCACTAATCCCTTTGCAGATGTATGTGAGCAGCTGATAAACATGGTTACCAAAGCTGTTGGATAAGGACATCAACAAGTGGGCTTTTTTTTTTCTTTTTTTTTTGTATACTGAATCGAGGCTCGTGAAAGAGCTAACATTTATTTCACAAACAAATCAACCAGACAAACAAAATATACAAAAAGAGGGAGCGGAAGACAATATGGGGAGAGAAGGGGAAGCACACAACCACAACATTTGAGAGCAGGGAGAAGTGTGGGAGGGAGAGGGCTTGGGGGCAGGAGGCGTGGGAAGGGGAGGGGGGGGGGTGGGAGAGGTATAAAACACAAGGGGACCGAAATTAGCGGGGGTAGAAAAGATCAAGGTTTTGGATGGGGGAGGATAAGAGATGGTGGTGAACAGCTGTTTTAAAGACCTGGAGGGTGGAGTGGGATTGAAGAGAGTGAGGGAGTTTGTTCCAGAGGCAGGAGAAAAGAGGAATGAAGGAGTGAAGGTGAGCAGAAAGTCTTGATTTTGGCAGTTTAACCATAAGAGGGTTGCAGGCAGATCTTGTGCGACCTGTAGGAATATTTGGGGGATAGAGCCCAGAGAGAGCTGGGGGGGCAAGGCCAGAGAGGAGTCGGTAGAAGACGGAAAGACCACCAACCTGCCTGCGGTGAGTGAGTGAATGGCCCTTGGAGTTAGCTTCATCGCGGGAGATTCCAATGATTCTGAACGCTTTGGTTTCAACAGCGTGAAGACGAGCTAGGTGTGAGGCAGGAGCACCAGACCAGAGGGGAGAGCAGTATTCCATAGAGCTGTGGATGAAAGCCTTGTATGTGGTGAGGAGCTCAGGTGTGCCAAGGAAGGACTTCGCACGACGGAGGATGCCCAGTCGGCGACTGGCTTTGGAGGACAGATTTGAAATGTGGTTTTCCCAGGAAAGATCATGGCAAATAGTGAGACCCAAAAGCTTGAGTGACAGAACTTCTTGGAGAGGATTATTCAGAAAGTGGATGGGAGGGTTTTCCAGTCGGTCTTTTCGGAGAGACATCGTAAGAGTGTGAGATTTATCAGGATTGAAAGACATGTTCCATTTGTTTGCCCAGTCTGTGATTTTGTCCAGGTCTGCAGAGAGTGAGGAGGCTGCAGACTGCCGATCTGAGGGATGAGGAATGGAGCGACAGAGAGTAGAGTCGTCAGCAAAGAGATAGAGAGGATTTTCAAGAGAGTCAGAGAGATCATTGATGAAGACCAGAAAAAGCACAGGGCCCAGAACACTACCTTGGGGAACTCCAGCCTGAACAGGAAGAGGAGATGAGAGAAACCCATTCAGGGCCACACGTTGACTACGACCAGAGAGGAAGTCCGCCAGCCATGCGTGGAGATTTCCATGGATACCAAAGGAGGAGAGTTTGGTGAGCAGAGCGGGGTGCCAGACCGTATCGAAGGCACGTGAAATGTCAAGGGAGACAGCTCTAATTTCCTGTTTGGCGTTGAGGACCTCCATCCATTGTTGAGAAAGCAGAAGCAGCATGTCCAGAGTAGAGTGACCAGGTCTGAAACCAAATTGATGATCAGAGATCAAGCCATTGGAGAAGAGGAAAGATTTCATATCTGAAGCAATGATGGATTCCATGACTTTGCTGATAATTGGGAGAAGGCTGATTGGTCTGTAGTTGCTGGGATCTGTTTTTGCACCTTTTTGTGCAAAGCGGTGATGTTGGCTGATTTCCAAGCAGATGGCAGGTGACCTTGAGCAAAAGAGAGGGTGAAGAGAACAGAAAGAGGGAGTGAAAGAGCGGAAGAACATGATTTTAGGACCCGTGGGCTAATGCCGTCAGGACCAGTTGCAGAATCAGAGTCGAGGGTTGACAGAAACTTTTCCACCTTGTCAGGAGGAAAGGACACAGAGTCCAGGAGCAGCTGGGTACAACTGGGTACGGTGGGTACAGAGAGGGATGGGTTTGGGACACAAGATTTAGAGGCAAACACAGAGTTGAGGCATTCAGCTTTTTCACGTGATTTGGAAAGGATAAATTTGTGCTGTTTGTTTCAGGGAGAATCTCAAGAAATAATGTGAATCGTTGAGCTGCAATGAAGAAACTTAAGTTACAGATGTGGTCATCAGCAGGAAAGAGGTTTACTGTAAAAGATGGAAATGAAAATGTGGAGCTCAAGGAAGAAAGAGTGATATTTGCCCACATGTTTGTAATCTCCAAATCCAGAGAAATTATCTTAAGCAAGCTGTTGGAACCTATTAATTTTTTGTTGTTCCACGAGGACTTTGCGTTTGCAGAAGATGGTTGCTGCTCCACACTGCATAAAACAATGATTTGATGTCGATGCTTGAGGATCTGCCAACTAGGACAGACAAGTAAGTGCCAGAGGGAGATCCAAAGTCTGATACTCAATCTGCCTCCATTTGCAAATGTGTGGCAATTATCGATGGATTGGCTGATCTGCCATCACAAGACAAGCCAGAGTGGATAGCCAATTGTTCTGGTCGAGCAAAGCACTTCAATGAAAGACACTGGCAGAGATACAGCAAATGACAAGCTGAATACTGGTGTTTGACCAGTATGGCATTGGTGAATCACTGAAAATGCCTATGCGTGAGAGAAGACCAGGCAGTAACAAGTATGCAGCATATTACATGACAGATATAACATCAATCGCAAGAGTTAGCATGTATAATGTTGTAGCTTATATAAAGACAAACTATTAATTCACCGCATATCTAGCTCACACAGTTCTAGAGCATGCCCTGGCAAATGGAAAGAATGTTGTAGTGGCATAGGATGATCATGCAGAAGTCACTCACAGACAAGTTAATCTCTCAAGTATTCAAGAAGAGACAGACACCAAGATATAATTCTTTATTATTTTGACACCACATCAAATGCGGCCACCTCCATTAGGATCTACTCTCCAGATACTGACATTCTTGTACTAGCTGTTAGATGTTATCCAAATCTCTGCCAAGACGCATGTTTTGTGACATGAACTGCCCAGAAACATAGTCATACAACGTCAACCCATCTACAATGCACTTGGTCTCAACAAAGCTGCAGCACTGCCAGGTTTTCATGCACTATTCGGGGCAGAAATCACTGGTAGACTTGCTGGCAAGGGGAATATGACATACTAGAAAGTGGTACAAGAACTTCACATCGATGATGAGATAGTGCATGCACTTGCACAGCTTGGTGCAACAGAGAAACCATATGGAGCCTTAATTTGACAAATGGTGCAGACATGAAGTGGTGGCTTTTCATAAAAAAGCAAGCTCAATCTGAAGGTCTACCACCAAATAGGGCTGCATGCTACCTGCAATTTTGAGAGCTTATTACCAGGCTATGGTTTGATACAGTGATGCAGTAGCCAACTCCGAGCTACCACAGCCTCAGCAATATGGTTGGGATTTCATTGAAGAGCACTTCCAACCAGCGATGACTTCCTTGTCTTCTGATCGTGATGCAGTGACTCATCTGGTGAAATATTCATGTGCACAGACAGACATGATGTGCAAACAACTGCTGCAAATGCAGAAAAGATGGACTGCACTGTACCGACCTACAGTACGTAACTGTTGTGATGATGAAGAACCATGTGAAAATTGGGAAGAAACTGTCTTAAAAGATGACGAGAATGTGAGTGATGAAGATTAATATACTGGAATTAATTTTGAGAATGTGAATAGGCAAGAACTGGCTAATAATTTATCAACCAAAGAAACATTGGCTGAACTTGGAGGAGATTTCAAGCTTTTGATGACTGATGTCCAATATTGCCGCATCAGATGGTTGCTTAAGCACAGACCATCTGCGCCAGGGGTACAACCCCCGACGAGTGGCCAAAACTGTGTTTTAATTACCGTGTTTTAATTACTGTGTTCTTAATATTACCAAGTCTACAACCTCCCAAAGATTGCCTAATTAATAACCGAACCTGGTGGTGTTCGTGGAGGAAGGCAGGAAAATGGCAAAATATTTCTTAGAATTAATGGGGAGTTATTTACAAAAAAGGGGGAAATAAGGAAGGATAGGACAATCGATGAACAATACAGATCTGGTGGTCAAAGGACACAAGAAAGAGGGAAGAAGGAACACACATTCGTATATATACAATGAAAATAAGGCCTAACCCGCTAATGTTCCTGACATTACCAGTTTCATACAATGAAGGGGAACAGGTGAGGACTTTAGGCTGGCACGAGCTGGTTATGGCTCACCATGATGATGTGACCATGCAGGTTTGCGCAGCAGAGATAAAGTGCAGCACAGGGCACGATGCCTATGAGAAGGAATGGCAATGAGGGACGATGATAAGCTGTCCGTTCTCTTACACGTCCTCCTCGGTTAGTGACCAAATTAAGAGAGAGAGGAGAGATGTTGCCTCTCCAAAGGTCCAACTCCAACTGGAGCATGCAAGCATGGTCTCGCCCCTCGTCACCTGCAGGACTGTCCTCATGGGCTGCGGTTCTCTCTCATTCACCGCCTCAAAAATGTGTTCTGTCCTCATCCAAGGCTTTACAGCTCATCTTGCCACCATGGCATGTGGTCCACCAGCAAAACAGTTTATGATGTTTCCTTTAAAGCAGGAAGCACTTTCCGTGTGTGTTTTTATTCGTAATTACCACAAGTCCTCACCTGGCTTTGCCTATACAGGTCAGCCAAAATACAACCTTACTCCATACTGTTCTAATATTACGATCACTGGCTTATTGGTGCACATACTACATTGACATAAGACTTACTTCTGACAGTTTCCTGATACAAGAGTAAATCTAAGCTAATCAAACACATGGAACAACCTAAAGTCTTAACTTGAACTAGATACGCGAGAAGTACCTCACGTGGGGACGCCTCTGGAACAAACTCCCTCACTCTCTTCAATCCCACTCCTCCCTCCAGGTCTTTAAAACAGCTGTTCACCACCATCTCTTATCTTCCCTCATCCAAAACCTTGATCTTTTCTACCCCCGTTAATTCACACCAGATCCATTTTTAAAAAATACCGCCTTCTTTCCTGGAAGTCCAAGCAGTGTCCATGTGTTGTTTTTTTTACCTCTCCCTCCCCTCCCCCCCCCCCCCCCCCGTTCCCTTGCCTCCTCACCCCAAGCGCTCTACCTCCCACAGATCTCCCAATGTCCCTGCTCTCAAATGTTGTACTTGTGTGCTTCCCCCTCTCTCCCTATCTTGTCTCCTGCTCCCTTTATCATATGTTTTATGTGTCAGTTTGTCTTTTTGTGATCTATGTTAGCTCTTACACGAGCCTCGATCTTGTATACAAAAGGAAAAGAAAAAAAAATACTGTATATATCCCACCCCCTTACATGTAATAATATATTGTCATGTCAGACGCTGTCCATTTACATGGACTGCTATGTGCCTGAGGTCTAAGAACTCTAAGATGCCGAAACAATACTGTAATTTACATTGCGCTTTTAGTAACTTGAACTTTCATAAAATTTAAATTTACTTAAATTTAAATTTTACAATGACAATACCCAAGGTTCGTTCAAGCAAACGGCAAAACTGACGGTGTTTGTAGCAAAAGGCAGATGGGAGAGGGACGACGTTCCTTACAATTAAAATGTGGTTTATATACAATGAAATATGTGGATAAGGGTAGATAGGACACTATAAATATATGGCACAGATCTGACGGTCTACAGACATGTCTACATACATGACGGTCTACATAGGGGATGATGGGACACGGAACCTTATCTATAATGAGAACTAAATAACCCACAAATGGCACCGAAAATACTGGACTCTAATGTGAAGCAAAGGGGATCACAGGCAAGGACTTCAGCAAGGCACGAGTTGGGGGCATACATGTCGCTGGTGTACAGTGTGAAATGTGGCTCAGGTCGATGAATGGCGATGAAGAATGACTAGGTCAGGAGACAAGAAGATGGTGATGGAGATGGTGTCAGCGTCTATTGAAAAGCTGTCCTTTCCGCCTGGGTAATGAAACAGAGAGAGTGCGAGAGAAAGATGTTATTTTTGCAGAAGTACAACTCCAGCTGCCACGTGCATGTGTGGCCATGGCCCTTTCCATGTCAGTGGCCGCCTCATGTATGGTCGCTCTCATTTTCTGTTCCCCAGGATGGGGGCGGCACTCTATCCCAACATTAAGGACCTACCACCCCCCCCCCCCCTTCCTCCCCGCAGCACACAATGCCGCTTATCACAATGCCTTTATCACAATCACACACAATGCCTATCACAATCACACAATGCCTTTGTGACGTTGATGCAGAACTGCCATGCTTGCTCGTGGCACTTCCGTAGCATCCATTAACATCCCGTAAAGTGTTTTATCACGCTATTTGTGCTTTTCTGCGGCCACAAGTCATCGACCTGTCCTCATCTGTTTACAAGAGGTTTTAAACAACAATCATACCCTATTTTGCCATTAGGTTTACACTTACCACACATTTGATAAGCCAAATTAGTTCTGACAGTTTCCCTGATACAAGTATAAATCTAACCTACTTGATCACACGGGTCATATTATCCTCATCACATAATCCTCATCACATTTTAGCTATGGATCCCTCTCCCCTTACATATAACAATATGTAATATTGTCGTGTTCCCGGGGTTAACATCCCAAGAGGATGAATGACCGAAACGAGCTTTAACTCTGAGGTGTATTTTGAACTTGGTGGGATTATCTTTTCGTGCGCGCGAAAAGGTTCGAAGTCTTACCTGATCGGATGGCCGACACTGGGTTAATCCGAACCCACAAACAAAGAAACAAGACAAGAAATTGAAATTCAACAACTAATGATTTAATGAAAATAATGCAAACACAATAAAAATGTTGAGGTAAAAACTATTAGTAATAGGCTCAGGTGAGGGACCCTCTGGCGGACTCAATTACAGACACAGGGAGAAATAAAAGTAAATAAAATGATATGGTAATCGGCCGGCACTCCGAGGTTCGACTCCGCTTTGCAGTTTGACCGAGGGCTTGTAGACGTCCATCGCCTCCAAACCACCATGCAGGAAGCACACAAAATGGCGTGGAGTCACGCTCATCGACGTCCTAACGTGAGGTACTTCTTGTGATGCCAACTGCCCCGAACCTCTCTTGTTTAGTCTCTTTCTACAAGCGTACACGAGCTAAAGATGTGCACTGCCCACGACCAAGCCAGAACAAAGAGAAAATGTGACCGCCTCCAACGAACGCCAGGACCAGAAGAATAGCAAAAGGCAACCGCAGCCATCCTCGTTGAAAGCCAGCACAAAAGAGACCAAGATGGCGAGACGGCTTCTTCTTCCCTCAGTTCTCCAATGTTCGACCACTGACGTCACACTCCGTCCAATCACCGAGCGCTACTCAATCCTCCCATCATGCCTCCACCAATCACGAAGGCCGGGGCGCGGCCTACCCGCCACGAGCCGTCAGGGGGCGGAGTCCAATGTCTGCTCGGGAATGTTCGGACAATATCAGGGCCCATTTGTCGATCAGCGAACACTGCCTCCGTCAGCCCTGATGGCATTGTGAGCGCATGAGTCCCATTACAGCGCTATCATTATTTTACTGAGCCCTCAATTTCCTGCCTGGCCGAATGTAATAAAACCGAAGGGAAGACCACAGGAGGCAAATTACACACTGGGGAATTAATATTTAAGCCCTATAATTAATTAGCACAAAGCCACGCCCCTTATTGCGACATGCAAACACTTACCCGGACAGACGGCCTACTTACGTACACAATTCTAACTTTCCGAAGGTATTTCTTTGTTTACCCACACAAACGTAACAATATATATGTATACGTCACGTCACCCGAGCCGAAACAAAAGGACTATCTTTTAACTTAGTGTGACACTTAGGTGTGGTTACCCTCTACTTTTAACCTCACCCTGAGTGCGACAGTTTTAACACTAGATATGTCCCACCTGCTGCGTTGCATCCTATCTAACCGACTCACGCCCACAATTAACCGAATTGCGGAATTATTCTCAAACTAAACATTTAGCCGGTGGGGAGCATTATTTACAATACACTAATTATGTACACTGTCACCCAGGACCTGTCTTTTGTGGGAAAAGAAAAGATGGTTTGAAAAGAGGAAAAATGCCATTGCCATGCACTGCACCGATACACCATACCATATGTACCCATAAAATGAATGCACCAATAAGAAGAAAATGCACCAAAAAGCACCAAAAAGCACCATCATCAAAAATGCACAAAACACACATTTTAAAATAATAAAATGATGTCTGATGTCTTCTTGCTTCTCTGCTGGGCCGATGTATCTTGCCTTGATCTTCTTGCTTGATGTTTTTATTAATGAAAAATGGCACACACCGTGTCTGCTTTTTATTATATATTGTTACGTACGTTTGTATGTATTGTTACGGATTCGTCACTTCCGTTGTTGTGGTTTTCATCCACTGTAAACATTTTTGGTTCCATGTACTATTATTGTTATCGTTTAAGTGAAATAGAGATTACTATTTTCAAAAGGTAAAAAAAAGTTAATGTTTTAAATGAAACCGGAACCGGACGACGACGAAGAGGAAGAGGAGGAGAAAAAGAAGGCGGAGCGAGTGAGTCGGACAAGAAGCCTAGCTGCTTCGAGGTCTGGGGCGAACGTTGGCGAACGAGGGTCACGAGTGAACTTTGGGTTTCCCGGGAAAGGGATTCCTGCGACAGAGTTGTCATCGCTGTGACAGATAAACCTGCGTGACAGGTTTTACGGTCGATTCCGAAGAGAATCGTTGGAGTGCCATTACGTCTCGAGAACGGGCCGTTGGCCAATTTGACTCGCGCCCGATTTTCGCATCGCTCCAGGTTTTTCACCTCGCTTCAACAATTTTCACCACATCTAGACGTTAACCTGGTGTGTGTGTAACGTGGCTTTTGAGTGGGAAATCTGCGGTTCGCCGATTGGGAGCCGTGGAACGTCCATACCCGAAGGTGTGATTTCCCAGTCGCCTGGAGGGCACCTTTACGCATCTTTGGCAGCGTGACTGTCACTCAACCGAACGGGATTCTGGTCTCGATTAGACATTGTTCTGACGATCACTGGAGCGGATCGACTTTGGCTTGATGCCGGAATAGAGACATTGGGAATGTTCTTGTTTCACTCACTTGGAGCACAGTGAGTTATATTGTACCAAACTGATGGTACCATCATAGGAAGGATATATTGGTTGTACAATTGATTACTATTGTTTTTTTGTACTGTTATTCTTGTGTGATCTTAATACAATACTTGTTTGTTGGTAACAATTGGTGTGGTTTCACCATTGATCTAAGACATACAGAATAACACATCTTTCTGCCGTGACTCCACTCGGGGCTCGGAGGTACACCATGACCGGCGTTTGGGGAGGAGCACGTAACAGTATGTATATTTATGAAGAAACCACCGTTTAGAGGCCATTTTTCCCCGCAAAGCGGGGGTTGGCCTTTTTCGGGGACCGTGGTTGTTGTTGTTTTTTTGGTCCCCTTTTTGAAGCAATGTTTTACGGCCGGATGCCTTTCCTGCCGCCAACCCTGTTTGTCGCCTTTTTACGACACACAGGGAATTACCAGTGAACTGGTACTCAATTAGCCGACCTCGGAAGGATGACAGGCTGAGTCAACCCCCCCTGGCGTTAATTCAGCGATCGACCGGGATTCGAACCCAGGATCCTAAGCTGGTACCCTAGCCGCTAGCCCAACACCAGGTTCACATAAATATACCCAACACCAGGTATATTTATGAAGGCTGAAAGCAATTGATTTGTTACTCATATTCACTAAATAAGTTCTTCTTTCAGCTCCTTGCCATTGAAAATATAGGCTTTGCCACCAAAAACAGCACATATGATGTTCACAGTCTGAGTTGTTGAAAAATGAGTGTAAATGGCAGCCATTTGAAATTCATGTTGGCCACCCTCAGACACCACTCAAATTTTGCCATCATGACTCTTCTTGCTTTTTGAGGTGTATAGAAGATATCTAAGTAGGTGTGATTAAGCATTTATTGACTACGGGACATCATAATCCCCTTGGGTTTTCAAATTTGGGTTGTGAACCTGGGTTTGGGAACCCCTGTGCAAAGCTCGAGTTTCCATTTGTTTCATAAAAGTTTATATTTATTTATGGCTGATAGTCCAATAAATAGCATCCGGCCATAAAAAAAAACATTGCCTCAAACAGGGAACCATGATTGTCATGGGGCCCGCAAGGCTAACCCCCGCTCTAGCGGGGAAAATGGCCTTAAAACGATCATTCATTCATTCAGTCCAATAAATAGCATCTAGACTACTATTCTCTCTGAATTTTAGACAAAAGTCCTTATTTAATGCGTTTATGGATTTCAAAATGTCAATATCACAACTTTAGATACCCACCCACATGTACACTAGCTGGGAGTTTGATACTGTTTTTTATTAAGGTTTGTAAGACTTTCCCGTCCAAGTATCGGGCCAAGTATGTCGTCCTTTCGGATGGATTGTTAAGCCTGTTGACCTGTCTGCACTATAGATGTAAAATATTTTGTGGTATATTTTGAAAGAGGATAGGACTGGTAGTTTAATCAAAATTTGCATTCCTTATCGAGGTCGAGTATGAAGTTTAACACTCATGCCTGGACCTTTATCAGTCTTGAAGGTGACAGCTCCTTAAGGGCTGACTCAAGGTAATAGATGATGAATGGAAACTTGTACAGTATTTGTGAAGACTTTTGATGGTCTGCGTTGGACAGGTGGAGCAACGGATTAAATCAAAATAATGTTGATTGAAGTATGCTAACCTCTGTAGGAAGCAAGGAGAAGCTGACGTTTCGGGCATTAACCATTCATCAGAGCAAAAGAGCGGTTGATGACCGAAACGTCAGTTTGTCCTTGCTTTATATGGCAGTTACCATCATGCTTCGATCGCTGTTCTCTTGATTCAACCCATTATTAACAAGAGGAACAATTGATTTGCAATACATGTCCCCTATGGGTGTGATATTTTCTAAGTCCAAAAATTGCATAACTCTATGAAAAATTGATGAAACACCCTGAAATTCGAACTTGTTATGCAACGTGTCATAATAAAGCCATGTGCCAGGTTTCAGTTGAATATGCTAAGGGCTAAGAATGGAAAGTCTGGAAAACCACAGGTGGGACGGACAGGCAGAGGGCAAACCTATAGTTCCCTCCGGTGAAACCTGTAGGGGTTTAATAAATGATGAGCCCAAAGCTCGAGTTTGGATCATGTTTTCTGTTGTTTAAAATCTCACCTTTTTCATCAACCTCATGTTTGACGAATTGTGATATATTCGCTTTCAAGTATGACGTTTAAGAGTAGCAATGAATACATACCTTGTAACTTTTAAATAAAATGACCAACTAAGTTCAGGCATTTTACAAAAAAAAATTTGTTGCATTTGTTTTTGTTCACTGTCTTTACTGTTGTTCAGGTTTGTGGTGAATCGAGCTGAAATGGGCTGTGGGAATGCCTTTTGGACATTTAGCCTCTGGCTCGCCGCATTGCTGCCATGCTACAAGGTAAATCTGTTGTTAGAGCTTTTTCATATGTTGCTTTTTGTTGTTAGAAATTATTTTCGAAAAAAAACACACACACATATATATATATATATATATATATATATATTGCACTAATTCCCAGGAATTTGTGGTCAGGATTTCTTGAATCGCTTACTGAACAGCTGTAACCGCAATGGCCTTTTTCAACAAAACAGAGTTAGAGATTCATATGCATTCCTTATGCATTTCATTTCGCTTTGTATGAATTGTGAGGGGTGTTCAAAGTGTTCTTGGAATGAGATACTCACAATAGCCCAAGAAGGGGTTGCTTTTGATTTTTCTAAATATAATGCCAGAAAATATATTTATTGTCAACTTGTCAAAAACACACACACACACACACACACACACACACACACACACACACACACACACACACACACACACACACACACACACACACACACTCTGGTTCTGGGGAGATGATGCCATATTGGAGATGAGATGTTTGATTTGATGTACTATACTCGACAGAGCGTTGGAGCTGCCAAATTACTTTATTGGCAAAGGTTATTCGAGGAGATTTGCCATTGCTTTCCCAGCGTTGTTTGTGTTTTATCCTTTTAAATGCTGAGCCAAGCAAGGAAGCAGGAAGTACCATTTTTAAAGTATTTGGTATGACTCGGACAGGGTTTCAACCATCGACCTCCCAGACTCAGAATGGAAGAATTACATGGCAGCTACAAACACTTGAACTGGGGTTTGTTCAGTCATCAAGTTTCTTGTGGAGCACTCGAGCAAGCACACCATTCAAAACTATCAATAAGGAACGGCTGGCTAGATAACTGCTTGGTAACTGAACATATCACTGGTGCCTGGTTGCCTTTTTGCACGTCTAGGCAGGAACAAAATTAATATATATATAGATATATATATATTTTTTATGCAGAGCGAGGATTATCTTGGCTTAGTAGTACACGGAGTGAGAGGATGAGTACGCAACTTCTGCGACGTCAACTTTTTGCACCGATTTTAAATTCATTTTGATAGGAGAATGAAAGCGATAAATCACCGTATTTGTTCAATCCACCATTACTTCACACTTGGTTCCTTTGGAAAATGGTAAATGCTGCAGATATGACTCTCTCATGTCCATGTATGCAATTGTTTACATAATTTTTTTTAATAGTGATCTTAGGTTCATAGTGGAACTTGTACATGAATTGCATGTAGGATAGACATTAATCGACGTCAGTGTACTTTAATGGAATTTACATGGGCACGAGTAAACAATGGACAAATACATTATACTAGCCGAAACCCGTGGAACATCCACGGAAGGGAGGATGTGGTGTATGGATAGAGTGTACCATTATGGATGGCATAGGGGATTTCCTTGTCCGAGTAAGAGCTAGGAAGAAAGATGAGAATGAAGAGAGTGAAGGAACTGCGCTCCAACGCGAGTCGAAAGAATTGACGCGACCAAAGACGGAATTCGTCCGAGTTGCTTTATTGAAACAAAACAGCTCAGGTATTCTGACAAGCCCGTTTTTCGGGCAACAATATATATATACACATTTATGTCGGGAAGTTTGCCCGGCAAAAGCTATACCGGGCATGCCCGGGTATCAAGGGCGAGCCTTGGAAAGGCGAGTCTGGACCTGCCCGGGCGTGTTTGGCTGCGGCCTGGCAAGTCGAGGCTGGGCGTGCCCGGGCGCTCTGGGCGAGCACTGGAAAGGCGATAGCGGGCATGCCCGGACGCTCTGGGCGTGCCCTGGAAAGGCGATAGCGGGCATGCCCGGACGCTCTGGGCGTGCCCTGGAAAGGCGATAGCGGGCATGCCCGGACGCTCTGGGCGAGCCCTGGAAAGGCGATAGCGGGCATGCCCGGGAAAGACGAGACCGGACGTGCCCGGGAGGTTCGGGCGTGCCCGGGAACAGTGAGTCCGGGCATGCCCGGGAGAGGCGCGTCTGGCCGTGTTCTGGCCGGTGCAAGGTGTATGGATAGAGTGTACCATTATGGATGGCATAGGGGATTTCCGGTGCAAGGATGATGTACATCCAGCGGTAACCGCTACACACGCCCCTCCAGAATCGACCTGCACCGGCAGGGTCAATTTAAGGGGGGTCCGGATGACCCGGCCGAAGCGACCCCTGGAGGGTCGTGGGGAGGGGTCTGACGTGGTGGTGGGTGGTCGAGCGGGGGGAACTGTGGACGGGCGGCGGCCTCGCCGCGGAGGAAGGGCCAACCGTGGTGGTCGGTCGACGTCCATGTGCGCCGGTTTGAGGCGGTCCACAGAAATCCGGTCCGGCCGGCCGCCGAAGTCGACGATGAAAGACTTGTCGCCCCGTCGCAGCACCCGGAAGGGCCCGTCGTACGGCGGCCGGAGTGGCCCCCGGTGCGCGTCATGACGCACAAAGACGTACTCCGCTGTGCGAAGCACCGGGGGGACGTAGGACTGGGGGCCACCATGGCGGGACGTCGGCACGGGGGCAAATCGTCGGGCGGCCTCCTGGAGGTCCGAGCGCTGGCGAGCGGCGGACCAGGGACTGGTAGCGTCAGGCACGAATTCGCCCGGGACGCGGAGTGGCTGGCCGTAGACGAGCTCGGCGGCGGACGCCTGGAGGTCTTCCTTGGGGGCCGTGCGAAGGCCCAAAAGGACCCACGGCAGCCGGTCGGCCCAACCGTCGTCCTGAAGGCCGGCCATGAGTGCGGCCTTCATGGAGCGGTGAAACCGCTCGCACAACCCATTGGCTTGGGGGTGGTAGGCCGTGGTGCGGTGCAGCGTGACCCCCAACGAACGGGCGACCGCGCCCCAAAGCTCAGACGTGAACTGTGGGCCGCGGTCGGACGAGATGTCCGCTGGTGCGCCGAAGCGCGCGACCCAGGTGGCGATGAACGCCTGCGCCACGTCGGCGGTGGTGGTGGAGGTGAGGGGCACGGCCTCCGGCCACCTGGTGGTCCTGTCCACCATGGTGAGCAGGTGGGTGAACCCCCGCGAGGGGGGCAGGGGACCCACCAGGTCCACGTGGACGTGGTCGAAACGCCGTTCAGGCACGGCGAAAGGTGCCAGCGGGGCCTGGGTATGGCGGTGGACCTTGGCTCGCTGGCAGGCCGTGCAGGCGTTGGCCCAGTCGCGGATGTTTCGTCGAAGGCCGTGCCAGACAAAACGCGCCGACACCAGCTTCTGAGAAGCTTTCCGGCCCGGGTGAGAAAGGCCGTGGATGGAGGCGAAGATGCGGCGCTGCCAGGAAACGGGCACGATGGGGCGAGGCTGGCCCTGGGAGACGTCGCAGAGCAGGACGGTGCCCGCGAAGGGGATGTCGGCCAGGCGGAGGCCCGTGTCCGCCACGCGGAGTGCCTGCACCGAGGCGTCGGTGGTCTGGTCGGCCGCCATGAGCGTGAAGTCCACGCCGAGGTGGACCGCGTTCGCGCTGGCCCGCGAAAGGCAGTCGGCCACGGCGTTGTCTTTGCCGGCGACGTGCTGGATGTCCGTGGTGAACTCCGACACGGCGGAGAGGTGGCGCTGCTGGCGGGCCGACCACGGCTCCGTGACCTTAGCCATTGCGTAGACCAACGGCTTGTGGTCGACGAAAGCCGTGAACGGGCGGCCCTCCAGGAGGTGTCGGAAATGGCGAACGACCAGGAATAGCCCGAGCAGCTCGCGGTCGAACGTGCTGTAGTTTAACTCGTTCGGCCGGAGTTGCCGGCTGAAAAAGGCGAGTGGCTGCCAAACCCCGTCCACCCATTGCTCATGAACGGCGCCCACCGCGTAGTTGGAGGCGTCCGTAGTGAGGGCGATGGGCGCGTTGAGCACCGCGTGAGCCAGCAGCGTTGCGTCGGCGAGGGCCCGTTTGGCACTGGCGAAGGCCGCGTCCATGTCCGCGGACCAAACAATGTCATGCTTGGCCGGCTTGCCCCGGAGGGCCTCGTAAAGGGGCCGCATGAGCTGAGCAGCGCGGGGCACGAATCGGTGATAAAAATTCACCATGCCGAGGAACTCTTGGAGGGCCTTGATGGAACGGGGACGCGGGAACGTGGTGATGGCCTCGACCTTGGTCGGCAGCGGCACGGCCCCAGTCTTGGTGATGCGGTGGCCCAAAAAGTCAACGGTCGTCGCGCCGAAGTGGCATTTGACCGGGTTGACAATTAAGCCGTGCTCGCTGAGGCGACCGAACAGTGTTCGGAGGTGGAGGAGGTGCTCGGCGCGGGACGTGCTGGCGACGAGGATGTCGTCCAGATAGACGAAAAGAAACGGCAGGTCGCGCAGCACGCCGTCCATCAAGCGCTGGAACGCCTGGGCCGCGTTCTTGAGGCCAAACGGCATCCGCAAAAATTCGAACAGGCCGAACGGCGTGATGACGGCCGTCTTCGGGACGTCGGCCGCCCGGACAGGTACCTGGTGGTAGCCCCGTATCAGGTCAATTTTCGAAAAGATGACCCGTCCCGCCAAACGGGCGGAAAAGTCCTGAATATGCGGGATCGGGTACCTGTCGGGGGTGGTAGCATCATTGAGACGGCGGTAGTCGCCACACGGGCGCCATCCACCCCCCGGCTTTGGCACGATGTGCAGTGGCGAGGCCCACGCGCTATCGGAGCGCCGCACGATGCCGAGGTGCTCCAACGCGTCGAATTCGGCCTTTGCCACGGCGAGCTTGGCTGGGTCGAGGCGGCGGGCCCTGGCGTAGACCGGCGGGCCCGTAGTGGGTATGTGGTGCTCGATCCCGTGCCGCACCGTGACGGCCGAAAACGTCGGCCGCGTGAGGGCCGGGAATTCCACGAGCAGGCGAGCGAACTCGTTCGTTGCCGGGAGGGCGCACGCCAGTTCGGTCGGCGCGGAGCTGCTCATTGTGCACTCCAGGGAGCTGAAGGTCTCGGCGTGGACAAGGCGACGTCGTTTGACGTCGACCAGCAGCCCGTGCGCGCAGAGGAAGTCGGCGCCCAGCAAAGCCACGGGGACGCTGGCGGTAACAAAAGTCCATTGAAAGCGCTGGCTGCCGAAGCAGAGGGTGACGACGCGTGGGCCGAAAGTGCGTATGGCCGAGCCATTAGCAGCGACCAAAGAGGGGCCGCAAACTGCGTCCAGCCTGTCCTGCTCGGAGGCAGGTATGACGCTCAGTTGGGCGCCGGTGTCGCACAGGAAACGCCGTCCAGACGCTTTGTCCCGAATAAACAGCAAGTTGCCCGAGTGGTCGGCGCTCATGGCTGGGAATGAACGCCGACCCGGCCGTTTCCCGACCTGCCAAAAGTGCACGGGGGCCGGCACGTCCGAGCCTTGTGTCCGAACCTGGCGTGGTAATAACACCACGCCCGGTCAGGTGGAGGCCCCGGCCGTCGTGTCGGAAGCGGGCGGTGTGGCGTGGCAGCCGCCAGTTGCACCGGCAGTTCGGCCTCCAACCGCGCAGGGCGCTCGGGCGTCGTGGGCGTCGCCTCGGACGGCGGCGGGCTCCAGGTAACCGCGCCGATGTGCTGGCCCGCCGAGGAGATCTTATCGGCTTCCCTGGCGAGGGCGCGGGAATCCGTGATCAACGTGCCAGCCAGGGCGAGGCGTACCGGGTTAGGCAGCTGACGGAGGAACAGCTCCCGGAACAGGAATGCCGGAGAGTGCTCGCCGAGCAACGAGAGAATATAGTCCATGTGCTCGGACGGGCGCGTGTCGCCGAGCTCGGGCAGGTCAAGCAGGCGCCGTGCGCGTGCTGCCGGTGAGAGGGCGAAAGCGCCGAGGAGGAGCGTCTTCAGCGCGTCGTATTTGTCAGCAGCCGGCGGGTGCTGGAGGAGGCTCAAGGCGCGGGCCGCGGTGGCGGAGCCGAGCGCCGCCACAACATGGTGGAAGCGGGTGTCGTCCGCGGTGATGCCTCGCAGGGCGAACTGGGAGTCCGCCTGCGCGAACCAAACAGCCGCGTGAGTCTCCCAGAAGGTAGGCAGTTTAAGCGTCACTGCCGTATCCATGTCGGTAGGTCACCAATGAAGGAACTGCGCTCCAACGCGAGTCGAAAGAATTGACGCGACCAAAGACGGAATTCGTCCGAGTTGCTTTATTGAAACAAAACAGCTCAGGTATTCTGACAAGCCCGTTTTTCGGGCAACAATATATATAAACATTTATGTCGGGAAGTTTGCCCGGCAAAAGCTATACCGGGCATGCCCGGGTATCAAGGGCGAGCCTTGGAAAGGCGAGTCTGGACCTGCCCGGGCGTGTTTGGCTGCGGCCTGGCAAGTCGAGGCTGGGCGTGCCCGGGCGCTCTGGGCGAGCACTGGAAAGGCGATAGCGGGCATGCCCGGACGCTCTGGGCGTGCCCTGGAAAGGCGATAGCGGGCATGCCCGGATGCTCTGGGCGTGCCCTGGAAAGGCGATAGCGGGCATGCCCGGACGCTCTGGGCGAGCCCTGGAAAGGCGATAGCGGGCATGCCCGGGAAAGACGAGACCGGGCGTGCCCGGGAGGTTCGGGCGTGCCCGGGAACAGTGAGTCCGGGCATGCCCGGGAGAGGCGCGTCTGGCCGTGTTCTGGCCGGTGCAAGGCGATTATGTACATCCAGCGGTAACCGCTACAAGAGCGTACATGAACATCGTATTTATTGCAATCAACTTAAATGATAATGCTACGATATACTTTTGAAAATATCACGTACCGTCTCGAAGTCAATGCCATCCTTTTATCTCTTCGTATACAACTCACTGGTTGAGTACCAGTTCACTGGTAATTCCCTGTTTGTCGTAAAAGGCGACAAACAGGGTTGGTGGCAGGAAGGGCATCCGGCCATAAAACATTGCTTCAAAAAGGGGACCAAAAAACAACAACAACCACGGTGCCCGAAAAAGGCCAACCCCCGCTTGCGGGGAAAAATGGCCTCTAAATGTGGTTTAAAAATTTTTTTTTTTATACAACTCACTGATTTCTACCTTATCGTGAACAGGGTAAAGCCTACTTTGATAATCATGAACGGTGGCAGATGCAGGAGTTGGTGAAACGAAAGGGGGGGGGGGCTGATCATGACCTACCCTACGCCACATGGCCTACGCCATTTGTTGAGATCATGGCCACAACGGAAACACAACAACTGGATAGGTAGGGCCTAGGCCTACACCTACTTTTCGTCACTCGGCGAAGTACAATTTGTTTTAAGCTTTCAGAAGCTGAAGCCTTGGTATTTATTGCGTTATATGATACTGATGGGCTGCTGATCGGTTTCACTTCGTTGTAATCACAGTATATGGAAGAAATTATGGTAAACCCACCTGATGAGGTTAGCGTACACCGCGATCGACGACACCGGCACAAATGCATGCTCAGGATTGTCCACTCAGTGGACGGCTTGCTTCGCCTTCACCCAGCAGACGCCAATAAGATGGCGTCGTATCGGCAGTTAATCGGATGCTTTTGGGCCCCAACGTCGGCTAATTCAGATTTTTCGAGTATGGCTGTACGTGATAAACAAAGAGCGCGGTTCATAGATCGTAAATCCATTAGTGCCGTGGGCATCGGGTCACTGGGTGCGTCGTAAAAGGGATAACAAAGTCGAGTCCTTACGCTATTATTATATAGATAGTACCTTATAATTATATGGGCTTTGAACTTGGGTTCTGAGCATCATGAGCCATTGGTTGAAATGGAGATATTAAACGAGCCAATATTTGAGCAAAAGCTAAGTGGGGTCCTAACTTTGGCTGAAGAGTCACCCAGAAATGTGTGTTGACATGTAAATGACCTGTTAATGGATTTTTAGGGCGTCTCATCTCGATCTCTAAAAGATGAAGTTTTAAAATGAGTCGTGATGTCCGGATGTCTGTCCTGTCTGGCTGTCTGTCCATCCGTTCGTTTGTCCATTAACTTTTGTTGCTATTTTTGCTTCTCCTTCCTTGTCCACTGACTGACTTTTCTGAAACTTGACAAATGAATACAAGACAGTAGCCCGCACAATGGCTCAGGCTTCGATTTTTCGATTTCGGATCATGGGGGCTCCCACAGGGAGTTAACCTCCAAACTTTGGATCCCTACTCGCCCCTTATTTACCAACCGATTGCTCTGAAACCTGATACACCCCTTTTACTAGATGGTCCGCAGGATTGCTCAGTCTTAGATTTTTCGATTTTGGATCGGGAGGGGGGGGGGCAGATGATGAGGGGGGCTCCTAGGGGGGTTCCCCCAAATCAGCAGAAGTCTGAATTGCCACCTCAAGAGACCACTCGGTGCTATTTATTGTTATTGTTAGACTGTGCTGTACTCGTGGTGAAGCATATCGTTACAGTTGTGTTAAAGAATATAATGTAACTACAAAAATAGCATTATTCAACATTTGTATCGGATTCTGAATTTTTTTAACATTAATGTTAAATTAATTCTACCTCATATTCGGTAGAATTAATGTTAAATAAACATTAATTCTACCTCATATTCGGATATGAGGTAGCGTATGTGACACGGACGAATTGGGCAAATGCTGTAGAATGTATTTTATAAAAAAAGAAAATAGGTGTGGACAATAACTTGAGCAATTTAAATTTTGAATGTAATTTGTATGAATCATTTATTTAAGGGTCAACTGTTCTGTTCACATCCACATGCTGTTTCCAGAGCCTTGGTGCTGCTGTCGCAGTCACTCGGTAGAAAATGCACTGCCGACTTTGTCATTGCTATTCCCAGTCCTATCGGGGCAGGATTTGACCAGGGCACTGACACAGACTTGGCCTATTCTTTTTGAGAGGTATCATGTGATCTTTAATATCCATGAGCAAGTGCTAGCATATGGAACAGCTCATGGATTCATTTAGATCCTTATGAAAGAAGGCACACTTGTCGATGCGATTCCTTTAAATGATAGTTTATTGTCAGATGTCTAAATGAACTCACTTTGACTGCGCAAAGGTGAATATGGTACCTTTTGTCCATCTAAGAAGCTCAGAATTTGTATATAATTCATAATATGTAATCTGTAATAATATTATCATTATTTTAGATGTCCCAAGAAAAGCAGGTGAACAAATGGCGGAACAGCGACCACGTCGCGGAACAGCTCGGCTCACCTCCACTCATTTATACCTTTTTCCCCATCTGTGGAACATAGTTCAATCTTCTCTTCAATCTATTTATTCCTTCCAGGTCTTCAAAACAGCTGTTCACCACCATCTAAAATCATTCCCAATCCAAAACCATGATATTCTCTACCCTTGCTAACCCCCACCCCCCACCACAATCCATTGTCTTCTCAAACTTCCAGCTTTTCCCTCTTGTGAGTTTTTCCAGTTTCTCCCTCCTGTGAGTTTCCTTCTGTATCCATCTTGTCCTTTCCTGCCCCCAACTCCTCCCCACAGCCATCGTTTGTCCAAGTCTCCCTCTATCTTGGTCTTCAACTCTGCTGTTGGTGTTTCACCCTTCCCTCTCTACTCCTGATGTTACATACTGATCTGTTTAGTGTACGAGCTCTTCCATGAGCCTCGACTACGGATACAAATAAAAGAGGGAGAAACTGTTAAATAATTTGAAGTTTGATGATTTCCAGATCTATTTAAGGTGGTGCAGGTTTGGTAAACATATTTTCTCGGATATTTCCCTTGTAAGACTATGTCAGATCTTAAGTTAGCTGTGAATCTGTGATAATTTCTGAGCACTCGAGAGTAAATTCGATTTTGCTTTTTCTGCTAAATGTTGAGCAACAAAGTGAAGCCAAACTTTGCTTAAACAGGTGGTGTGTACGTTTTGCTACAGATTAAAGTTGTTCTTGCACTTACTATTTTACCTCCACCACCAAAGGTGGATGGAGGTTATGTCTTCACCCCTATCTGTCTGTCTGTTTGTTTGTTTGTTTGTGAACAAGATATATCAAAAAGTTGTGTACGGATTCGGACGAAATTTGGCAGAGAGGTAGCGTATGTGACACGGACGAAATGATGAGATTTTGGTGAAGATCCGGATTCGGATCCGGCTAGTAGAATGTTTAAGTGATTCTTCACCATTGGGAGGGCAAAGAAGGGCAAAAAGGGCAAAAAAGGGAAAGGGCCTTCACCATGGGGCAAAAAATGATACATAGCAGGATATCTCACAGTTATAGACGGATTTGGACAAAACTTTGTGGACAGGTTGCGTGTGTGACAAGGACTAATAGATTCGATTTTGGTGAAGATCTGAATATGGATTCGGATATGAGAATTATTTAATTTTTAAAGTGATTCTTCACCATTGAGTAATAGGGATAAAACCAACATATAGCAAGATATCTCAAAAGGTTATGGACGGATTTGGACGAAACTTGGTGGACCGGTTGTGTGTGTGACAAGGAAGAATCGATTCAATTTTGGTGAAGATCCAGATCCGGCTAGTAGAATTTCTTTAAAGTGATTCTTCACCATTGGGAGATGGGGCCAAAACCGATACAAAGCAGGATATCTCAAAAAGTTGTGGACGGATGATTTTCATTAAATGTGAGTCTGTATTGTGATTTTCTGGTCTACTCTAGGATACAAAACGTAAACTGTTCACCTGGCAGAGGTATGCTCTCTACTGAGTGCCGTTCTAGTCATGTCGTGTAATTCCATAAATCACAATTCAAGGGAACGAAAACCATCAAAATAACCAAAGATCAACATTGAAGAGGAGAAAATAAGAAATGGCAAGTTGCAATAAAATTGACTGCACCACATGATGTTAAATCCTAAATAATATATATGTTTTTTTTTTGTCGATACCTGCATGAAAGGTTTCTGTCACCAAAGGCCACGTTTATAAGCAAAAAAAAAAAATTACAAGTGAATAATGATCTCAAAAAATTATCATTCTTTGTTTCTTTACTTTTTCAATTTCAATCACTTATCAGCTCTTTATTTACCCACACACATACACACTCACAGGTGAAATCACACCTACACCTGGAGCACATTAACCAAAACCTTAGGTGCTTTTAGATGCGACATGGTGTCATTATTTGATTACATTCACCTCCAAAAGTGGACGGATGTTATGTTTTCACTCCTGTCTCTGTCTGTTTGTCTGTTTGTCTGTGCGTGAGAAGGATACCTTTAAAAGGTATGGACAGATTTGGACGAAACTTCGTGGACAGGTTGGGTGTGTGACAATGAAGAATTGATTAGATTTTGGTGAAGATCTGGATGTGGATTCTATAAAAAAAAAATTCACCGCCACCAAAGGTGGATGGAGGTTTTGTTTTCACCCCATGTCTGTCCGTTTGTTTGTTTGTTTGTGAGCAAGATATCTCACAAATTTGTGGATAGATTTGGACGAAATTTGGCAGAGATGTAGCGCATGTGAAAATGAAGAAATTATTAGATTTTGGCGAAGATCCGGTTTCGGATCCGGCTACTACAATTTTTAAAGTGATTCTTCACCATTGGGAGATGTGGCCAAAAACGATACGTAGCAGGATATCTCAAAGAATTATGGACGGATTTGGACGAAACTTTGCGGACAGGATGTGTGTGTGACAAGGAAGAATCGATTCAATTTTGGTGAAGATCTGAATATGGATTCGGATATGAGAATTATTTAATTCTTTAAGTGATTCTTCACCATTGGGAGATAGGGCCAAAAACAATACGTAGCAGGATATCTCAAAAAGTTATGGACGGATTTGAACAAAACTTGTTGGACAGGTTGGGTGTGTGACAAGGAAGAATCGATTCAATTTTGGTGAACATTCGGATCCAGATCCGGCTAGTAGAATGTTTCAAGTGATTCTTCACCATTGAGCGATATGGCCAACCAGGCGGAGGTTTGCTCTCTACTGAGTGCCGTTCTAGTTTCTAAAGTGATTCTTCACCATTGAGTGATATGGCCAACCAGGCGGAGGTTTGCTCTCTACTGAGTGCCGTTCTAGTTTCTAAAGTGATTCCTCACCATTGAGTGATATGGCCAACCAGGCGGAGGTATGCTCTCTACTGAGTGCCGTTCTAGTTTCTAAAGTGATTCCTCACCATTGAGTGATATGGCCAACCAGGCGGAGGTATGCTCTCTACTGAGTGCCGTTCTGGTTTCTAAAGTGATTCCTCATCATTGAGTGATATGGCCAACCAGGCGGAGGTATGCTCTCTACTGAGTGCCGTTCTAGTTTCTAAAGTGATTCCTCACCATTGAGTGATATGGCCAACCAGGCGGAGGTTTGCTCTCTACTGAGTGCCGTTCTAGTTTCTAAAGTGATTCCTCACCATTGAGTGATATGGCCAACCAGGCGGAGGTTTGCTCTCTACTGAGTGCCGTTCTAGTTTCTAAAGTGATTCCTCACCATTGAGTGATATGGCCAACCAGGCGGAGGTATGCTCTCTACTGAGTGCCGTTCTAGTTTCTAAAGTGATTCCTCACCATTGAGTGATATGGCCAACCAGGCGGAGGTTTGCTCTCTACTGAGTGCCGTTCTAGTTTCTAAAGTGATTCCTCACCATTGCGTGATATGGCCAACCAGGCGGAGGTATGCTCTCTACTGAGTGCCGTTCTAGTTTCTAAAGTGATTCTTCATCATTGAGTGATATGGCCAACCAGGCGGAGGTTTGCTCTCTACTGAGTGCCGTTCTCGTTTCTAAAGTGATTCCTCACCATTGAGTGATATGGCCAACCAGGCGGAGGTTTGCTCTCTACTGAGTGCCGTTCTAGTTTCTAAAGTGATTATTCATCATTGAGTGATATGGCCAACCAGGCGGAGGTATGCTCTCTACTGAGTGCCGTTCTAGTTTCTAAAGTGATTCTTCATCATTGAGTGATATGGCCAACCAGGCGGAGGTATGCTCTCTACTGAGTGCCGTTCTAGTTTCTAAAGTGATTCTTCATCATTGAGTGATATGGCCAACCAGGCGGAGGTTTGCTCTCAACTGAGTGCCGTTCTAGTTTCTAAAGTGATTCCTCACCATTGAGAGATACTGTCGGCCCAAAATCGATATATAGTATTAAAGCGCGGCGTTACGCGCGCTGCTTGCGAGCAAGGAGGAAGTGGACAAGCGGTAACTTATAAGCGTCTTTATTTCAGGAGCTCACTGTAACACTAGCCCGCTCTGGGCTGCGCGCCCCGTGTATATCCTCAGGCCACGCCTACCCCTCGGGCGTGGCCCTCGCCCACTTGGTGCGCGGAATGATGTCACCACGCCAGTGGGCTTTTGTGTCCGCCACACGCGACCCCCCAGAATTCCCGCGCACCTGGAGGGCCAGTTTGCGGGGCAGACAAATGACCCGGCCGAAGCGCCCCCTGGCGATCGGCGGCGTCCGGGGTGCAGGGATGCCAGGTGGGATGCCCCTGGCTGCCCCTGGGATGGGTGCAGGACCGGGGGGCGGCGTGGCGGCGGGGCTGGGCGGTGCCGGGGGTCCGCCCGCAGGGGGGCGGCCCCGACGTGGGGGTCGGGCCACTGGCGGTGGATGGTCCACGTCGAGGTGGGCCGGCTTGAGGCGGTCTATCGAAACGCGGTCGGGAGTACCGCCGATGTCCAGGGTGAAGTGCTTCGACCCGGTCTCCAGCACGTGGAAAGGCCCGTCGTAGGGGGCCGCAGTGGTGTCCGGTGGGCATCGTGGCGGACGAAGACGTACTCCGCCGTGCGAAGCTCCGGGGCGACGTGCGTCGGTGGGTGCCCGTGGCATGCCGTTGGCACCGGGGCGAACCTCTGGGCGGTCTCTTGCAGAGCGGAGCGCTGCTGTGCCGCGGACCATGGTGCCGTGGAGTCGGGGAGGAACTCGCCCGGCACCCGCAGCGGTTGCCCGAAGACCAACTCTGCCGCGGATGCGCGCAGGTCCTCCTTGGGCACCGTCCGGAGGCCCAGCAGGACCCAGGGGAGCCTGTCGACCCAGCCACCGTCGCGGATGGTGGCCCGGAGCGCGGCCTTCAATGAGCGGTGAAATCGCTCACACAGGCCGTTAGCCTGGGGGTGGTAGGCCGTGGTTCGGTGCAGCCGGACGCCGAGCCCCTGCGCGACCGCCCCCCAGAGCTCCGAGGTGAACTGGGGGCCACGGTCGGACAAGATGTCTGAGGGGGCGCCGAACCGGGTGACCCAGGTGGCGATGAAAGCCTGCGCGACATCGGCCGCCGTTGTCGACGCCAAGGGCACGGCCTCCGGCCACCGGGTGGTGCGGTCCACCATGGTGAGGACGTGGGTGAAACCCCGCGAGGGGGGCAGAGGTCCCACCAGGTCCACGTGGACGTGGTCAAACCGGCGTTCCGGCACCGTGAACGGGGCGAACGGGGCCTGGGTGTGCCGGTGCACCTTGGCGCGCTGGCACGCGAGGCACGTCCTGGCCCAGCCGCGGACGGCCTTCCGGAGGCCATGCCAGACGAACTTGTCGGCGATCAGCCTTTGGGAGGCCCTCGCGCCCGGGTGGGACAGGCCGTGGATGGCGTCAAACACCTGTCGCTGCCAGCCCGCGGGCACGATGGGGCGAGGACGCCCGAGGGAGACGTCGCACAAGAGGGCCGCGCCCGCGCCGTCGAACGGCACCTCGGTGACGCGGAGGCCCGTGACGGTGGTCCGCAAGGCCTGGACGTCGGGGTCAGCGGCCTGGTCCGCTGCCATCCGGGCATAGTCGATGCCGAGGTGGACTGCGTGGGCGACGGCCCGGGAAAGGCAATCCGCCACCGGGTTGTCCTTCCCCGCGACGTGCTGGATGTCCGTCGTGTACTCGGACACGGCCGAGAGGTGACGCTGCTGCCGGGCCGACCACGGCTCGGTGACCTTGCCCATCGCGAAGATCAGCGGCTTGTGGTCGACGAAGGCCGTGAACGCACGGCCCTCGAGCAGATGGCGGAAGTGCCTGACCGCCAAGTGAAGCCCGAGCAACTCGCGGTCGAAGGTACTGTAACGGCGTTCGGGCGGGCGAAGCTGCCGGCTAAAGAACGCCAGCGGTTGCCAAGCTCCACGCACCCATTGCTCGTGCACCGTGCCCACCGCGTAGTCCGAGGCATCGGTGGTGAGGGCGATCGGTGCATCGGGTGCCGGGTGCGCAAGCATGGTGGCGTTAGCCAAGGCGAGCTTCGCGCCCGTGAACACCGTGTCCATCTGCTCGGTCCAGGTAATGTCGCCTTTGCCCGGCTTACCTCGGAGAGCTTCGTGCAGGGGGCGCAGGAGCTGGGCAATACGGGGCAGGAACCGATGGTAAAAGTTCACCATGCCCAGGAACTCCTGCAGCCCTCTGATCGTGTGGGGGCGCAGAAACCCCTTCACTGCCTCCACCTTGGCCGGAAGGGGGACGGCTCCGTGCCTGGTGACACGGTGCCCCAGAAAATCGATTATGGCGGCGCCGAACCGGCACTTTGCGGGGTTCACAATCAGGCCATGCTGGCCCAGGCGTTCGAAGAACGTGCGGAGGTGGCGTAGGTGCTCTTCGCGGGACGCGCTGGCGACGAGGATATCGTCCAGGTAGACGTAGACAAAATCCAAGTCGCGCAGGACGCTGTCCATCAGTCGCTGGAACGCCTGAGCCGCATTCTTCAGACCGAAGGGCATGCGCAGGAACTCGAAGAGTCCGAATGGCGTGATGACCGCCGTCTTCGGGACGTCCTCCGGCCTGATGGGGACCTGATGGTAGCCGCGTATGAGGTCCACCTTCGAGAAGAAGGACATGCCCGCCAAACGGGCGGAAAAGTCCTGAATGTGGGGGACGGGGTAGCGGTCGGGAATCGTGGCATCATTGAGACGGCGATAGTCCCCGCACGGTCGCCATCCCCCGCCGGGCTTCGGCACGATGTGCAGCGGCGATGCCCAAGCGCTCTCTGAGCGCCGAACGATGCCGAGTCGCTCCAGGGTAGCGAACCCCGCTTTTGCCACCGCCAGCTTCGTCGGCTCGAGGCGGCGTGCCCGGGCGTAGACCGGTGGCCCGACGGTGGGGATGTGATGGGCCACCCCGTGCTTGACGGCCCCCGCCGAGAAGGTGGGCCGCGTGAGGGCCGGGAAGCCGGCGAGGAGGCGGGTGAATGCGTCCGCTGCCGGAAGCGTACAGACCAACGTGGCCGGAACCGAACCGTTCGGCAAGCCGCTTGGCAAGCCGCTCGTTGAGCTGCTCGACGAGCTGGGCAACGCACAAGCGAGCGAGCTGAACGTCTCGGCCTGGACAAGACGTCTGCGCTTGACGTCGACCAGGAGCCCATTAGCACACAGGAAGTCCGCGCCAAGCAGTGCCATGGGCACGTCGGCGGTGACGAACGTCCATCGGAAAACCTGCCCTCGGAACCGCAGAGAGAGGTAGCGTTTTCCGTACGTACGGATGGGCGTCCCGTTCGCGGCAAGCAGCGCGGGGCCCCCACCCGCGGCATGCTTGTCTGACGTGCCGGCGGGAACGACACTCACCTGCGCTCCCGTGTCGCACAGGTAACGGCGCCCGGAGAAGGTGTCCGTTATGAACAGCAGGCTGCTCGAACGGCCGGCGCTCATCGCCACTATTGAGCGCCGGCCCGGGCGTTTCCCGACCTGTTGAAGGAGCATGGCGGATGACACTGCCGAGCTTCGTGGCTGAACTTGGCGTGGAACCAGCACCAGGTGGTGGAGCTGGAGGAGCGCGGCTGGCTCCGCCAGGCCGGTGGAGTTGGCGGGTTTCCCCGCGGTGGCGGTTTTCGCCGTGGCGGTGGGCGGGGCGTGGCGGCGGTCACGAGGTGCATATCAGCATGCTGCGTATGCTGTATAAGCTGATGCTGTGGATCAGCAGCATCAGCAGCATCAGCAGCATCAGCCACGAGGGCCGTGACGGCCATGCCGACTCTCGCCCGCGTGTCCGAAGCGGCAAAGTACTTGTCCGCCTCGGCTGCCAATGCTCGGGGTCCGTTAGCCCCGGTCCCGGCCAACGCGAGGCGAACCTGCGCTGGAAGTTGGCGAAGGAAAAGCGCCCGGAATAGAGAACCGGGGGCTTCGTCGCCCAACAGTGACAGCATATGGTCCATTCGGACCGACGGGCGCGTGTCACCGAGCTCGGGGAGATCCAGGAGGCGGTCGGCCCGTGCGTCGTCCGTGAGGCCGAACGTGGCTAGGAGTAGCCGCTTGAGTGCCTCGTACTTGTGGCCGTCCGGTGGGTGGCGAAGGACGGACACAACTCGAGCGGCCGTGCCGGGCCCGAGGGAGGCGACGACGTGGCAATAGCGCGTGTCATCGCCGGTGAGGCGCCGAAGCTGAAATTGGGCTTCGGCCTGGACGAACCAGACTTCGGCCTGAGCCTCCCAAAATTCGGGAAGTTTGATGAAGTTGGCCATGGCAATGGCGTCGCGTGTGGAAGGATCGCTCCGGCAGATCCAACGTCGAGGGGGTCACCAGTAAAGCGCGGCGTTACGCGCGCTGCTTGTGAGCAAGGAGGAAGCGGACAAGCGGTAACTTATAAGCGTCTTTATTTCAGGAGCTCACTGTAACACTAGCCCGCTCTGGGCTGCGCGCCCCGTGTATATCCTCAGGCCACGCCTACCCCTCGGGCGTGGCCCTCGCCCACTTGGTGCGCGGAATGATGTCACCACGCCAGTGGGCTTTTGTGTCCGCCACAGTATGATATTTCAAAAAATTGTGGATGAATTATGACAAAACTTAGTGGACTAGTTTGTTAGACAACAAGAACAAGCCGATTAGATTTTGGTTCAGGTCTGAATCCAGATCCGGCCTATCAGTGGGATACAAAACGTAAATTGTTCAGCCTGACGGAGGTGTGTGCTGTGCTCTACCAAGTGGTTTTTAGTTAGTAATTGTACTTAAGCAATGTTGACAAAACACACACACCACACACGCACACCACGTGCACATGGTATACACATACAGTAGCAGACTGAAAACAGCTGTGTATGACATCATTGCCTCATGTCAATAGGAATGCTGGGTGGTCTTGAAATAGGAAGGTTTGCTTCACTCAGATACCAAGAGTGTGCCCTCTGGTTGGGTTGTGACTTGTGAATCATGTCTGATGTCATCAAACACAACCACTCCTTTATATGAAGAAGAGGTGTGATGAAAAGACAATTCTGATCATTGTCTTTTCATTTGTTGGTCAGGAAGATTTTAAAATGTATTTTATCCTCCCAGTCTATGATTATTTAATTGAGACAGAGTACCAGACAACTGACAGAGCTCAAGATAGATCAACCCAGAGCTAAAGATCATTTTGATGACAGGTTCACTATGACCAGTGGTCCCTGGTGTTGGGCTAGCGGCTAGGGTGCCAGCCTAGGATCCAAGGATCCTGGGTTCGAATCCCGGTCGATCGCTGAATTAACGCCAGGGGGGTTGACTCAGCCTGTCATCCTTCCGAGGTCGGCAAATTGAGTACCAGTACACTGGTAATTCCCTGTTTATCGTAAAAAGGCGACAAACAAGGTTGGCGGCAGGAAGGGCATCCGGCCGTAAAACATTGCTTCAAAAAGGGGACCAAAAAACAACAACAACCACGGTCCCCGAAAAGGCCAACCCCCACTTTGCGGGGAAAAATGGCCTCTAAACGGTGGGTTTTTTTTTTTTGTTCACTATGAACAGAAGGTTGAGAAATTGATTTGTAATGGCCACAGCGCTACCTAAGCAATTAAGACACTCCATTAGCTTATTGATAGCTGCCTGGACCTCTGATGAGGTGAACAAACTGGTGTTGCCATTCAGATCACAAACTGCGTCACCGGCCTCATCTGTAAGTACTGGATCACGCTCAGCAGTAGGGCTGTTCAGAAGATGGGAGAAGTGTTGTTGCCATCTATTGAGACAGTCACTGCTGATTGTTAGTTTAGTACCAGCCTTGTCTTTGACCACATTGGACTGGTCCCTGAAGTAGATGCGGCACGTGTATACCTTATTTAAGTTTGTGTTGCTTGGGGAACAGGTACTACACCTTCTATGTTGTCAGCCTTAACTGGTAGCATCCATTTTTATTGGAATCTAGCAGTAAGTTGGTCGGTGATACGGGTGGGTCAAACCCTTACACAGCAACATGATGGATGCAAGGTGTGTGTCAAACCCTTACACCGCAATAGGGCCACTCCGAGAAGGCTCCCCCTGCACTTGTTAACCTCTCCAAAGTCAAAATTAATGCTGGAAACTCCCCTCACCCCTTCTCTTCTCTTGCCTGTGAAACATATTCCCGAGCGCTGGAAACATATTCCTGGAAATCGGAAACATATTCCCGATTTCCCGAGCAACATCCTCTCTTCGCTTTCCAGTTTGCTGTACACCACCACCTCATTCTCTCTCCCATTTTCCCATTTCTCCCTCTGAGCTTTTATGCACCCACTGAGACCCTATGCCTCTTTCAGCTGTAACTCTTTTCCACATGCTGTGGTCCTTTCCGTGCATTCTTTTATTTTGCCTTTGCCCACTATGTTGACTCTTTTACCTCTGTTCTGCTCTTCTCTGAGCCTTGACACATGTATAAAAATAGCTTGTTCAAATAAGAGTGGCGCAATGTGGAAGAAATCACAAATGTTTATTCTCTCGCACTTCCCAGCTTTAGCACCCAATTGCTGTTCACACTGCTGTGAACACTCAGCTCCAGATGAGAGTTCAAATGTTCTTTGTTGATGTACCATAACAATTGGCCATACTGAAGAGAGTCGTGGGTTTTGGGTGATTGCATATATGTTGGGTTGAGAGTCGTAAGAATCAGATCTCGCACTGAATATTTGTATCAAATTGTGAGTGCATGCTCCTTAAAGTGAATCTGGACTGCCGATGCCACCAAAACAAGTTGGAATTTCATTCTTTGTTCTTTCTAGATGGTCAATGGGTTGACCTTAAATATTCCACATTATTCTTTGCGGAAGGCTCAATAATGAACACTGATCTGGGTCTTCAGAGAGAGGAGACGTTGATGTGCAAGTGAAGTTTTATATATAAATATTCCCGTACGTGCAATTACTGTTTGTGCATGTAGCAACAGGCATGTTTTGAGCACAAGTGACATTCAGTGACATTCAAGTTTCTTTTTTGTCTCATAAATGTCAAATTAGCCAATAGTATGACATCTTAGGAGCAGGTGGTTCAGGGTACAACAATCCCCCGCCCAGCAAATTTGGCATGAAGTCGAGCCGGCTGCCACTGTGGCATCCAAAAGCTTCCGAGAACTCGAACTCCAACCAAAACAAGTTGTTCCTAGAAAGGCAAATATAATACATTGTGTTGTAACAACAAACCTTCTCTCTGGGTAGTTTGCTACCTTTTACAATCGTTAGAAAAATTGCCAAAATATATAATCTCATCATTGTACAATTCAATAAAGTGACCCTTGTCTATTGCTTATGCACATAGAGTTACCATTGTACATATACAGTATATCCCGCAAGAATAACTTTAATTGGAAAATTTCCTTTTCACCAAACTATGCAGAGTATAAAATACCTTAAGTTTTAGCAGACAAATGTCACTCAAGTTCTGCCACTCAAGCTTTTGGGTCTCACTATCTGCGATGATCTTTCCTGGGAAAGCCACATTTTCAAGCTGGTCTCCAAAGCCAGTCGTTGACTGGGAATCCTCCGTCGTGCAAAGTCCTTCCTTGGCAGTACTGAGCTTTTCACCACATACAAGGCTTTCATCCGCACCTTGATGGAATACTGCTCTCCCCTCTGGGCTGGTGCTCCTGCCTCACACCTAGCTCGGCTTCATGCTGTAGAAACCAAAGCTTTTAGAATCATTGGAATCGCCTGCGATGAAGCTAACTCCGAGGGCCTATCACTCGCTCACCGCAGGCAGGTTGGCGTCTTTCTATCTTTACCGACTCCTTCCCGGCCTTGCTGCCCCTGCTCTGTGCTCTGTCCCCCAAATATTCCTGCAAGACGCACAAGATCTGCAAGCAACCCTTTTATGGCGAAACTGCCAAAATCAAGACTCTCTGCTCACCTTCACTTTTTTATTCCTTTTTTTTCCCCACCTCTGGAACAAACTTCCATGCTCTCTTCAATCCCACTTCTCCCTCCCCCATCCAAACCCTTGATCTTTTCTACCCCTGTTAATCCATCCCAAATCAACCTCCTTCAAATTCCCTGTTTTCTTTCCTATGACCCTGTAGTGTCCATCTTGCTGATCCCATGTTCCACAGATCCACAAGTCTGCTGATGTCCCTGTTCCCTACTGTTGTGTTTCTCTCTCTGCCCCCCCGCCCCCCTTCTTTTCTTCCGCTCCCTTTATTATATGTTATATGTGTTAGCTCTCATACAAGCCTCGACTAAGTATATACAGAATATTTAAAAAATCTCCTGCTTAACCTTAATTCATAGCCATAGTTCAAGGATTCTAATCACAAGTAGAACTCTAGCATTTACACTTCGAAATTGCTTTTCTGTGTTTGGGACTATCTACACATTAAGTTGATGACTCTCTACACATTTAGAAAATTAGAGGAATTTCTGTATGCCTCTTTTTTTCCCTGCATGTCTTACATTCCCATTCCACCATCCCTCAGCGCTTTTATCCCCTCTCAAATGTCTTTTCCTCTCTTTTCCTCCCCTACATTTCCCCTTCCTTTTCTTTTCTCCATTTTTCCCCTCCTAATTTAATCTGCTTCCTTTATGTATGGGAACAATGTGGGGAAGGGGGTTCAAATGGCTTGACGGATGGGAAACCGCCGATGGGAAACCCACCTTGGGAGGGGTCAGGGAGGAATTAAATTGCTACAATCTCCATCGTGAGACCTTTAGTCTCCCTGTCAAGTTTGGTTGATTTTGGATAAGTAACAATCAAATGTATCGCGGTCAAAAGTCGTCAGACAGACATACACCAAATTGCGTATTTTAGTATGATGTGTTTGTGTGTGATTTGTGTTGCAGCTCCTTCACAAGCCTTATATCTTATAGAAATCCAGAACCTCGCTCTCCCACAACCTACACCACCCCATATATAGTTTCTGTAATTTGAGTCTTTATGAATCATACCGGTGTCCTCCTTCCTACTAAGTCTGGGATGATGGCCTTAGAAAAGTCAAAAAGTCAACAAATTGTTATACCATTTTTTTTTGTTGATCATGGTTTTAAGTAAAGTGTGTATCGCAATTATTTATTGACATTTTTATGTTAAATATTTCTGTGGGTAAAGTGATGGCCTAGTTCTGAGAACAGTAGACTTATCCCAACAACTCTGTTCTCAAATCCAGCTGATGGTAGCAGCATTAAGGATTAAGGATTTGGAATCCAAGTTTCTGGAAAAGGAGCTACCATGAGGAGAATTACCATTTCACCACTAGATTGCCAGAAAGCAGTGACCTGACAGATCTGGGGAATCTGTCTCCCTCACCTGGCCCTCACCTGGCCTTCACTTAGCCTGGTCCTCATATTTATTTCCTTTTATTTATATAGTACTTTTATTTCCTTTTCTTGTTAGTCTTGCCCTATATCTTCTACCTTTCTAAAAGCTCATAATAATTGCATTTTTCGAGTATAATTAATCTCAATTACCTCCGCCACCGAAATTGGATGGAGGTTAAATTTTAAACCCTGTCTGTGTTTGTCTGTCTGTCTGTGAGTATAATATCTCAAAAAGTTATGGACGGATTTGGACAAAGATTGGTGGACAGGTTGGGTGTGTGACGAGGATGAAATGATTACATTTTGGTGAAGCTCCGGATCTGGATGTGATAAAAAAAAAATCTAAGTCATTCTTCAGCATTGCCAGATGGGGCCAAAAACAATATATAGCACGATATCTCAAAAAGTTATGGATGAAGTATGACAAAAGTTGGTGGATGAGTTGGTTAGGTAATAATATCAAGCCGATTAGATTTTGGTTCAAGTCGGAATCCAGATCCGGCCGTTCACGGGGATACAAAACGTAAACTGTTCAGAATGGCGGAGGTATAAACTATAGTGGAGTTATAGTTTATTTAATTAATTATTGCTATATTAATGATAATAATTATTGTTCTTATTTCCCTGGCAGCTTTGGTATTGTGAAAAGGAATGTTTTTTGGATGCTTGTAGCTTTCTAGGGACCTTAATCCCAGGCTATAACCTGACCTATAGATTTACCCAAAGTCAGAGCTGCCCATCTACATTAGGGAATCCATTATGATTTGTTGGACTTTTGGGGGTTTGGGTTTGGAAAGACCGTTTGGAGTTTCCATCTGGGCTTTGCTGATAAAGTAGCCGTATCGACTGTTTCTTTGAACAATGAGCTACTGTACTGCTGGAGACTTGTGCTCGTTTTGATTTAACTTTTCTCTATTCTGTCAAACCCTGCTACTCCTAAGGAGTTTGTAGAAAAAGCAACAATTGGAGTAAAGAGCACAACATTGTGAGTTTGATTGATCAAACGTGTGGGATGCTCAATGGGAGTCCGATGGGTTTTTGTTTAAAAAAAACCAGCATTTTAGCTGAAATAAGATTAGGCTGTGGACATCAAGATGTGAATTCCAGCATTCTGAGTTCCAGCTCCCAGCTGAACCCCACCCACTCCCCATGGATAAAATAACTAAATATTTTGTGTTGTGGGAATTCAGGCCAGAAACGTGCTTTACAAACTTCCAAGCAGGTAATCTTTAATTTTTACGGAATACAGTCTCTCATTATGGGCTCTCAACTTCTGCTTGAGTAGATTTATGTGTCAATCTTTTCGACAGAAAGAATAGGCCTTTGTTTCATTGGTTTTGTCTGATCCTTGACTTAGGTTGTCAGGACATCACATCAGCATTTGCCCATTGATATCCTTTCATTTGACGTTGCCGTCTGTTGGTTCCCACCTCCTCTCCAAGCTTTGTCAAGGCAGGAATTTGCCCAGAACATACCAGAACAACAATGACCTGCTCATGTTATGTGTCAGAATTCTGGACGAAATCCAAATTCCTGCTTTCTGGTCTGCAGCACTACCGCAGTCACTGTTTAATAAAGATTGGTACAAAGAGGATGGTCTTTGGCTGCGATTGTACGATCACTTGAGTCCTTCAACACCGCTCAGGTGGAATGGCCATTCTGGAGAGATTCTCATTCATCATCTTGCTAATGACGATGTCCCTACCAATAACAACAATGAACTCATTGAACTGTATGTGCTGACAGAATAGCTCACAGGGCGAGTGCACGTGTTAAATTATTGGCCAACTATAAACTGTCACCCTGGTGCCTCACATGCAGGACATTACATAAATAACTATGCTGTTCTTCAAAGGAAATGTTAAGCTAGCTGCCCCCCCCCCCTCTACTCACATTAGCTGGTGGACATTATAGATCCCATGGTAGCTTTTGAAAAGAGTCGACGATTGTGTCCTGGCTTCTGGCTCAAGTTCTACATTCCTACCTTGTGTTTAGGTTGTGGATGTGAAAGATCCCACTGTGTGTATCAATAAGAGTAAAGCCACTGTTTACCAGTACTTTAAACTAAATTTCTTGCCAAAAGATTAAATGGGATTGGTTAAAAGATTGGAATGAATGGGCTTATTACATATAATAGAGTATTTAGTGAACTGATAGTTCAAGTTTATGAGTATATGGCTATAGCAAGTGATGATGTGAAAATGGGCCTCCTGCGTATTGTGTTTCCTTATATGTTTTTTTTTGTTTTTTCTTGGTCTAACATAAAAGTGAGATGATAAATGTGAGTAATTTTTCACATAAAATATTTTGGAGAAAGGTAGCTTGCAATTGAAAGGCAAAATGTCAAAAAATGTTGCTTTGGATGGCATTTATCAGCATTTTAACGACATTAAAAGCTAAGGCGGACATTCATTTTCTTAGATATTTCCCATAAGACAAGGCCGGACTTATTGTAACACAAAGATGCATAAATGGCTTCCTTCTGATAGATGCTATCTGATGCAGGCAATTATACTTTGCATGCACTATTAGAATACTTTGCATGAGATGTGCGACTTTGCATCAATCTCCCTCTCGGGTTCAGGCTATCTGCATTCGTTAAAAGCGCACGGTTTGTAAGGGCACAAGAATGCATGGCTGCCGAAGGAATGTTTTGCCACAAATGTCTCCTTGTTCCGCCTTTCTAACCTCTGTGTTTCTCAGCATGGCTAAGTGTGGCTCAACAATAACGTTTGCGATGAAACCCACGCTAGTTGGCTACGTCGAGCGGCGTTCCACTCACCGCCACTCTCCGAGAGCTTGTTTTTGGAAGCGCGCTCGGTTGGACGCAAGCTGGAATGCAGCGAGCTCTTTCCATCCCATCGTTTATTGCTCGAGTGTCTCTTCTCACACACCCGCGCTTGCTGTCGGCGAGAGCCGACGGATTTGGCGTATGCTGTTCAAATTGTAACCGCTCCAAATTTGCTTCATTCTCCCGGGAGCTCTTCCAATTGGGCTGGGGCAGTGCTATGTGCTTTACCGCAGTGAAGGTTGTAATTTTGTGTTCTCACGCCCTTGGTTGTTACTTATTACTTACAGACTAAATATAATCCATCATGACACCCCTCATTACCCCTCATTCCATGCTCCTCGCACATCTTCCTTCCATGACATCACTTTCCTCCTCAATAAGCCTCATCCTTGGAATCACCACTTCAGTGTGAATGAAATTCCTATGAGTCATGATAACGCATTCAGTTTGTTAGCTTTGTGCCACTGCTACACTCTGTTCGATATGTCCGAGCTCTCTTTTGCAAACATTTTCATTGCAGGTTTGCCTCAGAATCAATTGAATCTTGCTGTTAGGTAATTCTGGAGTTTTTGTTCTCATTGCTAGAAATTGTTCTTAGCGAATGCTTATTGGACTGGGGTTTGATTGTGAATTCAGCCCGCTGATTGCATTATTACTGAAGCGTGGCTGCGCCGCTGATGCAGTCGGTGCACCTGCGTACACATCGATGCACTGCCCTGCATGTGAAACGCCAGGATGACAGTTTATAGCTGGGTCAAGATTCAAATCCAGGCTAGACACTTCAGAGGAGAGTGTGAATCCCTCTAAGCAACCCTGCTAGCCTACATACTTAAATGTGAAAATGAAAGGTATGTATATATGAAGGCATATTTGCAAAGGGAAGTACCCTGCCAGGTTTGAGTACTTACTTGGAATTGGAATTTTGATGAAAAATGCACAAAACTCTTAACATTGTTCTGGCGATGAAAAGATGTGGAAATGAAGGTACATTAACAACAACAAGAAAAACCTTTGGCTTGGGTGCTGGATATTTCTGGAAGAAAAACAAAATCTTGACTGATTGGTTAACTATTTTCTTCTGTCCTCCCTCCCTACATTCTCCTTCCCGCTTTTATTAAACTTGTGATCCAATGAAGCATTTTACAATACAATATACGTATATACCGTATATATATATATATACATACATACAGGGTGTGTTGAAAAGATTGATACAACTTTGGCTTCCTGCCATTTCATTGTTTTTTGACCTATACCGTTTTCCTTTTGAGGGTTTGGTGGTGTTATCGTGGTATTTGTTCCCTGGGATTTCTAGCTCCGTAGCTCAACTACGCCATTGACAGTGGAGCAGAAGACAAGTGGTGGCTCTGTGGTATGAGACTAAATCATATGTAGACACCCACCCGAGGTTCTGCCGGGAATACAACCTCAGATCACGTGATGGACCCACAAATTGTGCCATTCAACGTATTGTGAAACGTTTTGAGCACAAGGGCACAGTGCACCACCAGAGCAAGGGTAACGTTGGCAGGCAAGCATCAGTAACCAAGAGCCAAGCCGACATCGACGCCGTGCGGGATTCTGCAGTGGACAGTCACAAGAAGTCCCACCGCCGGCGCTTCCAGGAGCTGGGCATCAACCAACATCAGTCTGGCATATCCTCACTAAGGAACTGAAGCTTTTCCCATACATCATCTCTATTAGACATGAACTGAGTCAAGATGACATGAGAAGGAGACTTGATATGTGCAATTGGCTCAGTGACAGGATGGAGCGGTACCCAAACTGGATCAACCTGATGTGGTTAAGGGATAAAGCCCATTTCCACTTGAACTGTGCCATCAACAACCACAACAACATTTTCTGGGGGGCAGACCACCTGAGACCTACAGGAAAGTTGGACAGAACTTTGGAGTCGGATCAATGCCTGTCTGAACCACAGAGAGGCACATATCGAGAACGTCAATTACAAGGATTTTGCATAAATGCCAATTTCAGACCTTGGGCTCTGACTAACTCTAGCAGTGACTTACTGCAATAGTAATCAGTGATAGAAAATACCATGTCATAAGCTTTCAAGAAATGTTTGGTTCACGTTCCTCAGGTTTCTCTTTCTTTGAAAATAAACATTTCAAGTTGTGTCACTCTTTTTGAACCACCCTGTATACAGTGTGTGTGTGTGTGTGTATATATGTTTTGAATTTCGTGGTGGTGAGGTGTTTTGAATTAGTTGGTGATGAGGTGTTTTGAATTACTTGGTGGTGAGGTGTTTTAAATTATGTGGTGGTGAGGTGCTTTGAATTACGTGGTGGTGAGGTGTTTTGGATTACGTGGTGGTAAGGTGTTTTGGATTACGTGGTGGTGAGGTGTTTTAAATTTGGTGGGGGTGAGGTGTTTTAAATTACGTGGGGGTGAGGTGTTTTAAATTACTTGGTGGTGAGATGTTTTAAATTAGGTGGGGTGAGGTGTTTTAAATTACGTTTGGGTGAGGTGTTTTGAATTATGTGGTGGTGTGGTGTTTTAAATTACTTGGTGGTGAGGTGTTTTGAATTACGTGGTGGTGAGGTGTAATCGTCCCAAACTTCCAGTCTGCACCTACCCCTCCCAATATGTATGTGCTGAGGGGTTCTTTTTTGAATTATATATATTTTTTAAACCTAAATCTTCAACCTAAATTGCTGATAAAAATGTGATTTCACAAACACTACAAATAAATTTGTGCAAAATAATTGTTTGTATTGTTGCGGTTTTGTAAATAAAGGCAACCCCCCTATAGTTAGTTACACCACAACATGTAGCCTCGCTTAGTTAGTTATTTCTTATTAAATGTGAAGTATAGTCTCCTTCCCAGTGTTAGTATGCGTTGAGGCAGGTAGAGTAAGGGTAGGCCTCATTGCAGCCTGAAGTGCCGTGTCATGGGCCCAGGACAAGTCTAGCAGGCCCGAGGGAGGAGCTGGAGGGCGTGGCCAGTAAGCAGCGAACAGCCAATGGGAGCTAAAGGGAGTGGCCAGTAAGTTCAGCCAATGGAGGCTGAAGGGAGTGGCCGAGAGCGACCAATAAGGGGCTGTCACGACACGTGACCTCCGGCGGCCAGTGGAGGCCCATGGAACATTCGAGTGGGGCTCCGGGGGGGGGGGGGGCTATAAAACCCGGCCCGGTCCCCCGTTCTCTCTCTCTCTGGCCCGGGACTCTGAACGCTCTCTCTGCCCTGACGACCTCTCTGCCTAGACTCCCTGTACGTGCGCTCTGCCTCGCTGACCTTGAGATACACTCCTCGGATTCCTGTTACGTGCACGACTGTGATCAACGCCCCTGCCGCGAACATCTTTGGGGGTATCAGCCAAACGAGCCCGTCCGGGCAAACTGCACGAGCGGCCGCGCTTTGGGCGCATCCCCCTCTTCCTCCCCTTCCCCGAACGAGTCTGAGGGCCCTTGACTCGGAACGTAAGTAAGGCCGTTAAGATTCTCCACTGTGTCCCTTTTCTCTGAATATTGTACATTTGTGAATAAATCCTGTGGTTTGTTTCCAACCTGGCCGTCATCGTTTTTTCACCAATGACCTAGCATTGCCCGAATTAAAACCGCTCAATCGGGTTACATAGTGTTAACGGCACGAGTTACGCGACGCACAAACCGCTGGGGCGTTCAATACCAGCGTGACTCGTGCGAGGTTCAGCCCCCGTTCTCATGGCTGCGTGTGTCGAAGGTACTCGGGTCGTGACCGTTAACCCTTCCACGCGTTAGCTGTGGGTTCGGTGGCTGGAATTGCTTGGCAATCCGCCCCCCACGAGTGTAGTGTGGGTAGCGGCCTCGTGGACTCGAAGCTCGAGGGGGAGCTGGGCTTAACCCCCCCTCAGTACATCAACGAGCGCGAGATCCGCAACAAAATTGGTAGTCAGTAGTGGGATTTGAACCCTGACACCATCAAAATTGGTGTCCGGAGTGGAATTGGACCTGCAGTACGTTTCACGTGCTGCGAAATTCCGAGCGCGTACAAAATTTAGTAAAAACATGTTTTTTTCTGAGTTCGTGCAATGGCTGGCCAAAACAACCAGGTGCCGGTGGGAATAGAAAATGTCGACGAATTAATGACCCAGGACCAGCAGGAAGAATTGTTGGAAGGGGACGTTGATGAGGGTGCAGCAAGAGGAGGAGAAAAAAGCGGCGCCTCACACGTGGCGGCGGAAGCCGAGCCCACGGTGCCGATGGATATGGGCCTATTTATGGCGCAACTCAAGGCATATATGGGTGATAAAATGGACACCATGAGTAATCGGATGGACACCATGGGGGAGGAAATTGGGCATAGGATGAGCAGGGAGGTAGCAGTGGTACGCGACGAGGTGAAGCGGTACGAGGAGCGCGTGGAGAGGGGGTTGAAGCGGAGCACGGCCAAACTGACTGGGGCTATGAGAGTAGCGACGCGGGAGGAAGAGAAACCGACGAAGGTCGAGTTAAAAGGGGAGATTTCGGAAGCGCACTGGGAAATAGAGGAGGTAACCTTGGAAAAAGAAGAGATAATTGGAATTGAAAAGACGGAAGGAGAGACGGAGTGAATCACGGGAGGAGGTTATGGAGCATGTACAAAGTTCATGTTCGCACCGTGATGCCATGCTTGCTAACCAAATGGAAGGTTTGCAGGTGCTGGCGGAGAAGCGGGGGAAGGAGAGCCCCGAGGTGAGTTGCAATGGCGGAAATGTGCTTGGTGCGAACGGGTGCTCAGCGAGCTTGGGGGTCGGGCGAGACCCGGGCGTTCGAGAAGGCCCCTTTGTGAGGCGTGTGAGTGGTAGTGGTACGGAGTGTGAGAGAGAGAGTGCATACTGGAATGCGTGGAGAGAGAGTGCGTGAGTGGAGAGTGCGTACCGGAGAGGAGGAGAGGATGGAGAGAGAGTGCGTACCGGAGTGTGTGGAGCAAGAGTGCACACCGGAGTGTGTGGAGAAAGAGTGCACACCGGAGTGTGTGGAGAAAGAGTGCACACTGGAGCGTGTGGAGAAAGAGTGTGCACCGGCATGTGCAATGACTAAGTGTGTAAAAGAAGAGTGTGCACCGGCGTGTGCGATGACGGAGTGTGTGAAAGGTGTGTGTGCGCCTGGGTGTGCGAGTATGGAGTGGGTCGCGAGTTGTGATGACGCGGCCCAGGCATCGACCGTGACCGGGGTAGTGCTTAGTGGGACGAGTAGCGTACCCGAGCCCCCGGCGAGTTGTGTGCCGTGGGGACCGGAGGGAATCGGTGCTGCGTCAGTCTCACAAGGACCGGCGTGCACGATTCGTGCCTCCGGCACCTGCATGGTATGGTTGGCGCCGTACCGCGGCAAGGACGGTCGGCGGGTTTCGAGGGGTAACTTGGATTTTCGTTGCCACGCACCTTATCGGGTGAGGTTTTGTGACCGTGGCCGGTTGGGTCATCGCGCGTGGGACCGGAGGGCCCCGGGCAGGGATGGAGCCCGGCACCTGGGCCCATCAATTCCACCCCCCTCGGATCGTCAATGCCGGACGGACAACCCATACAGGCGACCAACCACCCACATGGATCGCTCGGCCCTATGAGGCCGAGCCGTGACAAGGTACCTCCACATGGAGGGGCTCGTAGTTTAGAGGACTGGGGGGAGTAGTGTACCCCATGTGGGGGAATGGTAGTGTGACTATTCCTCCCATGGGGGGGGGGGGAGGGGGGCGTGAGCATTATTTTCGGGGGATGGCAGTGTTAGGCACATGGAGGGGCCAGCAATGGTTGCCTCCATGGGGCACCGAAGCTAGCCGAGGGAGGGCTAGGATAATGATAGGGATTTAGAAGACCATAGGGACAAGAATTAAGTAGTGACACTGAACTGTAGAGGGGACGTAGAGAGTTTAGGTGGTTGTTAAAAAAGGGTGTGCATCGTTTAAATGGACGACGGGGAAGCACGAGTTGTAGGGGAAATTAGTTCGATAGATGATGCTGTGTGAGTGAGAATAAACGGAGTTGTGTTGTAGTGTGAATTGAATTGTGTTGTGAGAATAAAAGGTGTGAGAATAAAAGGTGTGGAATGCATGGTGTGGAGATAATTGGTGGGGAATAATTGGTGTGGCATGCATGGTGCGAAGGATTGAATGGGGAGAGTGGAACCCTTTCACGGAAGCCCGGGGGGGGGGGGGGGTAGTGTAAAGCTAGGTAGAGGGTTCAGGTAAATTGCATGGATATTGACACCTGTGGTGCTGATGGTAGAAAGTAGTGTTTTGTGAGGTGCAGGAGATGGTGGAATGGCTGGGCGTGTGGTTTAATTGGTGAGTATGGTTATTGAGGCACTCCGTCGCTGGTAGCTTGTCGGCCAGGTAAGGCCGCAGGTAGGCTCTGGGAGCCGGTTCGGTTAGCGTGTGAGTGGGGCCTGAGGATCCAAGGGAAGGACCCGGGTTGCCCAATGCCAAGGTGGGCATCGAGGGGGTAAGTGCCAGGGAGGGCCTTCCCCAGGTAGATTAGTTGCGAGGAGCAGGCAAGCTCGGGAGGCAGCTCCAGTGGACGGAGGGGCGCAGGTAAGTAGACCTGCTGGTAGAGCCACACGACCCATCCCCGAAATTGTGCGAGGGCACAGATAGAAAATTTCTTGGATGAGACCCAAATTCAGGAGGGCACCACAGTGTGGGCAATGGGAATTCGGGTTCGTCGAACCACATAGTTTAAAGAAGGCCGATTGGCAGGGTACGACCCCGGGTAGTTTAAAAGTGTAAATGTTATTAGTGTAGTTAGGATGTGAGATCCCTTCGCACCATCCACAACCATTCACCAAGGAGGACGAACTTCACACCGTAAGGCTCTGTAAGCTGTTTGGAAAGTAAGATGCATCACGACGTGAGTGAGACATTGTTTTGTTCCATCCCTTCCTTCCTGGGAGAACCTGGGAGGGATTTGGGGACGAATTTGGCGTCAGAGGGGGATATGGGATGGGAGACAAGACGTAGAGACAAATTGTAAATACAAGGGGGGCTAGGGTAGTGTAGCCAACGGTGGGGGGTACGGATGATTAGGGACGAGCTTGCTCCGCTCACTCTGCCGCGTCCCTCACACCGCACCAGGTATGGTGGTGCCTGTTCACCTCGCTTTTCGTGTGCCACTGTTTGCCTTTCCGTCTGCTTGTTGCGCCTTGTCTTCCTCCCCGCCCAAGGGCCATTTGGAGGCCGACCTGTGCAGCATCTTGCTGCCAATCCATCTTGTACTTATGGACCACAAGCCTAGTGGCCCCGCACCTCTGCTGTGCAGCATCTTGCTGCCAATTCATCTTGCACCTATGGACCACCTGTTGGGTGGCATTCGGGCCAAGCTTCGGACCACCTGTTGAGTGGCACTGACACCACGCATTTGGACCACGTGTCGAGTGGCCCTGCTTGTGCATAAAGAAAGTGTGTGCAATTGTGAAGCAATTGTGAAGATGTGTGCCATTTGTGAAGATTTAGTTGGTCCTGATGTTCAAATGGCCTGTATGCCGGTCAGGGCCAGCCGGTTTTTGTTAGCCCGCACACCACAAGAAGATGCTGCAAGATACAAGCAGCAAGTTCCTTCATTTCCCTTCCTCCATTTCTTTCCTCAAGTGCAGGTCCTGGGTTGTAGTATTGTAAATAAAGGTTAAGTTTTGGGTTGTAAAGATGAGAATGTTGCCCACCGGCTATGTGTTTAGTTAAAAAATTCCGGAAATGCGCGAATAGTTGTGGGTGTGAGTCTGATAGATTAGCTGCTCAATGCATTAGGAGGGACATATCTTGTGTAAATGATGTCACACTCATGGGTGAAAGTAAATGTTAGTGGGATTACATCTATGTGTCACACTAATGGCAAATGTAAATTGAATACCAGACTCTACCAGTCGTTCCAACTGAGGTCGACTCGAGAAGAGTCTGGTCGGAGAGGGGGGTCGTGTTGCGGTTTTGTAAATAAAGGCAACCCCCCTATAGTTGGTTACACCACAACATGTAGCCTCGCTTCGTTAGTTATTTCTTATTAAATGTGAAGTATAGTCTCCTTCCCAGTGTTAGTATGCGTTGAGGCAGGTAGAGTAATGGTAGGCCTCATTGCAGCCTGAAGTGCCGTGTCATGGGCCCAGGACAAGTCTAGCAGGCCCGGGGGAGGAGCTGGAGGGCGTGGCCGGTAAGCAGCGAACAGTCAATGGGAGCTAAAGGGAGTGGCCAGTAAGTTACAGCCAATGAGGGCTAAAGGGAGTGGCCAGTAAGTTACAGCCAATGAGAGCTAAATGGAGTGGCCAGTAAGTTACAGCCAATGGAGGCTGAAGGGAGTGGCCGAGAGCGAACAATAAGGGGCTGTCACGACACGTGACCCATGGAGGCCTGTGGAACATTCGAGTGGGGCTCCAGGGGGGCTATAAAACCCGGCCTGGACCCCCGTTCTCTCTCTCTCTGGCCCGGGACTCTGAACGCTCTCTCTGCCCTGACGACCTCTCTGCCTGGACTCCCTGCATGTGCGCTCTGCCTCGCTGACATTGAGATACGCTCCTCGGATTCCTGTTACATGCACGACTGTGATCAACGCCCCTGCCGCGAACATATTTTGGGGTATCCGCCAAACGAGCCCGTCCGGGCAAACTGCACGAGCGGCCGCGCTTTGGGCGCATCCCCCTCTTCCTCCCCTTCCCCGAACGAGTCTGAGGGCCCTTGTTTGGGAACGTAAGTAAGGCCGTTAAGATTCTCCACTGTGTCCCTTTTCTCTGAATATTGTACATTTATGAATAAATCCTGTGGTTTGTTTCCAACCTGGCCGTCATCGTCTTTTCACCATTGTCCGAGCATTGCACGAATTAAAACCGCTCAATCGGGTTCCATAGTGTTATCGGCACGAGTTACGCGACGCACAAACCGCTCGGGCGTTAAATACCAGCGTGACTTGTGCGAGGTTCAGCCCCCGTTCTCATGGCTGCGTGTGTCGAAGGTACTCGGGTCGTGACCGTTAACCCTTCCACGCGTTAGCTGTGGGTTCGGCGGCTGGAATTGCTTGGCAATCCCCCCCCCCCCCCCCCCCCACGAGTGTAGTGTGGGTAGCGGCCTCGTGGACTCGAAGCTCGAGGGGGAGCAGGGTTTAACCCCTTCAGTACGTCGACGAGCGCGAGATCCGCAACAGCAACTCAGGTACAGTCATTATCCTCAACTAAAAAAAGCCCGTTCCTCATGAACGACGCGTGGTGAGGCGAGTGCAGCGAGCCGAGCCAAGCTTGTGTGTGTGTGTGTGTATATATATATATATATATATATATATATATATATATATATATATATATATATATGAATACAAAACAAACATACCGGTACACAAATTGAGAGTGGATCGAAACAGAGGCTTTATTTCTCTGCACGATTGAGGCTCCTGAAAGAGAAAGATGACGTAACATATGAACTGATAGTAGGACAGCAGGGCAACGGTTGGACACAGTAACCGAGGAAATGAAGAAACAGGAAATGTGGAGAGTGAGGAGGGGAGGAACCACTACAACCTGCAAGTAAGATGGTTGGGTTAGGAAAAGTTTATAGGGGTAATAAAGATTGTGGGTAAGGATGGCGGATGACATAAGTTGGCTGTGCACGGTTTAAACCCCGAGGGTGGTGAACGTACACACATGCTCAGCCCCCATTGTGATGAAGGTCGACACATGATCAGCTCCCAGGGTGATGAAGATAGATAAATCCTCAGCCCCCAGGGTGTTGAAGGTACACACATGCTCAGCTCCCAGGGTGATGAAGGTAGACACATGCTCAGCCCCCAGGGTGATGAAGGTAGACACATGCTCCACCCCCAGGGTGTTGACGGTACACACATGCTCCGCCCCCAGGGTATTGACGGTACACACATGCTCAGCCCCAGGGTGTTCAAATGTACACACATGCCCAGCCTCCAGGGTGTTCAAAGGTACACACATGCTGAGCAAGAGAGAAAATCGGAACTTTTCTCCATTTTGTCTCTTGCATTGGAGACTCTTGTTGCTCATTTCCAGATTTCTCGACGAGGATCTTCAAATTCAATGGGCCGTTCGTTAACTTGGCAAATGGTTATCGTAATACGCCTCATGGGCAAACATCCCCACATTTTGTACATTTCACAAGCTATTTTGCTTGGAAAGGCAGGTGGCTAATCCTGTTTACTGCATTTGGCGACATATTTTTTGCCTGTTTGCTGAAGGAACATGACCAAAAATTCCTCTCTGTGGGCTAAGGCATTCCTTTAACTTTCATTTTTAACATCCTTTGCATGTAAAAACATGAATGATTCATCCAGTGCAATTCAAAATATGTAATTGACCTTCTGGAAAAGGCAAAAACATTTCCTGATGTTAATAACAATTAGACTCTCGCTTGATAATGATCTTGATCTGGATTCCAACATTTTGCTTCCTGGCAGAAACTCCAGTTAGTTGTGCCTTTGGGTTTTTTGCTCTACAGTTCTCCCAATTTCATCGATAACATAGATTAGCAATGACTGGCAGGGTAGCTTAGAGGTATGCATACTCACCTTCAAGGTGTCTTGCCTGGGTTTAGAAAAAAATAATTTTGTACAGAGTCGAGTCTCATGGAGGAGTTAGAACACAAAAGGAGCAACAACATAACAGAATGAAAAGAACAGTGAAAGTGGTTCACCAACAGCAGAGTATAGCGACAAGATAGAAGAGACCTGCAGGAAGATAGGACGTGGGGAAGAACAAGAGAAAGGGGTGGGAATAGAGGATACTTGGGGTGAACATGATGGATAAAGATGCACACACTCAATCACAGGATTTGATAACCTGGAAACACGGAAATATGAGGTTAATGGGGCTAGAAAAGATGTGGGGTGCGTGTATATGATGCATGACCTGAGATGGTGGTGAACAGCTGTTTTGGAAACACTGGAGGAAAGAATGTGATTGAATAGACTGAAGAAGTTGCTTCCACAGGCAAAAGAAAAGAGGAAAGAATGAGTGTAAGTGAGCAGGGAACCTGTATTTCGTGAAATCCAACAGTAGGTTATTTGCAGACCACAGTCACCCTGAAGAAACCTGTGAGGGTCAGAGCAAGGAAAGGGCAGAGGGTAGATGCCAGAAAGGATGTGGTAGAAGACTGACAGACCCCCAACCTGTCTGTAATGTGAAAGTAATCGGCCCACAAACTCGGCTTCATCGTCGGGGATGCCAATGATTTGGAAGGCTTCGGTTTCTATGGTGTCAACCAGAGCAACGTGGGGCAGTACTCCAACAAGCTGCAGTTGAAGGCCTTGCAGATGGATAGGAGTTCAAGTGTGCCAAGGAAAGACTTTGTGCAATGGAGGATGCCCAGTCAGTGGCTGGCTTTGGAGGACAAATTCGATATGCGGTTTGCCCAAGAAGGATCATGGCTGATGGCGACTGTTTAACTGTTTAACTTCTTCAAGATAATTGCTATGGAAGTACATGGGAGGGTTAACCAAACGGTTGTTCCGGAGAAACAGAGTGAGAGGTGGACTTTCTGATGGAAATTGAGCTGGAGTTACCGTCTGCCCTTGTGTTTGCTGGTCGTTCATGGACGTGAAAGACCCCAGGGTCTCTTTCATAAGAAGTAGGAGAGTTTTCGCCAACACCCTGAACAAATTACAAACTCCTTTCATTTTCAGTCAGAAGTCAGAGCTGGCCAACTGGTTTCTGAAAAACTTGGACCATTTATGTTCCCTGACGACCCCACCAGAAGGTGCGGATAATTTGGGTCAATATGTAGCCACTGGTCAATATCTTCCTGAACCAATTAAAACAAATGTTATTTTCTGAAAGCCAAAAGTATGAAAAAACAAGACCACTATGAAGTAAATAGTAAGTATAATATCTCCATCGGGAATAGTTACCTCCACCACCGAAGTTGCATGGAGGTTGTTTTCACCCCTGTCTGTTTGTCTTTATCTGTTTGTTTGTGAACAAGATATCTCAAAAAGTTGTGGATGGATTTGGACGAAATTTGGTGAGGAGTTTGGGTATTTGACAAGGACGAATCAATTCAATTTTGGTGAAGATCCGGATCTGAGAATTTTAAAGTGATTCTTCACCATTGAGTGATAGGGCTAAAACCGATATATATATATATATATATATATCCCAATATCTCAAAAATTTGTCGACGGATTCGGACAAAACCTGGTGGACAGGTTGTGTGTGTGACAAGGACAAATCGATCCAATTTTGGTGCACATTGAAATCCGGGTTCAGATACGAGAATTTCTTTTAATTTCAAGTGATTCGTCCATATTGAGTGATAGGTATATATCTATAGATATAGGAGACTATACACAGTATATATCACGATAATTCAAAAAGTTGTGGACGGATTATGACAAAACTTGGTGTATGAGTCGGTTAGGTGACAAGAAGAAGGCAATTGGATTTTGGTGCAGGTCCGAATCCAGATCCGGCCTATCAGTGGGACACAAAATCTAAACTGTTCAGCTTGGAGAAGGTAGGAAGTATAGTATGCGCTCTACCGAGTGCCCTTCTAGTTATTTTATGATTTTCTGATGAGTTTTATTTGCATTTCTTGATGTTATTAGTCATTCCATTGTTATCGAGTAAAATGTTTAATCAGCGGAGACAGGTGGGTTGGAATTTGCTTGAGACGTGCATTAGACCTTTCTATAAGTGGCAGCACACCAAGATAGTAGGGTAATGTTTTCATTTCTTTCACTGTTCAGTGTTGTTATTTAGTATGCAGCTTGTGGCTGCTGGTTGTATCATTTTCTGGAAGCGAAGCTGTGCCACTGATACAGTGCCCCCTCATCCCAGTAAGCCGGTAGTCATTTTGCCGACCTTGGAAGGATGACAGGTTGAATCAAACCACCTGTTGTTAATTGAATGGCTCGACAGGGGCTTAAACTCAAGACCCTAATATATTAAGCCAGCCACCTTAAAACCGTTAAGGGAGGGAACACAAGCACCATTCATCATTTAGTCTCAGTCATTTTCCCAAATACCAAAGCCTGGAAAGTGGCAGAATCAGGAAATGTAAATCAATGGATCCTTGCTCTGGAATTGTCATTGACAGCAGCCCTTACTTCTGCTGTGTTCTTCGAAACATTTCTGCTTCCTTTTGGGCCCACCTGCTGTTTTTGCGTCACAAACACTCAGAACCACTGCTCTGCCGCCTCCGCAGCTGTCTAAGGGCGGAGGGTGACCAGCTGAGTGGCACGTGCGGTCTGCACGTGCGGCCTCCATTGCCACAATAAATAATGTCAAGAAGGGAAATATACAACCAAGTTTATTATCATAATAATATTTGTGTCAAAGTAGGACAAACCCTTTTATTTTATGCAACGTATTTCCTGATTTTGGTATGTTTAGACCATGAATTGTGCTTGATGCAAATTCTGTTTGGCAGAGTATGAAATAATGTCTGTAAAATACACTCATGATGAAAATGAAAAGAATGTTTCTGAAAATCCAACATGGCGGTTGGCTTCTTCGACAGTATGAGCACTCCTTCAAATCTTCATGATTCGTTATGCAGCGTGTTTGCCCGAAGAAGATTTATTTTTCGGAGAAAATGATAACTCCATGTTCTGATACTTAGTGCTGTCTTTGACGAAATAAAAACAAACAAACACATGATCCATCATCGAGTAAAACATACAAAAATGAAATAAAAGATTTGCTGTCCAGTTTATTAGAAATGGCAATTTATTATTTTCTTCATTCCAACATTGGTGTGCCTGTCCTCCCTACTCATCCTTTACCACTGCAACACCAGGTGTGCGCCGATGATCTGGAGTACGTGCCAGAATTCCGGCTAACGAGGGGCGAGAGCATGCTGGAACAGACTCCAGATACACTGCTCATTTATCGACAGGACGAGCAAGTAAGTCAGACATTTGTTTGCAAACCTTATTCTGCAAGAATATATTCCTGCTTAATTCTCTTCTTCTTTTTTTCTTCTCCTTCTTCTTCTTTTATAACAGCCCCAATTATTCTCACGTTATTTATGATTTATTTATATATACATTTTATTTATATATATATATATATATATATACATTATACATACATATATATTTATTTATAGCGGTTTATAGCTGGGCTGAGATTCGGAACCAGACGAGACAGTGTAGAGGTGAATGTGCATACCTCTAGGCCATCCAGGGAGCCCAGTTAGCTGTCTTCACCTCTTGAAATTTGTCATCATAAACTGGGCATTAACTAATGGGAGTTGTATGAAATTAATGTTGCCAAAATGATGTATGCATACCTTCCTCTGAGTGATCTAGCCTGGGTTCAAATCTCAAACGCAGCTATAAATTGTTCCACATGAAGGAAGAGGAGGTTCCCTTCATGGAGGAATGTGTCTGCCATCCATTGAAAGGATGTTAAGCCAGAGGACCCATCTACCAGCAGTCCATGAACATGGAAGGTCTCATTCTGTCTTTTGTGAAGAGTAGAGGAGTTGTATTTGGCATCCTGAACAAATTTCATGTTCCTGCCACCTTCAGTTAGGTATCCTGCGTTGGAGTGGTGACCTGTCTGAAAGAGTTTCACAGCAAGTGAAAGTCATAAAGAACTTGTTTCACCTGTTGAGTCCCGATTTACCATTTGAAGGAGACTTGTGCCTTCATTGCGGTGAAATACAACTTGAACTCAGCTTATACTGGAAGTGGACAATAGCTATGTTATGATGATCTTGTTCGGTTTTCTATCACACGCAAGGGCAATTTGTTTGGCTGCTGTTATTGGAGTAACATCCAAGCAAGTTACACAGAAACAGGTTTCTTGGAAAAGCAGAATTTAGTTTCCATTTGCTCTTGAAACACAATTCTACTTTCTTCACCCTTCTGGCAACAATCAGGAATTCAAAAGACATAACAACGGTCAGTTGTTTCAAGATGTAAAGGAATGCACATAGTATGTAACGATCATGTATCACCTCTTATTTCATCAAATTAAATGATTTTCTCGTATTGCTAACTCTCAAGTTGTCTGCTGCTGATATCAGGTGTATTTTCCATCACAATCCGCTTTCCTTTCCGCAAAATCGATGATGGTTTTTACAAGTTATGTAGACACCGTGGCTGTGGTACACTCGGGTGCGACTATTATCGAGGTTTATAATTGCTTGTGGGCCTTGATTCTCCAAAATGTCAAACACTGACAAATCTCACACTCTTACTATGTCTCTCCGAAAATACCGACTGGACAACCCTCCCATCTACTTTCTCAACAATCCTCTCCAAGAAGTTCTGTCGCTCAAGCTTTTGGGTCTCACTATCTGCCATGATCTTTCTTGGGAAAACCACATTTCCAAGCTGGCCTCCAAAGCCAGTCGCCGACTGGGCATCCAACGTCGTGTGAAGTCCTTCCTTGGCACACCTGAGCTCCTCACCACATACGAGGCTTTCATCCGCAGCTCAATAAAATACTGCTCTCTCCTCTGGGCCGGTGCTCCTGCCTCACACCTTGCTCGGCTTCACGCTGTTGAAACCTAAGCTTTCAGAATCGTTGGAATCTCCTGCGACGAAGCTAACTCCGAGGGCCTTTCACTCACTCACCGCAGGCAGGTTGGTGGTCTTTGTGTCTTCTACCTACTCCTCTCCGGCCTTGCTCCCCCAGCTCTCTCTGTGCTCTGTCCCCCAAATATTCCTGCAGGTCGCACAAGATCTGCCAGCAACCCTCTTATGGTTAAACTGCCAAAATGAAGACTCTCTGCTCACCTTCACTCTTTCATTCCCCTTTTCTCCTGCCTCTGGAACAAACTCCCCCTCTCTCTTCAATCCCACTCCTCCCTCCAGGTCTATAAAACAGCTGTTCACCACCATCTCTTATCTTCCCCCATCCAAAACCGTGATCTTTTGTACCCCCGCTAATTCACCCCAGATCCACTTTTTTGAAATTCCAACTTCTTTCCTGGAAGTCCTTGCAGTGTCCACGTGTTTTATACCTCTCCCACCTCCCCCCCCCCCCCCCCCAAGCCCTATCCCTCCCACAGATCTCCCGATGTCCCTGCTCTCAAATGTTGTGTTTGTGTCCTTCGCCCTCTCTCCCCATCTTGTCTACCACTCCCCTTATTATATGTTTTATGTGTTGGTTTGACTTTTTGTGTGATTAATGTTAGCTCTTTCATGAGCCTCGATCTTGTATCCCCCAAAAAAAAAAAACTGATAAAAAAAATGAATGTTAGACTTCTTACACGCACCACATCTTTAGTATTAGTCTTCCCTTCCTATGCAGCAGTAAAAACACAAATGTTAGAAAGAGCCGGTGTATCGCTGCTTTGCGGAATTGTTGTGGGCTGAAAATATTTTCAAAAGCAAATGACAGACACGATTAATTTTAGGTTTGAGAAGATAATCTATAGTCGAAGTTAGAGGGAAGAGTTTCTATGAACGTTGTCCCAAAAGTGATTTCACCACCCCTCAGCAAAATAGACAATGACGTATTCTATGTACAGTGTTCTCTCTCGAGCATTATCAGCTCACTGAACATGTGACATGTTGACCTCAGTAGCTGATTGATAAAGACAATAATTTCTCATTGTCAAGACCTGAGCCCGGTGCCATAATGAGCTAGCATGACCAGCTTTTGTGATCCTGCTAGATTTAGTAGTTCTTTTTTAGCTACAACAGTGAGCGAATATCATCAGATGGATATTGATCGATGTCATACGGTGTGGAGATGAAATTCAGTTGCTACGTAATCGAAGTTGTTAACAAAACCTTTTCCCAATTGGAATAGGTACCTTGACTAATAATTAAAATGAAGGCATAAGTCCATACCTGCTTTTCCCTCCCTGGTATTGGTTCTATTCACATGGGCTCGTTCCGGAAAGGAGATGGGCACCACCAGGTTTGTTTTCCTGGATAGAAACACTACTATGGTTCCACAACAACCTGAATGAAGGTATCGGACCGGATCTTCCCCACTCGCCATTAACCCTCTAAACTTCCAGAAAAGTCAGGTAATCTTTCTCTCGCTCAATTTGATTCAGTTGTCAGTAGGTTTGAGGTTGTTGGGTTAAGAGCCATATATGTATACCATGTGCATGAGAAAATTAATGTTGGGTGGGAACGAGGGGGCAAGTTAGGGGTAGTGGTGATATTTAATTTATAATCCTAAATTTGACAAATCAAAAAAGAGAGTGGGAGAGGTGGATCATTAAGGTTTGCCATTTTTGTACAAGTGATAAATATATGGAAAAAATGAATAGGAAAACAAATTATAACTTAAACCAAGAAGGAGGATGTTGTGAGGAAGGAGGTCGTGATGGGTGAACCATTTGATGGTGATAGATGCCAGGGAAAGAAAGTAACAGAAGTCTATTTGTCAGAAAGTCACAGCTCCATCTCTGTATCACACTCAAAATAACGTGTTGACATCCTTTTTAAAAATGCAATCCATTGCCTTTGCCAAGACACGAGAGTCAATAAAGGGGCAATTTCTGACATGCAATGTCTAAAGCAAGGCAGGAATACAGCTGCATGTTGATTCCATGTTAGGAAACTGAGGTTAGGAGGTGAGTCTGACTCCGGTAAAAACAGATGTCTTTTAGCGACGTAGCGGAAGGACATACCGCAACCACTGCTTTTTGAATGGAGTGCCAGCAGGGCAAATTTTCACGGGTGTTCCATATCCTTCCAGCAAGTGTTTTGGAGAGGCATAATAATTAAAAGTTGTTTTCAGAGCTGTGAGAAATACTTTTGCTGTGGGAACTGTGCAACAACTTCGTGTCAGGTGCATTGTGCAGTGATACTTTTCCCCTTCCTCGTCCGCTGGATTCTAATGGCCATTTTGGCGTAGACTTGACAGAGAAACCATGTAAGAGTGAAGTGGGATTTCATAAACAACAAGAGATCATGTGACGACTGCGTGCACCTGCACACTCTACACTTTGGCCTGATGTGTGCATGAGGTGTGTGACATGTTTGCAACAAAGGAAACATCATTCCTTGCGGTTTTTCTCGTGTAGACATTGGCAAGATTAAAAAATAACAAGGCCTGTGAAGTCCAATGTCACAACACCTTTAACTGACTGGAGCATTGTGAAGAAAGTCTAATCTATCTCACTTATCTTGAATGGTATGTAATATACACTTACTTCATTGACACTGCAGACAAGGCGTATACAAGACAGTTAATCATGGTGTTGCTGGGAATAGTTTTTTTTTGCAGGAATAGAAATAGATTTCTTGCTTTGAGCTGTCGAAATTAGCACATGAAAAATATTTCTGCCTTTCATAAAACTTATCTTTATTAGTCCCCTACCGGTGGTATAGGTTTTCTGGTGGTTTTCAGGGTGGCATAGTTCCGAACCCGAAGGATCGGTAACCGACACAATTTCGGTCTTCGAGGCCGGCCGATAGGCACAGTGAGTGTGACCAGAAGGGACGAGGTTCTCCTGACCACGTGGCCCTTGACTTGGTGGGGTTTGTCCGCACAATGTGGGCGCATCAGGATGAACTTTAGTCGGGGAGCGTTTGGGCGCCCCGGTCTGATACTGCCGCCCACGCGCATAACAACGTGTGAGTGCACGTGGGTCCCGGCGGTCCCACTGGCCTAGCGCTACCATGTTTAGACAGCGAACTCCGTCCCCGGGCACCGGCATCTACTCCCGGAAGTTTGAGAGATCAGCAGTGCCGGGCACGGTAGGACACCCGCGGAGCCCCGGAGGACCGGGGACGCGCGAGCCTACGCGTTAGCATGCTACGGCGGAATCAACGGCTTCGGCCACGGCCGGGCCGATACTCGGCCCGGTCGCACCGGAAATGAACTGGTTCGACGCCCGCGCTGGCGAGGTCGCGGGCGACTGAGATGTATTAACAAATTAATTAATTAATTTCAGACGTCCGATTTCTAGTGTTTGGAAATTTGGGAGAGCTTGACCCTAGCCTTTCCCTTGCGAGGGCAAGGAGGAACTTAACACTTGACACTTAAGCTTAGTTTGAAGTACACCCTGACCAGCGCTCACGGTGGGACGGCAAGACAACCAGAAAGGACGAGGTTCTCCTGACCACGTGGCCCTCGATCTGGGAAGGGAGAGGCGTTCCATTAGTGGACGCGCCCCTCATGCCCGACTTTTGGGCGGCCACGGCCAGGTCGATACTCGGCCCGGCCGCACCGGAAATGAACTTGTTCGACACCCGCGCTAGAGAGGTCGCGGGCGACTGAGATGTATTAACAAATTAATTAATTAATTTGAGAGGGGACTATAGGTTTGCACGCCGTCCCTCCGTCTGTCCGTCCGTCAGTCCGTCACGCAAAGAACAGTTTTCCGGACTTTTTTTCTAAACTCTTAATGCTAATGATTTCAAACTTGGCACATGGTTTCCTCATGATAAGTTACAGATCAAGTTCGAACTTCACGACGTTTGGATCATTTTTGACAAAGTTATGGCACTTTGAACTTTTGGATCTGATATCTGATATCTGATAATTCTGATGATCCTTAACTCAGTGCCATTTTAAGTTTGAATTTCCTTTAAAAACCAATTTCTCTGCAATAATAGGACCGATTGAGATCAAATTGTCACCGTAGGGGGGACTCGGTCTGTAGAATATTTAAATGGTAATTATAGTTAGGCAGTTAAGAGGAAGCATCGTTCATTTTTTCAGGAAAGCACCAAATTTGGCACAGATGTAGTATGGACCTATACAATTGTTTTCCTGAGGGGCGCCCAAAAATTCAGAAAATTCAAAAAATCCAAAAAAATGTCCTGGATGCCGTGAAAAAGGGGAGAAAACGGGTATTGATTCGAACTGTAGATTCTGATATTGTGGTCTTGGCAATAGCACACTACTTTACCTACCAGTCACACGGTGTGGAGGAACTCTGGATTGCCATTGGCACTGGTAAAAGGTACCGCCACCTTGCCATCCATAAAATTGCCACCGGCTTTGGCTGCAGGAAGTCCGAGTCTTTGCCATTATTTCATGCCTTCACTGGCTGCGACAGTGTCATTTTTTGCCCAAATTGGGAAAAAGACAGCCTGGAAGGCTTGGGAGGCATACCCCAGCATCACGCAGACCTTTCATGCTCTCGCTTATAGGCCGTCTGTGGACGCTATTACTATGGAACTACAGAGCATAGAAAGATATGTTGCCATCCTCTATGACCGGACTACCGAGATAAAGACAGTGAATGACATGCTCCGACACTTGTTCACGAAGAAGGCAAGAACAATTGATCACATTCCCCCAACAGCAGACGCCTTCGAACAACACCTAAAACGTGCATGTTTTCAGGCTGGACACGTATGGAGTCAGGCACTTGTGCCCTACCCAGAACTTCCATCACCAGCTGATTGGGGCTGGATGAAAACAGGGACTTCTTGGACACCAATTTGGACCACAATACCACTGATACAGGAGGCATGTTCAGAGCTTACAAGCTGCCATTGTAAGTCGGCCTGTAAAGGCAACTGTAAATGCTCCAGGGCAAATCTGCCCTGCACATCACTGTGTGACTGCGATGGATAGTGCTTGTAGTACTATGCGTCTGTGCGAGAGCCTCCACCTTTCAAGTGCCCACAATATTTTAAGTTAAAACTGCAACTGTGTGTAACTTTGATTAATTAATACCATTCCATTGTTATCAGAGACCAATAAAACAATGTGTATCACTTGGAATTGAAATTTTACCTAAAATACTATGAGAGATTCAAGGAAAATGGAAACACCATGGCGGCCATCTTGAAATTAAAGATGATGGATGCCAATCTTTATGCAATTGATCCCATTGGATTCAGAGACCATGAAAACATGGGGTAAGACACTGGAACTGTGGTGTTATCGCTCATAGTATAGAAGTTATTGAGGGAAATAGGTCACAGAGGGCGGTCATGTTGAAATTCAATATGGCGGCCACCAGGGGTTCTGAATTTTTGGGCGCCCCTCAGGAAAACAATTGTATAGGTCCATACTAGATCTGTGCCAAATTTGGTGCTTTCCTGAAAAAAATGAACGATACGCCCTATTTTTCGGTCTTAACTGCCTAAGTATTATGACGTCATAGGTCACGTGGTTCGGCCGCCATATTGTTTTTCGTGAAAACACGAAAACCCCTTTTTCTCTGCAATGGCTGAACATATCGAGGCCAAGCTTTGCAGGCAGAATCGCATACCCATGACGAACAAAAAAGTCAGCGAGCATGACGATGCGATGGGGCACGTGGTTTGGCAGATATCGTTAATTAAACGAAAATATTTTTAAAATGGATATCTCTTGTTTATTCTAGAGTTCTCCTCAAGCCGCACCATGCGCCCTGAGCCTCGTCTCGCGAACGTCAACAGCGTGACACAGCGCGCGCTTTCGGGAGGGGCGGAGCCAAGCCGAGAAACAAATATATTCACATCGATCATTGATCGTGAACCGGAAAATATAATAAATTACTGATATTTAGCGACTCGAAAGGTTCTTTATCAACAACTTATTTTCTCATGCTTCTGCTGACCTGTCTGCAAGGTGTATAAATCGAAGTCCCGAGTGCGAATCACAGGTGAGCCCGTCCTGAGGTAATTAGCGATTGGGAACGATTCAGAACCTGTGGGTAAAGAACCCTTGGTAATTTCCCCAACAGTTTTCCGGGGACGACAGACTGCCGGTAGGGGACATGTATTGCAGCGCAATACTCAGAATGCTTATTCAAATATGTTTGCAAAGCAGTACACTGAACGTTGGACAGAAATAATATACGACTGTAGCGTCACTCGTTATTTTTTTGTATACAAAATCGAGGCTCGTGTAAGAGCGTGTAATATGCATTTTCGTCTTTTATAATCATATATACGCAGGAACATGTATTTTTATAATCATATGTGAAATATCATGCAAATAAAAGTTTTTATAACAAAGTTATAGCAAAACAAAAAAACTAGAACGCCACTCAGTAGAGCGCATACTCCCGCCGTGGGTGGCCTTGCTGAGCCCTATCTTCCAATGTTAAAAAATCCTTCAAAAAATTCCTGGATCCGGAATAATATCCTGAGCTTCACCCAAAACTAATCAATTCTTCCTTATCCCAAGGGCAATCATCCCACCAACTTTCATCAAAATCCGTTCAGAACTTTTCCAGATATCTTGTTCACGAACACACACACGGACGGACACGGTCCCTGGCGGGAGTAATAATGCCAGACCAAAAAGACCCACTTTTACATTATAATAACTAGAACGGCACTCGGTAGAGAGCGTACCTCCGCCAGGTGAACAATTTACGTTTTGTATCCCAGAGTAGACCAGAAAACCACAATACAGAATCACATTTAATCAAAATCATCTGTCCACAACTTTTTGAGATATCCTGCTATTTTTGGCCCAATCTCCCAATGGTGAAGAATCACTTAAAAATTCTACTAGCTGGATCCGAATCCGGATCTTCACCAAAATTTAATCGATTCTTCCTTGTGACACGTGCAACCTCTCTACCATGTTTCGTCCAAATCCATCCATAGCTTGAGATATCCTGCTGTATGTTGGTTTTAGCCCTATCACTCAATGGTGAAGAATCACTTAAAAAATTAAATAATTCTCATATCCGAATCCATATTCAGATCTTCAACAACATCGAATCGATTAGTCTTTTTGTCTCACACACAACCTGTCCAATAAGTTTTGTCCAAATCTGTCCACAAATTTTTGAGATATCCTGCTCCGTATTGTTATTTTTTTGGCCTGTTCTCCCAATGGTGAAGAATCACTTAAAAAATTCTAGTAGCCAGATCCGAATCCGGATCTTCACCAAATATAATCATTTTGTCCTTGTCACATACGCTACCACTCTGCCAAATTTCGTCCGAATCCGTCCTCAACTTTTTTGAGATATCTTGTTCACAAGCAAACGGACAAACGGACAAACAGACTGACAGACAGGGGTGAAAACATAACCTCCATTCACCTTTGGTGGATGTAATTGTTAATTGTTTGGTAATTGTTAATTGTTTGGTAATTGTTTGGTGGAGGTAATTGTGGAGGTAATTAAGGTTAACTTTGTCTTTGCAAATACAATATGAACATCATTATCATTCTCAACAAGACTCTTATTCAGAATCCCATATTTTATCTTTTAACATTTCCACAACAGAATCATTCTCAAGTTCAAAATCGTAAACCTCAAATCGACAACAAACATCATACACATTTATCAACAAAGTCCTTGCCGCAATCTGTTACCAGTGTTGGATTTATCCTTGGTGTCCAATCATTGTCTGCATTTTCTGTCAAGCAGCACGTGAATTTTTTTTGGTTCATTCTAGTTTTTTGTTTATAATCTGCATTAGACTTTTTAACTTGTCTATCAATTTATTTTTTACCTTTTACTTGTGGTCCATCTCCATCTGAGAAAGCTTCCCTTTTTGCTCAAGTCCTTCAGCTTCTTATAAATCTGCAGCTTCTTGTTTCAATACTATTTAACAACTTTATAAGGGGTAACCTGACCAACACAAAACTTAATGTACTTCGAGGTAACTGTCATCATCATCATCATCATCATCATCATCATCATCATCATCATCATCATCATCATCATCATCATCATCATCATCATCATCCACATCATCATATCATCATCATATCATCATCAGTAGCTCCAGGCATCCTCACTGAAACACTGGAAGGCCACAGCCCCAAGGAAGCCAGCCATTGTGCAAGTTGACAGCAAGTTTTAATAAGTGCTGTACAGTGCAAGTTCAAGGTGACAGCTGTACAGTGCAAGTTCAAGGTGACAGCTGTACCGTGTGAGTTCAAGGTGACAGCTGTACCGTGTGAGTTCAAGGTGACAGCTGTACCGTGTGAGTTCAAGGTGACAGCTGTACAGTGTGAGTTCAAGGTGACAGCTGTACAGTGTGAGTTCAAGGTGACAGCTGTACAGTGTGAGTTCAAGGTGACAGCTGTACAGTGCAAGTTCAAGGTGACAGCTGTACATTGTGAGTTCAAGGTGACAGCTGTACCGTGTGAGTTCAAGGTGACAGCTGTACCGTGTGAGTTCAAGGTGACAGCTGTACAGTGTGAGTTCAAGGTGACAGCTGTACAGTGTGAGTTCAAGGTGACAGCTGTACAGTGTGAGTTCAAGGTGACAGCTGTACAGTGTGAGTTCAAGGTGACAGCTGTACAGTGTGAGTTCAAGGTGACAGCTGTACAGTGTGAGTTCAAGGTGACAGCTGTACAGTGTGAGTTCAAGGTGACAGCTGTACCGTGTGAGTTCAAGGTGACAGTTGTACAGTGTGAGTTCAAGGTGACAGCTGTACAGTGTGAGTTCAAGGTGACAGCTGTACAGTGTGAGTTCAAGGTGACAGCTGTACAGTGTGAGTTCAAGGTGACAGCTGTACAGTGTGAGTTCAAGGTGACAGCTGTACAGTGTGAGTTCAAGGTGACAGCTGTACAGTGTGAGTTCAAGGTGACAGCTGTACAGTGTGAGTTCAAGGTGACAGCTGTACAGTGTGAGTTCAAGGTGACAGCTGTACAGTGTGAGTTAAAGGTGACAGCTGTACAGTGTGAGTTCAAGGTGACAGCTGTACAGTGTGAGTTCAAGGTGACAGCTGTACAGTGTGAGTTCAAGGTGACAGCTGTACAGTGTGAGTTCAAGGTGACAGCTGTACAGTGTGAGTTCAAGGTGACAGCTGTACAGTGTGAGTTCAAGGTGACAGCTGTACAGTGTGAGTTCAAGGTGACAGCTGTACAGTGTGAGTTCAAGGTGACAGCTGTACAGTGTGAGTTCAAGGTGACAGCTGTACAGTGTGAGTTCAAGGTTTCAGCTGTACAGTGTGAGTTCAAGGTGACAGCTGTACCGTGTGAGTTCAAGGTGACAGCTGTACAGTGTGAGTTCAAGGTGACAGTGCGGGCAGAACGGGGCCCGAGTTGGGTCGAGTTTGCGTTGTTAGGTTTTAAGTGTCGGGTGGTAACCGGAAGGCAGTCTAGCTAATGTTACCCTGGAGAGGGTGGGAGGTTTTGTTCGGATGGATGGACCAGTAGTGTGGTTCGTTGAGTATTTTATTGTAGTGCTGTTATTGAAAAGCGATGGTGGTGATGTGATTGTGAACGTTTTTTCAAAAAGGTGTTGTTGTATTAAGTTGCTGGTGTGATGTGGTTGTGTCTGAGAGGGGTTAGGGTGAGGGTGGGTGATTGGACAAGTGGTGGCATGGGTGCTTTTGTGTTCGAGTGGCATCAATGAAGTGTGTCCCTCTGATATCAAGGTGTTGTTGGAAGGGAAGTATTTTTGTTTTGGCGTGGAGATCGATGTTGTTGTGGTGGGTGTACCCTGCGATGATTCTAAATGATTAGATTTGTATTTTTTTTAAAAAGTTTTATTGCATTTGCTTCGGATATGGTGTATGCCCAACTTTTACTAGCATAGGTAATAGTGGTTCGGATATCGATTTGTAAATTGTGGTTAGGGATGCTTTTTGTTGATAAAGCTAGTATTGGTTAAAATGACATAAAATTGTAATTTTACGAATCGTGAACGGAATGGCGTGTTGGCATTTCGCATCTAAAACCTGAACCCATGATCCAGATTCGAATCCCATTTACCAAATGTGTTTTGCCTATTTTATACTAATGTCTACGAGTATGTTTGTCTCGCACTTTATTTATGTGCAAGCTCCTCCATGATTGTCTTAAATAGCAGAAAAAATACAAAGGTCTTCAACAATAAAGTTATCAAGTTTAGACAGCAAGAGTTGTACCTTATCATTAAAAGAAAGAGACGGTTTTCATTGTAAAAAACAACAACTGGTCTTTACTCACTTACAGACTCACTGATGCTTCATTTTCACAACTGTAAAATGTGGAAAAATTGACTCCACATGCTTTGGTTTTACCAAATGTTGGCCATGATTGGAGGAGGAATATATTGTTGCGAATATGGAATTTGGCCTCCATATCCGCTTGTAAATATTCCCCTATTTCCCAAATACTCCCCAACTATCCCCAATCCCCCATTCCCTAGTCCCATTGTCTGTAAACAACAATCAGTAGAGCCGACCTTCCCCTTTTTCCCCCATTAAATGTCGTGCCCAGGTCCACCGCATCACACGTAGACAACTTTCGGACATCTTGCTAGTTATTCTTAGTCTATGTCAGTTAAGGACTCCTTTCCATTAATTCTGACTCTTCGTTGCACCAGAATGTGATTATATGGCACCAGTAGTGAGTTTAGGACCTTTCCCATACCTCCTCCCATCTTCTTCCCCAAACAACAACAATAACAACAACTACAACAACAATTACAACTACAACTACAACTACAACAACAATTACAACTACAACTACGACTACAACAACAGAGGGGCGGGGAGTGTGCGTCCTCACACCGGCTCGGTTACCCGCCATGACCATGCGCTCCACGGCGTTACCCCGAAGGGGCTGGCTGTCAGCTCCTCGTCAGGGGCGGAGCCAGTAACCCCCCCACGCACCCAATGAGAAGCAACGTGCCGATTCCATCTGGGGCGGAGCTAACGAGCCGAGGGCGTGTCACTCCCCGCCGGATATACGCGGCCACGTACCGGACGTGACGTCAGATGCGCCCCCAGCCTGGAGAGAGAAGTTGCCACGTACGAGCGCTGAATACCTCCCCGCATCTCTGGACCGGACCGAGTCGATTCTGACCTTTGAGCCCAGGTGCACCTGGAGCCATCGATCCTGCCTTTCCTAGCAATCAATCCCCGTGTGAGTCAGCCTTTTGTCCCGTTTATCTGTCGTCTGTTGGGGTTAATATAAGATTGTGTCTAAGTGCTTGTCTTTCTATGCTGTACCTCTCGTCCCTGTAATCTGACCTTCCGCCCTAATATAATCTCCTCCGGAGGTCTTGAGAACCGTATCCCTGGTGTCGCGTCAATTTAATCCCAGCCGTGTGTCTTTTCCTTCATTGACCTAGCGTAGCGCGATTAGTCAACGTTCGGGTATAATCGGGTAACTTGTGCAGACGTGGTCATACCAAAACCGCTCGGTAAATAACATCTAAGCCACGTCTGTAACAATTGGTGTCGAGGAGTGGAATTCGAACCCGGGACTAAATTTATTAGGCCCAAATTGGTAATAGAATCGATTCGGAGCGCGTTTCCCGCGCGAAATTATAACGGCGAAATTTGAATTTGTTTTACGAAAATAAAAACCCGAATTTTGAAAGTCGCGCTATGGCAGACCAAGACAGCTGGGGTCCGGTAGGGGAGAGTGAGGCAGGGTCGGTCCAGGACCAAATTGAGGGACGCGAGGAGAGCGAAGCAGCGAGGGTAGCAGACGCACAAAATGGCGCCTCGCTGGTCACCGCGCCCGCGACCGTGGTAGCGCCGCCGATGGATTGGGGCCTATTTATGGAACAAATAAAGGCCTTTATGGTTGTCGGGTGAAGAAATGAAGGACGAGATGAGGGCTAATAGTCAGCAATTGGGAAACCAAATTGTGGGATTGAGGGCTGATAGGGAGCGATTAGAGGGCCAAATGGGGGTAATGAGGGACGAAGCGAGGGGTACCGGTGAGGGGTTAGACAATAATTTTAAGGGATTAGACAAGAAATTTGGGAAGTTAGACGACAAATTTGAGGGGTTAGACAATAATTTTAAGGAGTTAGACAAGAAATTTGAGGGGTTAGACAACGGGATAAAAGAAGTGAAAAATGGGTTAATGGGGGTAGAAAACAGAATGGCCGCTCAAGAGAATCAAATGGAAGGGATGCAAAAGGGGTTAGAGGGGGTAGAAAATAGAATGGCTGCCCAGGAGAATCAGATAGAGGGAGTGAAAAATGGGTTAGAGGGGTTAGAAAACAGTATGGAAGGCAAATTGAGGGACATGAGGGACCAAGTGGAAAGGGAAGTTAACCAAATGGGGCAGCAGATAGAGGGGGTCAGAATGGGGGTAGAAACCAAACTGGATGCTCACAGGGAGGAAATGGAGCAGATGAGGGTGGCATCTGGGCAGGAGATGCAAGTGATGGGAGAGGAGATCAGAAGAGGAGTGAGTGAGGAGGTCGGAGGAGTGCGCGAGGAGGTGAGGCACTGTAAGGAGCGCATGGAGAAGGAGGTGAGAAAGGGGACTGTAAAATTGCAAGGGGGTATAGAGGAGTTGACGCTGGGAGTAGAACAACTGACAGTGGGACAAAAGGAGTTGGGGGACCAGGTAAAGAAGAACACAGCGGTAATAGAGGGTTTAAAATCGACACAGAAGGAGATGAAAAAGGACGTAGGGGTAATTAAAAAAGAGTGTCAGACGGTACATGAGGACCTGACGAGGAAAATGGACAAGGTGGTAGAGGTGATGGAGGTTAAAGAGCGGGAGGTGCGGGAGCACATAGAAAAAAATAAAGTGGAGTTAGAGGAAGAACTAAAAGGGGCGCACGAAGAGATGAAGGAGGTGAAGCAGAAATTAGAAGAAGTGGAAGAAGGGGTGAGCGAAATTAAGAAGCGACGGAGAGAGGATAAGAAAGAGATAAAGGAGGAAGTAAAAGAATTGGTCCAAAGTCTGTGTTCGGATCGTGATGATGTGCTCATTAACCGGATGAGGGATTCGCAGGTGATGGAGGAGAAGCGAAGAGAAAGAGGACCCGGTGTAAGTGGTGACCAATATGGTCGTGCGTATGATGCGCCAGGTGATTTAATAAGCTTGGGGGTCGAGATAGACCCGGATGTTCGTGAGAGGCCACAAGTGAGGTGTATGGCTGGTCCGGAGGGTATGGAACAAGAGGTGCGAGGTGTGGGTGAGCAAGGTTGTGGTGGTATGGAATGGGTAGCGGGTTGCGGAGGTGTGACCCATGCATCGACACCAACAGGGGTAGTTGTTGGAGGGACCGGGGAGGCACGAGAGCCCCTTGGGGGTAATGTACTGTGGGGGCCCGGCCGGTTCGGCCCCGCGCTGACCCCACAAGGGGCGACGCACGGGGTCCGGCAGGCGGGCAACGACTCGCATGCGAGGTGGTCCCACAAGGTCCCACTCGCGCCGTATGACGGCAAGAGTGATCTACGCGCGTACCTGGCGCAGTTCGACTGTGTGTGTAAGGGCAACGGTTGGGGTGAGGACGAAGGTGGAGTACACCTGGTGGCCGCATTGCGCGGCGCGGCGGCGGAGGTGCTGACGGCATTACCAGCGGGTGCTCTCACCCTGCCAGCCCTCCGCGACGCCCTAATTAATCGATTCGGCATAGAACAGCAGAGCGAGCTTGTTAAAGCTCAGCTCGCGCTGCGAAAGCGCAAGCCCCAGGAAGCCATCGGGGAACTTGCCCACGACATTCGCCGCGCAGTGGGGATCGCACATGCTAGCATGGCAGCGGATTCCCGGGAAAGCCTGGCGCTGGACCATTTTATCCAGGCCCTCCCGGACATTGAGCTCCGGCAACAGCTCGCCATGTGGCGCCCGCAGACTCTGAGCCAGGCGGCTGACGCTGCGGCCCGTTGGGAAGCAGCGAGGCCCCTGGCCCGGGGGGGCGAGCGTCTCGCAATGGCGGTCCGCCAGGTGGGACCCCCGATGGAGGGTGGACCCCTTAGGGGGCCCGCCCACGACGTGGGTCCTGACCTGGCGGGCATGGTCCGGAGGCTGGTGGACCAGCGCCTGGCAGGACCTGGACCATGGCAGGCGGCCCCGGAGGTGTCCCGCGGTGGACCACGAGCGGGTAATCCAATTCGGACCTACAGGGGGGGGAATTTGGAATTCCGGAGGCAAGCACCTTATCAGGTGAGGTGCTATACCTGCAACCGCCTGGGTCACCTGGCGCGGCACTGTCGAAACGCGCGCCGGGATGATCCCCGGCAGTTGAGGTCCTCAACTCCGCCCAGGGGGGAGCGGGTTAGCCGACCCCAGACACCCCCCCGCCAGACCCCGGGAAACTAGAAGGTGTCGGGCACGTAGGGCGGTGTTCGGCAGCAGAGGATGGAGGAGAGCCCTCATTGACGCGACAGGTCATTTATTGTGGCCAAATTGGAACCGGTAGCCTGACAATTAGATGCAAAATTGCCGGCGTGGGGGTAGACGCCGTAGTGGACACAGGAGCTAGCGCCACGATCATCAGCCCTGTGGTCCTTGATTCGAGCGCAGGTGGCTGGGATAAGATCCAGCGCCTGCAAAATTATAGTTTGCAGCTTGCTACCGGGGTAACGGCCCCGATCATAGGGCGTGGTTCTGTGACCCTCAAGTTAGGGTCGGTAAGGAGGGAGATAGATGTTTGGGTGGCGGAGGTGTGCGACCCATGTTTAATAGGGTTGGACCTGTTGACTGCCAGCGGTTGTAAAATCGACTTGTGCCGGGGGATCCTGCAGGTGGGAGTAGAAGAGCTGCCGTTAGGGGGAGTGAGCACGGCCGAGAGAGCGGAGCTGGAGGCTTCCGAGGCCGTGACCATCCCCCCAAGGGCCGAGGCGATAGTGCCGGCCCGGTGGGCAGCTCGCCCAACATGGCAGGAGTCCTGCGGCCTGGTCGAACCGGTGGCAGCGCAGTCCATACCGGGTTTAATCGTGGGCCGCACCCTTGTAAAAACGGACGGACCGGTAGTGGCCGTCCGAGTAATAAATATGAGTACAGAACCACGCACTATAGTAAGGGGCACGGGGGTAGCTGGCTGCACCCCAGTTGAGGAAGTCGCGACAGTGAGGGGCGAGAACGTCCAGCCGAGCCGACCCCGGGGGGAGCCTTCAATAACAAGTAGGAATTGGCCCGATCCCATTTGCGAGATGGTAAATCGTAGCAGCGTAGAGTTGGGAGGTACCCAGAGGGAGGCCTTACACAAACTGGTTGGGTCCCATTTGGACCTCTTCTCCCTGTCCACCGAGGATATTGGACGTACGGGCCTGGTGAAACATCAGATCCACACCGGTGAGGCCCGGCCTATTCGTCAGGCCGCCCGACGGCTCCCTTGGAGCAAGAGGGCGGAAGCTGACGAGCAGGTTGAAAAAATGCTCGACGCAGGTGTGATCGAGCCCTCGGGAAGTCCTTGGATGTCACCTGTTGTGCTGGTCAAAAAGAAGGATGGGACCACGCGGTTCTGCGTGGACTATCGCCAGCTAAACAACGTGACACTCAAGGACTCATATCCCCTGCCAAGGATTGATGACACCCTCGATGCCGTTGCGGGCTCAAATTGGTTCACAACTTTGGACCTCAAGAGTGGGTATTGGCAGGTGGAGATGGATAGGGCAGGGAAGGAGAAAACGGCATTTTCCACAGGTAAGGGACTGTATCAGTTTACTGTGATGCCGTTTGGTTTGTGTAACGCCCCCGCCACCTTTGAAAGATTGATGGAGCATGTACTAGGCGGCATGCCATGGCAGTCATGCCTGGTGTACCTGGATGACGTCCTGGTACATGCCCAAACGTTCCCCCAGGCAGTAGCTAATTTGGACCAGGTGTTCGGGTGCCTCAGACAGGCAGGGTTGAAGCTGAACCCGAGTAAGTGCACTTTGTTTGCAAGAGAGGTGGCCTATCTAGGTCACGTGATCGGCCGCGAGGGGGTAAAAACGGACCCAGACAAAATTAAAGCGGTAGAGGAGTGGCCCGCACCACGTACCATCAAGGAGGTGCGGGGATTTTTGGGACTCTGCTCCTACTACCGGCGCTTTGTGGCGAAATTTGCAGAGTTGGCCCGTCCCCTCCACCGGCTTACGGAGAAGGGGACGCGATTTAATTGGACACGGGAGTGCCACGAGGCCTTCCAAAAATTGAAGGGGTGTCTAACATCCGCACCCCTTCTAGCTTACCCCACTAGCAACGGGGCATTTACCCTGGACACGGATGCGAGCCAGGAAGGATTGGGCGCAGTTTTGTCTCAGACACAGGAGGGCGTGGAGAGAGTGATTGGTTATTATAGTCGGGCCTTAAGTAGGCCCGAGAGAAATTATTGCGTCACTCGCAAAGAGTTATTGGCTATGCTGGCTGCCATGAACCATTTCCACCCGTACTTGTACGGGCGGAAATTTTTGGTTAGAACTGACCATTCCTCCTTGCAATGGCTCCTTCGGTTCAAGGAACCGGAGGGCCAAATTGCAAGGTGGTTGGAAAAGTTGCAGCAGTACGATTTTGATGTGGCCCATAGGGCCGGGAAGGCCCATGGTAATGCGGACGCACTCTCTCGGCGTCCTTGTCTGGGAGAAAACTGCAAATTTTGTGCGAGACACGATGAGAGGGAACAATTGGGCGATTCGGACCCGACCCTCGTTGTCCGGGCAACCCGGGTGAGAGGGCCAATTTTGCCACTAACCGCGGACGAAGAATTTGGAGAGTTGGCTTGGAGCACGGCCCAGCAGGAGGATCCTGTTCTGGGGCCGGTGTTCCAATGGGTCAAATTGGGGCAAAGACCAAAGGGGGAAGAGGTCACCCCCCTCGGGGCACAAACAAAGGCATATTGGGCTCAGTGGCAGACCCTGGAATTGAAAGGCAACATCTTGTATCGCAAGTGGGTGGAGGTTCCCTCTGATAGAACTTCCTGGCTGGTGATAGTCCCTGACAAATTCAAGAACGTCATATTGCAACAGGTGCATGGTACCCGCTCCGGCGGCCATTTGGGCAGGACAAAGACAATATCTCGGGTCCGCCGGAGGTTCTATTGGGTGAATATGGGGCGCGACATACAGGACTGGTGTCGGAGATGCGACGCCTGTTCTGCCAAAAAGGGACCAGCACGGAGGATGAGGGCCCCCCTTCAATTACATCAGGTGGGGGCCCCCCTTGAGCGGGTGGCTATGGATATTCTAGGACCGCTGCCCCGCACCCGCCAAGGTAATAAGTACATCCTCGTTGTAATGGACTATTTCACCAAGTGGCCGGAGGCCTACGCCCTCCCCAACCAAGAAGCAGGGGTGGTAGCGCAGGCCTTCGTGGAAGGATTTGTGTGTCGGCATGGGATTCCACAGGAGTTGCACACCGACCAGGGACGAAATTTTGAGAGCAAATTGCTAAAAGATGTGTGCAGTCTCCTGTCAATTCGGAAAACCAGAACAACGCCTTTAAGACCTCAATCTGACGGGATGGTGGAAAGATTCAACCGAACTCTAATCCAACAACTGGCACTGTTCACCGCCACCCGTCAGGATGACTGGGACGAACATCTCCCTTACTTGCTCATGGCCTACCGAACCAGCCAGCACGGGGCCACCGCATGCAGTCCAGCGTTGCTTATGTATGGGCGGGAGTTACGGGCTCCCGCCGACTTGCTATGCGGTCCCGTGCCAGACACAGTGGTTAACCCGCCGAGGGAGGGGTACGCACGTCACCTAGAGGAAGGCATGGAGCTAGTCCATGCCTTTGCCCGCCGCCAACTCCATCTGGCGGGGGAAAAGATGAAGCGCAGGTACGACGACCGGAGCCAGGGGAGTCAATACGCTCCGGGGATGAAGATTTGGTTCTTTAATCCCCGGAGGCGGAAGGGAAGGTGCCCAAAACTCACCTCCCCCTGGCAAGGCCCAGGAGTCGTCCTGTCGCAAATCTGTGACGTGGTCATAAAGATCAAAATGGGGCCACGAGCCCTCCCTCGGATCGTCCACGCCGACCGGATAAGACCTTACACCGGCGAGCAGGCGCCCCCGTGGATTGCCTCGGCTTTAGATGCCGAGGCGGGACCCAGTACCTCTGAATAAGGGGGGGCTTATTAGTGCCAGAGGACTGGGGAATTGAGGAGCGATAGGCCCGGTGGGTAAGGGTGGCATCCCTGCCACCCTTCCCATGAGGGGGCAAAGGAGCAATAGCTTATGGGGTGTATGGCAGTGAAAACTAGCCCGGGTGGGTTAGGTTATATTGATAGGGATCTAGCGAAGATGACATTAGGTGACGATAAGGTTAGGTAGTGACTGATACCTGTAGTGGGGACGCAGGTAGATTAGTGTGGATGATAATGACGAGGGAGCGCAATAGTTTAAAGGGACGACTGGGAAGCGCAAGTTTCAGAAGGGAGTAGTTAGCTGAGATGATGCCGTGTGTGTGAGAATTGAACAGGTGTGATTGCACAGGTGTGCAACTGGACAGGTGTGTGGAGCAGTGTGTGAGTAGTGAGTGTGTGGATCAGCGCGAATGCGCTTGGGGAGAGAAGGGTGCAGGTGGCACCAGGTGTGAGAGCACAGGTGTGCAAGTACAGGTGTGTGGAGAGAGTTGGAGTAAGTGGTGCGGAGTGGTGTGCATGGTGCGAAGGTGTGGATGGGGGAAGAGTGGACCCTTTTCACGAGTACCCGGGGCGGGTAGTGTAAGTGTTAGGTAGAGGGTACAGGTAAATTGTGGTTGGATATTGGCATCTGTGGTGCGGTTGCAGAATGGTGTTGTGAATGGGTGCATTAGTGTTGTGGAAATGGCTGGGCGTGTAGCCTGTTAGTGTGTGTAGTTGGTTGGGCACTCCACCACTGTGAGGATGTCGGCCAGGTGAGGCCGCAGGTGGGCTCTGGGAGCCGGTAGAGTTGTGGATGGGGCCCGAGGATCCGGAGGACGGACCCGGGTAGCCCAGTGCCAGAGAGGGCACCGAGTGGGGAGAGAGCCAGAGGGCCTTCCCCAGGTAGTTAGGTTAGGGTGAGGAGCAGGTAAGCTCGGAGGCAACTGCAGTGGTGGAGGTGTGCAGGTGGGTAGACCCACTGGGAGAGGTACACGCCACAGCCCAGAAATTGTGCGAGGGCACCGGGAGATGAATCGGGGGAGTGAGACCCCAAATTGAAGAGCACCACAGTTTGGCCAATGGGAATTGGTTTTTAGAACCCATAGTGTAAGAGGGCCAATGGTTTGGCCGGAGAAAGACCCCGGGTAGTGTAAAGTTGATAAAGTCATTTAGGAAATAGTTAGGATTGATGAACCTGTCGCACCATACGCAGCCACTTACCTGTGGTGATGATGATGACTCCACACCTGTGTTTTCTTTGTTTTGTTGCAGGAAATGAAATTGCTGTGTGGATTGTGAGACGCATCACGACGTGGATGAGACATTGGGGTGATTCCATCTCTCCCTCCCTAGGAGGGACTGATGATGAATTGGTAATGGCAAATTATGATGTTGAGTTGGAGATGGCAAATTATGATGTTGAGTTGAAAATGGCAAATTTGATTGGTTAGGAGGGAGAGAAGACGAATTTGGTTTATGGGAGGAACGGGGAAGACAGTAGGGATGTTTGTTGATTTGTAAAGTAGATGTTTATGGGTAGTGTTGTGTTGTGTGGATACAGTAAGGGGTAAGGGAGGGGCCATGTAGGTTACCTGGTGGGGGGGGGGGGGGCGTACGATAGAAACGTACCTGTCTCACCTGGTTCCCATGTGCCCCCAGTGTGCATCATCTTACATTGCGTGCACTTTTGCGCCCTTACCACCTTACTCACTTGTCTTTTCTTTTGTCTCCCACCTCCGAGGATCTGGCTTTGGGGTAGAGAGAGAGGAGAGAGAGGTGCTGGCTACGCAGTTGTGGGCCTGCACTTTCGCTGCTTGCTGCTTGGATCGATACACCATATGGACCGCAATGTTTGTGGCCACCCACCATGGACCGCAGCTCTTTTGCGGCCAAGCACCACCCGTGGATGGACCTATGGGTCAACGTGGCACCTATGCCATGCAGGTGAACCACTTTTAGTTGACACCACTGAAGGCCACAATATAGAAATGGACGCGGTTGGCGCCTTTCTTTATTTTTTGAAAGAGGCAAGAAGGCCAAGTGCACCACACGAAGGCAAGACCAGTGGCAGAACATCGGCCGGCTGCGACACCACCGGTGATTTATAGACACTTTATTGGTGCACCGGATGGTGCTCACTGTGTGATGGGGTGGTGCTTGATGCTTGGAAGGGGTGCTCTGCACATTATTAAAGGCCGTAGGCCACAGAGCACTCGTGGGTTGGTGTATCGATGCTAGCATGCGTGCTCTCTCTATGCATAACATCTGCATGTGTTCCTCCAAAAACAGGTCCTGGATCGTAGTGTAAATATCAGCGTAGTCTTGTGTAAATAATGCTCCCTACCGGCTGTATGTTTAGTTTGAGGATTCTTTCCGGATTCGGTTATCCTGTGGGTGTGTTTCTGTGAGGAGAAGGGTGCAACGTCACAGGGGGACATATTTACTCATTTGTGAATATCTGTAAAACTGTCGCACTCAGGGTAGAGTTAATAGTAGAGGGAACTACATTGCGTGCCACACTAAAGTAGGTAAAAATTTATCGGGTCGGGACGCCCCGAGGGTAGAGAAGGGTGCAATGTTGCGAATATGGAATTTGGCCTCCATATCCGCTTGTAAATATTCCCCTATTTCCCCAATACTCCCCAACTATCCCCAATCCCCCATTCCCTAGTCCCATTGTCTGTAAACAACAATCAGTAGAGCCGACCTTCCCCTTTTTCCCCCATTAAATGTCGTGCCCAGGTCCACCGCATCACACGTAGACAACTTTCGGACATCTTGCTAGTTATTCTTAGTCTATGTCAGTTAAGGACTCCTTTCCATTAATTCTGACTCTTCGTTGCACCAGAATGTGATTATATGGCACCAGTAGTGAGTTTAGGACCTTTCCCATACCTCCTCCCATCTTCTTCCCCAAACAACAACAATAACAACAACTACAACAACAATTACAACTACAACTACAACTACAACAACAATTACAACTACAACTACGACTACAACAACAGAGGGGCGGGGAGTGTGCGTCCTCACACCGGCTCGGTTACCCGCCATGACCATGCGCTCCACGGCGTTACCCCGAAGGGGCTGGCTGTCAGCTCCTCGTCAGGGGCGGAGCCAGTAACCCCCCCACGCACCCAATGAGAAGCAACGTGCCGATTCCATCTGGGGCGGAGCTAACGAGCCGAGGGCGTGTCACTCCCCGCCGGATATACGCGGCCACGTACCGGACGTGACGTCAGATGCGCCCCCAGCCTGGAGAGAGAAGTTGCCACGTACGAGCGCTGAATACCTCCCCGCATCTCTGGACCGGACCGAGTCGATTCTGACCTTTGAGCCCAGGTGCACCTGGAGCCATCGATCCTGCCTTTCCTAGCAATCAATCCCCGTGTGAGTCAGCCTTTTGTCCCGTTTATCTGTCGTCTGTTGGGGTTAATATAAGATTGTGTCTAAGTGCTTGTCTTTCTATGCTGTACCTCTCGTCCCTGTAATCTGACCTTCCGCCCTAATATAATCTCCTCCGGAGGTCTTGAGAACCGTATCCCTGGTGTCGCGTCAATTTAATCCCAGCCGTGTGTCTTTTCCTTCATTGACCTAGCGTAGCGCGATTAGTCAACGTTCGGGTATAATCGGGTAACTTGTGCAGACGTGGTCATACCAAAACCGCTCGGTAAATAACATCTAAGCCACGTCTGTAACAATATTATCGAGGCTTTTATGCCAAAGTATCCTCACCAAAGTATCCCCAAAGTATAAATACCTCAATAAAGAACAGTGTATGTTGATTAAAACAGACACATGTGATGGATCCTTGTGATGCAACTTGGCTCAAAATTAGAATCTGAGTTTCCAGGTCAATCACTCAACCTCTGGCTTATCCTGCTGCAGGTCGTTGCCCAGTATATCATTTATTTTAGTGGAGTGCCCAGTAGACATTCCAGGGACTGCACTGTCAAAACTCCAATGCAAATCAATAAATACGGAGAGAAATACACACTTTCAACTGAATGAATGAGCACCGTTGTGCTTTCTCTGCTGGTTTGAAATCTTGCGGCCTAGTATAGGGTATTCTTGTGGATATATTAGCACATAAAGAGCCTTAAAGTGCCATGACATGTCATATAAAATATATTTTATCGGCTTTTTCATTGTTTGTGGAGGACTGCCATTGGAGTGATACATTATTTGCGCACACTATTGTACAAAATAGGGATAAATTAATTTTTAATCGAAGAGCACTTCGTGTTTTTTTTCCGGTTTTTTTTCATGAAAATATTTTATGAACCAATAGCAAACTAGAACGGCACTCGGTATTGCACACACCTCCGCCAGGCTGAATAGTTTGTTTTGTATCCCAATGATAGGCCGGATCTGGATCCAGACCTGAACCAAAATCTAATCGGCTTGGCCTTGTCACCTAACCAACTCATCCCCCAAGTTTAGTCATAACTTATCCATAACTTTTTAAAATATCATGTTATATATTGCTTTCCACCCGATCTCTCAATGGTGAAGAATCACTTAAAATTTAATAATTCTCATATCCAAATCCATATTCAGATCTTCACCAAAATCGAATCGAATCGTCCTTGTCACACACCCAACCAGTCCACCAAGTTTCGTACAAATCCGTTCACAACTTTTTGAGATATCGTGCTATGTATCGGTTTTGGCCCTGTCACTCAATGGTGAAGAAGCACTTAAAAAATTGTACTTCACCTTCAAAGATATACTTCAAAAATTGTAATCACTGAGGATCTTCACCAAAATCTAATCAGTTTTTCCGTGTCACATACACCACCTCGCTGCCAAAATTATCTGGGAATGGGAGAACACCAACAACAAGGTAGAGGGATGAAATAGAAGAAGGCTTGGATATGACTGGAGGGATAGCCCTGACCTCACTTCTGAGAATGAAGGCCTCAATCCATTGCGGGAAGAGCAGGCGCAGCATGACCAGGGTAGAATGACCACATCTGAATCTGAACGGATTATTTTATTTTTTTTGTTTTTTTTGTATACAAGATCGAGGCTCGTGAAAGAGCGAACATTAATCACACAGAAAGACAAACAGACACATAAAACAAATAACATCGGGAGCGGTAGACAAGATGGGGAGAGAGGGGGAAGGACACAAACACAACATTTGAGAGCAGGGATCGAGAGACATGGAGACATCGAGAGATCTGTGGGAGGGAGAGGGCTTTGGGGGGAGGCATGTGAAGGGGGGGTGGGGGGTGGGAGAGGTATAAACATATGGACACTGCCAGGATTTCCAGGAAAGAAGTTGGAATTTCAAACAAGGTGGATCTGGGGTGAATTAGTGGGGGTAGAAAAGATCAAGGTTTTGGATGAGGGAAGATGGATGTTTTGGATGTTTTGGATGGATGGTCTGAGATGAGGCCATTAGAGAAAAGGAACAATTTTGTGTCAACTTTGATGATGGATTTCATGACCCTGCCGATGATTGTAAGTAAGCTGATAGGTCTGTACTTCACGGGATCAGCTTTTGTGGAGCCATCAGCTTCATCGTTGAAGATACCAAACGGTGGGTCCATGTTTGCGTACTGCAGTGATGTTAGCTGACTTCCAAACAGATGGACGATGGATGACCTAGGACAAAGGATATAGGGTGAACAGATCAGAAAGAGGATGTACAAGAGCAGCAGATAAGGTTTTTACGACACGTGCGCTGATACCATTTGGGCCAGTTGAAAAATCAGAGTCAATGATTGCGAGAGACGTCTTCACTTTCTCAGGTGAGTCTACAGAGTGCAGGAGCAGCTGGGTAGGGTGGGTGCAGGGTCACAAGATTTAAAGGAAACACAGAATTGAGGCTTTCGGCCTTCCCAGAGTGTAGTCAGGTGTGGTGCCATTTCAAATGACGGAAGGAATGGAACACCAGAGACAGAATTACCGAGATGCCACCAGGCCTTTTCAAATATATTTATGGGATATTTAGCTTCTACATGCAAATGCTGGTACAATGGGATAGCCAGTTTAAGGACACTCCTAAAGGATGGAGTAATAATTTATGTAACACCCTTTTATAGTTTATCAGGAAGCAAACCCATGAGAGAGCGCACAACCAAACATGTTTTTGTGAGCAATCTTGCCATTCAACTGTCACAACAGACTTTGAAGCAATGAAAAAGACTTCAGAAAAACTTATTTTGATCATGTGTGTGGAAAGGTCCAGGCCGCCACAGACTTACAAAATCACACTGTCATTTTTCCTTACTAAGCAAAAGGGCTGGGCCTAATGATTTAAAATGATAATTAAATCCTCACATTTACAAGGCAATGGATTGGTCAGCTTATAGTCACATTAAAACAATAAAATTACACAACATGGACCTTTGAAGCCAGAATTGCTATTGAAACCTGGAACAAAATTAGTGAATGACAGTGAAAAGTATTTCAGGGAAAACATGGAATCTGAGAGTTTAATTGTATAAATAAACTCATTTTTGTGATGTATTCCAAGTAGAGGAGCAGAGGGAATAGAAAAGGTTAAAAATGTGACTTAAAAAGGCATTTCCAAATATTTACTCGGAACAAACTATTTCCACTATCTTACGCTTTGATCTTTGGAATATATTGAATGCATCCAGTACATATACGGAGATGAAAACACCAGCAAATATGTGTTTAGATGTTACCAGGAAGTCCCCACATAGCACTCTGGCCAGACTTTTACAGAAGTTATTTATTTTTGTACAATGAGGGAAGCTTATAGGAATGTGACTTGTGAACAAAATTCCCATTTTCATCAATGTGGAAAACACATGTGTGTGTGCGCATGCACACGCATATGTATATATATATAATTATATATATACATATATGTATATATATATATATATATATATGTATATATATATATATATATATATATAATATATTCCTCAAAACCATGAACCATGACAATTCCCACGATTAATGAATCATTGATCATGAATTGATGAATTATGATGAATTCGAAGATAAAATTGATTCCCAATTATACATTGCCTCAAAAAGGGAACCATGACAATTACAATTACATATGGGCAGGGTACAGCCCGAAGTACCCCGTGGGGGTCCTCACCCCCTCTCGTCAAAAATCAAGCTGGGGAACCCGATCGAAGCAAGGGTCCGTTTATGGACCTATTTATGGGTTTATGGACCCATTACCCATTTCATCACTCCATTTATGGCGACGAAACGTCTGATGCCCCACGTGGAAATCGGTTTCTGAGATTTGGGACATGGGACATGGAATGTAGGGACAATGACAGGGAGATTAGGAGAAGTGGTGGAAGTATTGGTTAGAAGAAGAGTGGACATATGTTGTGTGCAGGAGACGAGATGGAAGGGAAGTGGTGTGAGAATGGTGAAGGGTAGGCAGGGACAGAAATACAAGTTTGTGTGGCAAGGGTGCCCGGAAAGCGTGAATGGTGTTGGTGTGCTGTTTACTGAGGAGTTTGTAGACAGTGTGGTGAGTGTGACTAGAGTGAGTGATAGGTTGATGATGGTGAAAATGATGATTGGAAAGCTCTTGGTGAACGTCATCTCGGGATATGCTCCGCAGGTCGGTCAGAGCGATGAAGAGAGGGACAAGTTCTGGTGTGCAATAGAGAAGCTGATGGAAAATGTGAAAGATGAGGAAGTTGTTGTGGTAGGAGGAGACCTAAATGGACATGTTGGAAGGAGTATGGATGGTTTTGAGGGAGTTCATGGGGGTTACGGATATGGTGTGAGGAATGGAGAAGGTGAAAGGATTTTGGAGTTTGCTGATGGAGCTGGTTTGTTGATTTGTAATACTCAATTCCAGAAAGCAGATAATAAGCTTGTTACATACACGTCAGGTGGGTCGACGAAAACCGTTGAATACCTGATGGTGCGTAGGCGAGATAGGGGGCACCTCCGGGACACAAGGTGATCCTGGGGGAGGAGGCTGTTTCACAGCACCACTTGGTTGTCTGCAACATGAGGGTGAAAGGTGCGAGGAGAGCTTGCCGGTTGAAGTACGAACCGAGAATGAAGGTGTGGAGGTTGAAAGAGGTGACAGTGAGGGAGGCATTAAAAGAGAGGCTGAGTATGGTCGAGGATGATGTGGTTGAGCTTGAATGTGGTTGGATATCAATGAAGTCTGTTGTCTGATAGTCTGATAGTCTGTTGGGAGCCGTTGGTGAGGTATGTGAATGGACAAACGGACCACCGAAGCGCTCGGAAACATGTGGTGGTGGGATGATGAAGTTGGAAAGAGGATTGACGAGAAGAGGAAGAAGTTAAATGAGTGGCAGAAGGCGAAGGGTATGGGAGCAGAAGAGGCAGAGCATGAAAGTTATAAGGCAGAAAGAGGTAGCAAAGGTGCAGGCGGCATGTCGGAAAATGTTCGGAGAACTCGGTATTCATTTGGATTCAGAAGAGGGTCATAGAGCGGTATTCAGGATTGCAAAGCAGATAGCGAAAGAGAGGTGCGATGTGATGGAGGTGAGTTGCTTGAAGGATGAAGTGGGACAAATCGTTGTGGATCCAGATGGAATTAAAGGAAGATGGAAGAGATATATGGAAATGCTGTTGAATGCAGAGAATGAATGGGATGGCAACATAGAGTAACCCAGTTTTAGGACCGGCAGAGAAGATAACTGAGAAGGAAGTTGCGGAAGCGATAAAAGCAAAGAAGAGTAGAAAAGCGGGAGGGCCCACGGGAGTTGTGGGAGATATGTTGAAGGCAGCGGGAAGTTGGGGTGTGAAGAGAATGATAGAGATCTGTAATCTGGTGGTGAAAGAAGGCCGCATTCCAGTGGATTGGGAACTGACTACCTTCGTCCCTCTATACAAGGGGAAAGGTGACCTTCTGGACTGTGGCTCGTATCGAGCAATAAAGTTATTAGAGCATGGAATGAAGGTATTGGAAAGGGTGTTGGAGAGGAGGATAAGGAAGAAAGTGAAGATCGACCAAATGCAGTTTGGATTTATGCCAGGAAGAGGAACGACAGACGTGCTTTTAATTGCAAGGCAGTTGAAGGAGAAGTACATGGAGAAGAGGAAGAAGTTGTTTTTTAGGGTTTGTTGATCTGGAGAAAGCATTCAATAGGGTTCCATGCGAAGTAGTGACATGGGCATTGAGGAAGTTAGGAGTGGAGGAATGGTTGATCAGAGTAGTGATGGCAATGTACAAAAGAGCGCGCACAGCTGTAAGGACAAAGGACGGGAACAGTGGTGAGTTTGAGGTGAAGGTGGGATTGCATCAGGGGTCGGTACTAAGTCCTCTACTATTTGTAGCTCTGATAGAGGTGCTGGCTCAGAATGTAAAGGAGGGTTTACTGTGGGAGTTGTTGTATGCAGATGATCTGGTGTTGATTGGGGAGAGTATGGATGGACTGAAGGAGAAGATGAACAAGTGGAAGGAATGTATGGAGGCAAAAGGTCTGAAGGTGAATATCGGAAAGATGAAGGTGATGGAAAGTGGTAAAGCATGTGGTGAGGTGGAAAGAACTGGGAAGTTGCCGTGTGCTATGTGCAGGAATGGTGTCGGAGTGAACTCCATTCAATGTACAATGTGTGCTGAGTGGTTTCATCAAAAATGTGGTGGTCTGAGAGGGTCATTAAACAGTGTGGCAGCTACATTCAAGTGTAAGGTGTGCACAGAGGGAGCTGCATATGGAGGAAATGTTGAATTGGATCTTGGAGATGGCGTGAAGCTGGAAGGTGTGAAAACATTTTGCTTCCGAGGAGACATGCTGAATGGAGAAGGTGGATCAGACTCGGCAACGGTTGCTTGAGTGAGATGTGCAAGGAAGACGTTTCGGGAACTGGGTGGTGTACTGGCGAGGATGGGAGTGTCGTTGAAGCTGAAGGGAAAGGTGTATGCTGCATGTGTGAGAAGTGTTATGATTTATGAGAGCGAGACATGGGTAATGAACGTAGAGCAGCAACGAAGGCTGGAAAGGGTGGAAATGCGAATGTTTCGGTGGATGTGCGGAGTATCGTTGAGAGAATGAATGAATATGAATGATCGTTTTAAGGTCATTTTCCCCACTAGAGCGGGGGTTAGCCTTGCGGGCCACATGACAATCATGGTTCCCTGTTTGAGGCAATGTTTTTTTTATGGCCGGATGCCCTTCCTGACGCCAACCCTTAGTCGCCTCTTACGATGTGCAGGGATACGGTGTACCTATTCTAAACCGGGGTACACACCGGGATCATTCTTCCCAGCAAGCTGGTACTCAATTTGCCGACCTCGGAAGGATGACAGGCTGAGTCAACCCCCCTGGCGTTAATTCAGCGATCGACCGGGATTCAAACCCAGGACCCTAGGATCCCAAGCCGGCACCCTAACCGCTAAGCCAACACCATGGTATCATTGAGAGGAAGACAAATGATGAATTGCGAAAGATGATGGGAATCGAGCCTGTGATGGATGCCGTGAAGAGAAACAGGTTGAGATGGTTTGGTCATGTGTTGAGGAAGGATGAAAGTGATTGGTTGAGAAGAGTGATGGAAATGAATGGAGAAGGAAGTAGAGGACGGGGAAGACCAAGAATGACTTTGCTGAAGGTGGTGGAAGAAGAAATGCGGGCAAGGGGGTTAACAAGGTTAGTTGTAGAAAATTGGGCAAAATGGAGAAGATTATCATGGGGACCGCAAGGCTAACCCCCGCTCCAGCAGGGAAAATGGCCTTAAAATGCCTGTTGTTGTATATATATATACAGACTTGGCATTTAATATGGAATATTTTTTCTTTCTTGACTTGGGTTTACTTTCTGAACTCGGTATATCAATCTGGTGAGTTTCTTTTACGCTTCGGTGATTTCTTTGTTAAAAGAACCATGTCACTGATTGTCTGTCGCAGCAAGAAGTCAATAACAGGATTATATCACAGGTGGCGTGACAAAATGTACAGACAGGTACATTTGACGATTGGCTTCACAATCGGGTATATAAGGGTTGTTGCGTTCTGTATTAGTGGAAAACAACTGCCGCGCGTCGACAAAAGTTATTGCCGCTTCCCCTGGAGATGGTCTGTCAACTCGACAATGCTGTTTGTCATGGAGTGGTGGCTTTACGAAATTCCGGCATGAAACAGCGTGCTATTGCTCGGCAGTATGGCATCACTCAAGGTCAGGTGTCAAAGATCCTGAAACGAAATGCTCAGAGGGGTGTCCCTACTCCAATACCGAGGTCAGGACGTCCCCGCAGAACCACAAGGAGGGATGATCGCCAGCTGCACCGGTTAGTCCGCAATGGCCGTACCAAGTCAGCTAATCGGCTTAGGGCTGAGTGGCAGCAACTGACAAGTGTGCCTGTATCCAGAAGGCTAGTCAACCAACGACTGGTTCAAGCAGGCTATCGTGCCAGGCGTCCCCTGAGAAAGCCATGTCTGACCAGACAACACCGCCAGCGCCGATTGCAGTGGGCCAGAGAGCACCGTCAATGGCAGCCAGGACACTGGAATCACGGATCTTCAGTGACAAGTCTAGATTTCTGGTCTATCGTCAATATGGCCGCGTCCGAGTGCGCAGACAAGTGCATGAAGCCTACAACGAAGATTGTATAGTGCCAAGAGTCCAAGCTGGAGGTGGTGGGGTGACCGTTTGGGCTGCTTTTCATGCAGGGGGCAAAACTGACCTGGCTGTTCTGAATGGAAACCTGAACCAGTTCAAGCACAGGGCCATTCTGGAAGAAACATTGCTTCAATTTGTTCGTGCAGCCTTTCGAGGAAACTTTGTCTTCCAAGATGACAATGCACGGCCTCATCGTGCTCGCATGATCCAACACTTTCTTGCTGACCGTGGTGTAGAGCATATGGAGTGGCCTGCCATATCCCCCGGATATGAATCCGATAGAGAACTTGTGGGCAGAATTAACGCGTCAAATCGACAACTTGGACCAGCAGCCTGCCTCTGTGCGTGAATTGCAGCAGGCTATTGTAACTGCATGGCAAGCGATTCCTGTCCAAACCTTGGCAAATCTCGTGAACAGCATGCCTCAACGTGTACGTGCTCTCCTGAATGCTCGTGGGTGTTACACGAAGTACTGAACTGTAATTTTACTGTGCGTAATCCCAGTCGTAATTTAACTTTTGTTTTTGTTAAAAAAATTTTTTGGCTGATGTGCAAAATAAAGAGATACTTCTGGAAAACGCACAGAAGTTTAACACAGTACTGTCTGTGAATTGAGTTCGATATCAGTTTACATCACTTTCAAGGATCAATTTATTTGCTTCGAAATGTCAAATGTGGTTTTTGTTTCTTTTAAAGGTCACATTAACAATATCTGGAATAATTTCAACATAATTCCAATGAACTTTTGGTTCTAAGTCATCTTGAAAAGTAAGTTCACCCCCACAAAAAAAATATTCCATATTAAATGCCAAGTCTGTATATAAAGGCAAACCCTCTATAATTCGTTGCACGGCAACATGTAGCCTGCAGTAGTTAGTTATTTTCTATTGAATGTAAAGATTAGCCCTTTCCCATTGTGTAGTAATCAAAACCATTATGCGTTGAAGTTAGACAGGATTTCAAACCCTCGTTGGTTAAGGGAAGCCATTTTTAATGAGCAGGAAGGCGTGGCCAAAAGCACGGCCCACGTGACCAATGGCGAGCCGGGAACCCGTCGCCATGATGCGACAAGCCTCAGCCAATGGGAGGCTCTGGAACATTTTGAAGGGCGGTGGGCGGGTCTGGTAAAAGCCCATGCGGAGTGCATTATCATTCTCTTTGCCTGGGATTTCGCCACTGCGACGACCTCATGCTCTGTTCTCTCTTGCCTTGGATTTTGCCACGTGGATGACACAACTCTCTTTGCCTGGGATTCCGCCACGTCGACGACCTCCTGCTCTGTTCTCTCTTGCCTTGGATTTTGCCATGTGGACGACACCCTGCTTTGGACTCTCTTGTTTTGGCTCCACCAGAAGACACGTGTTTTGGCCTTTGTGTTTCGTCGACCAGCAATCGCTTCTGCGCCGATCTTTTGCGCCATCCGGCTGACCTGCAAGCGTTGGCATTTCTACACGACTCACCTGTGCTGAAGCTCATCTACCTGTGCTAAGTTCGTCCGTGCCGACTTTGAGGCGGCGGTTCGTCCTTCGGACCTGACCTCATCGAACTGCGAGCCATGCACACCAGACCACGTGGTCACCAGCGAGGCAATTCCAGCACGTACATCGGTACGCCCTTAGCCCAGTGTCTTTTTCCCTGTGTGTGTGTGTCAGAGTGTGAAGGTGCCAAGTCGGGGTTATTATTAGGTAATAATTGATCAGCTGAATCTTCGTCTGTTTCTCTGTGCCTTCAAAATAAAAGGCTGTACATTTCGTTGTTACTTTCCAACCTGTTCGGTACGTCCTTTCACCAATTGGCCTAGCATCATCCGAGACCGAATTTGGCTAGACTCCGGTCCATAAATCTCGTGGGGTAACACCGCTTCCCACACCGTGCAAATCTGCTCGGCACCCATAAGGTGTGGGAAAGTGAGGGTTCGATCGCGCGGTTCTTCGGCACGCGCGTGCACCTTGATCCGTGCACCTTGAAGTTATTCGTGATTCTCCGGTATCAACCGAGGGGAATCACGCAACAAATTGTGGTGAGAGAAGCGGGATTTTTGAACCCGGCCCCCGCGACAAATTGTTGTCAGGAGTGGGGATTTGAACCACCGCAACTATATATATATATATATATATATATATATATATATATATATATATATATATATATACATATATATATACTGTATATATATATATATATATATATATACTGTATATATATATATACTGTATATATATATATATATATATATATATACTGTATATATATATATATATATATATACTGTATATATATATATACTGTATATATATATATATATATATATATATATATATATATATATATATATATATACTGTATATATATATATATATATATATATATATATATATATATATATATATATATATATATATATATATATACAGTATATATATATATATATATATATATATATATATATATATATATATATATATATATATATATATATATATATATATATATATATATATATATATATATATATATATAGATAGATATATAAATACTCGCTGAATGCACCCGGCATTGCTCGGGTTCTTTTTGAATGAGTTTACTACTATAATTCAGCTTTTACTCGTGGCCGTAGAAGATTGGCTACTATAATTCAGCTCAGCTTTTAATTGCGCAATGGGCCCAGCCCGGCTGAGGCGGCCTCGACCGGCCTCGCCACCTCGCCGATAACCTTCCCCAGGGCCCGTTCCGACATTTTTTGTTTCAGAGGTTTCCCTCCTATCTTTCACCTTTCAGGAGATTACTGCGTGCTGACAAACAAACAAACAAATTAAAAATCGGTCAGAGTCCGAGGACTTGCCGGAATGTACTTTTTTTTCGGCCATTTTGGATCAAAATGGTGGGAAATGTATACATGTATATACGCTAAGCAATGGAAGGTAACTGAGTAAGTGTATGCATATCTCTTGTCCTTTCAGAGTTATCGTGGTTTGAAATATATTTTCAATGAAAACTTGACCCCTGACCTTTGACCCCCAAAATAATGAAAACTAAGCATTTTTGACCATTTTATGCGACATGTTATTTTTCGTGAATTGAATAATGAACATTTTGGTGTTGGTTAGAAGGGAATCGGATAATGTTTGACAGTTATTAGTAAAAAATATTTTTTGACCTTTCAAGGTCACTCAAGGTCAAAAGTCATGGTGCCAAATGAAATGTCGTATGTGACTTCCTATATGTCAGTTACAGTAAGTGTATGCATATCTCTTGTCCTTTCAGAGTTATAGTGGTTTGAAATATATTTTCAATGAAAACGTGACCCCCTGACCTTTGACCCCAAAAATAATCAAAACTAAGCATTTTTGACCATTTTATGCGACATGTTATTTTTCGCGAATTGAATAATGAACATTTTGGTGTTGGTTAGAAGGGAATCGGATAATGTTTGACAGTTATTAGTAAAAAACAATTTTTGACCTTTCAAGGTCACTCAAGGTCAAAAGTCATGGTGCCAAATGAAATGTCGTATGTGACTTCCTATATGTCAGTTACAGTAAGTGTATGCATATCTCTTGTACTTTTAGAGTTATAGTGGTTTGAAATATATTTTAAATGAAAACTCGACCCCCTTGATTTCACGTTTGGGTGACCTTGAGCTTGACCTTGGGCCTGGAGAGTTAAAAATTGGGCACAGTCCTTTCCAGGGCAAGGCAAATATGTGTGTAAAGTATGGCAATGCTATGTGCAACGATGTAGACGTAGTACTGTGCAAAAACAGACAGACAGACAAAAAGACAGACAGACAAACCAACCAACCAACATACTTGCCGGAATTTATTCCGGCAAGTAACAAAAACATTCTTTTATATATAGAGACAGATATAACAAGCATTCTGAGTATTGCGCTGCAATACATGTCCCCTACCGGCAGTCTGTCGTCCGGAAAACTGTTGGGGAAATTACCAAGGGTTATTTACCCACAGGTTCTGAATCGTTCCCAATCGCTAATTACCTCAGGACGGGCTCACCTGTGATTCGCACTCGGGACTTCGATTTATACACCTTGCAGACAGGTCAGCAGAAGCACGAGAAAATAAGTTGTTGATAAAGAACCTTTCGAGTCGCTAAATATCAGTAATTTATTATATTTTCCGGTTCACGATCAATGATTGATGTGTATATATATATGTTTCTCGGCTTGGCTCCGCCCCTCCCGAAAGCGCACGCTGTGTCGCGCTGTTGACGTTCGCGAGACGAGGCTGAGGGCGCGCGGTGCGGCTTGAAGAGAACTCTAGAATAAACAAGAGATATCCATTTAAAAAAAAAAAATTTCGTTTAATTAATGATATCTGCCAAACCACGTGCCCTATCGCAAATTCCAAAATGACATTTTAGTGCTGAACAGATCTGTGAAGTTTCCCCTCGATTGGATCAAAAATGAGAGAGGAGCTCGGTTTTAAAGGTACACGCTGAAAAACGTCATAACTCTGAAACCATGTGACGTATGACGTCATGCTCGCTGACTTTTTTGTTCGTCATGGGTATGCGATTCTGCCTGCAAAGTTTGGCCTCGATCTGTTCAGCCGTTGCAGAGAAAAAGGGGTTTTCGTGTTTTCACGAAAAACAATATGGCGGCCGAACCACGTGACCTGTGACGTCATAATTACCATTAAAATATTCTACAGACCGAGTCCCCCCTACGGTGAAAATTTGATCTCAATCGGTCCTATTTTTGCAGAGAAAATCTTTTTTAAAGGAAATTAAAACTTAAAATGGCACTGAGTTAAGGATCATCAGAATTATCAGAATTCCCAAAGTTCAAAGTGCCATAACTTTGTCAAAAACGATCGAAACGTTGTGAAGTTCGAACTTGACCTGTAACTTATCATGAGGAAACGATGTGCCAAGTTTGAAATCATTAGCATTAAGCGTTTAGACAAAACGTCCGGAAAACTGTTCTTTGCGTGACGGACGGACGGACGGACGGACGGACTGACGGACTGACTGACTGACTGACTGACGGACGGACTGACGGACGGACGGACTGACGGACTGACGGACTGATGGACGGAGGGACGGAGTGCAAACCTATAGTCCCCTCCGGTGTACACCGGTAGGGGACTAATAAGATATTAAGATATATATATATATATATACACACACACACACACACACACACACGTATGTATACATACACACACACACACACACACACACACACACACACACACACACACGTATGTATACACACACACACACATATGTATATACACACACACACACACACATGTACACACACACACACACGTACACACACACACACACATATGTATACACACACACAGACATATGTATGCACACACACACATATGTACACACACACACACACACACACACATATGTACACACACACACACACACACATGTATACACACACACACACACACACACACACACACACACACATGTATACACACACACACACATGTATATACACACACACACACACACACACACACACACACACACACACACACTGAAGTATGTAGATCGTTATCCCAAAGGTTTGAAGACACCTCAGTGACGGCAAGTTTCCTCAGTTTATTCATGCAAAATGGCAGGGACTGTAAGCATCCATCACACCTCAGCACTGGTCTCCTATATCTACCGCCGCTGATTCAGCCTGGGAATTCTTCTGCAGAAACCTGCTTTCTCTTGTGCACAGATCCATGCCATCTCGTCTTCAATGACCTTACCCATCCTCCTGCTCTTGGTACTCTGAACCCTGTGGTGAGGCAGTTGCTTTAAAACAACTTGCATTTCAAGATCATTGGAATCTCTCGTGATGAAGCCGAGTCTATGGACCTATCACTTTGCCATCGCCCACTTTGCCATCGCCGACAGGTCCGTGCTTCTCTGCCAATTCTTCCGCCTCATTTCTGATCTTGCACCCTGTGCCCTCTCCGTGCTGTGTCCCCCACAGGCATCTGCAGGACACACGTGGTGCAGCAGCAACCCACTCCGAGTGAAACTACCTAAATCCAGAACCTCTGCTACCTCCACTCATTTATTCCTCTTTTTCCCCCTCCTGTGGAACCACCTTCCACACTCTCTTAAATCTCATTCTTCCCTCCAGGTATTCAAGACAGCTGTTCACCACCATCTTAAGTCATTCCCCATCGAAAACCATGATCTTTTGTTCACCTGTTAAACCACCCTCGACCCCTCCCAAAACTTTGCTTACAAATCTGTCTCTTTCATCCATTGCTTTCTCTCCGACCACTCATCGTTACCTGCATCCCCTGATTGTCCTTCTCCATCGACTTTCTTTCTCTATCCTGCTGTTGACGTTTCCCCTTCCTCCTGCTGTTCCCTTTGCTATGTTCTGTCCTGATCTGTTCTGTGTCTGAGCTCTTCCACGAGCCTAGACCACGTGGTTACCTCTCCTGCAACCTATCACCTATGAACAATATTTCCATGGTGTCCTTCAATTTCTTTGCTCAAATCATTCAATCTCATGGTAAACATTCCAACAACATTTGCTATGAACCCAATCAGGTTGATATGGCAGAAGATAATTCACTGGTTGCTATGACAACACATACCACGTGGTGTGCGCACATGGCTACTGCAGATATTGCGGATAACGGTGAAGAAATAATGATGGTGTCATCTGCAACAAAGCCAAGCAACTCGATTACCTGTGCCAATGTGTGAACATATGAACTTGACCAGAAACAACATTTCACACTCGGAGGTCCCAAAAACCCTTAAAAAAAACCCAGAAGACCCAATAGGCAGAAAGTCACCTTCTGTAAGAAACCAAAGGCCAAGCATGAGACATACTGAACCTGAACTGAGTGTCATGTACAACAAAATGTCAATTTCACTGAAGAACTGTTTTCTTGCCAGCAAAGGAAAGTTGTGGCAGAGTATGAGGGGGGAGACCTGTGTTTCTCACGGAATGCTATTGCTTGGACCACTTTGCTTGGCCCAAGCACTTCAGTCTTGCAAGGATGGAAAAATTAAAGGGTGTAGCTGGTTGCCTGCCATTTATCACACACCGACTGAGAAAGCACAGCTACGAAGACATCAAAGTGATATTGGCAACAGGGTCTCAGATTAAAACAGCAATAAAAGAGGTTGATTTTGTAATAAAAAAATAAAAAAAGGGGGGCTCTCCTCCACGCCCTCTGCACGCTCATTCCCCTTCCTTCCCCTCCCCCTACGTCACCTCTCCCCTCCCCTTTCCCTCCTCTCCTCCCCTCCCCCTTCTACCCTTCCCATCCCTTCCCCATCCATCCCACCTCTCCCTCCTCCCCAACCTTCACCTTCTCTCCTTCCCCCTACGTCTCCTTTCCCCCTCCCCTTCCGTTCCCCCCTCCCCTTCCGTTCCCCCCTCCCCTTCCCTTCCCCCGCTACCCCAATGTCAATGCCGCATACTTCAGCTCGTCAATAATAAGAACAGGTATTTTCATACTAGTTACACATACTAGTTTATATATTTTTTAAATTAAACGTTGGCATTTCTTGCACTGTTGTGAGTATCTCGTTCCAAGAGTTTAAAATCCCAACTCAGAGATCATGATACATCCGGGATCCAAGCGTAAAATCTCGAAGATACAAGTTCGATTTTGCCAAAGTTTGGAATTTGGTCAGGGAGCCACCAACACACCATGGGATCTTAACTTACAGGATGGCTTAGGCCTTAGAGGTACACACACTCTCCTCTAAGCTGTGTCGCCTGGGTTGGAATCCCGACCCAGCTATAAACTATCAGTTCGGTGTTTCACAGGCAGGGTGATTCACCAATGTGTGTGCCGTCCCTGGACCTTAAACTGGGAGTCCCGTCTGCCAGCATGGGTTGGTGCATGTTAAAGATCCCATGGTGTCCTTCGCAAAAAGTAGGCGATTATCGTCGGCACCATGGCCAAATTTCAATTTTTTGCATTACTAGGCAAACGTCAGGCCTGGCCAGGCCTGTTCGTGAAAGACTTGGGCCAAGCTAACCCCCGGCCGACCCCACAAGGTGGGATAATAGTGGCCGTTAAAGAGCAACAACCATGGGATCTTTACTTGCACCAACAAGCACTGCTAGCACAATGGTCGCCGCGGCTGAAGTCCTGTACAATGGACGGGTGTGCTTATTGATGCAACACCCAACCTGTAAAACACAAAGGTGTGAGTTTGCATCTTGAATCAGGACTTGAATGCAAACTCAACAGCTCATAGGTGAGTGTGCTCGGGGCCTAGCTTACCTTTCACCAAACATAGATGTACTTGGGCAAGGACCAGTTGTTCGGGAGGGCAGGGGAGTGGGGGGGGGGGGGGCGGTGGATGGCAGGGGATATACGTTTGGTATTATTATTATTGCCAAGTAAAGTGATATTACTATTATTATTGTTGTTAATATTATTAGTATAAATGTGGAAGGCGAGATGAGAACAACTGATCTTGCTTCAACAGTTTATTGAGCATTGCAGGTGGATGAAAGACCTTAAAGACACAATGAAAACTCTGTCAGGATGCAGTCGTTGACAATTTAGGAACTTACAAACTTCAGGGCAATACTTTCATGTATTCAATGATAACCTCTATTACCATTACCGTTACATTAATTAATATATGCTTTGTTACAATGTTATCATTGTTTTTGTTATTACCCTCGCCAGAGGAGAGGGTACTGCATTTGAGTCCGTTTGTTTGTTACTTGTCAGAATAGATTCCAGCAAGTATGTTGGTTGGTTGGTTGGTTTGTCTGTCCGTCTGTCTGTCTGTTTGTGCGCAGTACTACGTCTACATCGTTGCACATAGCATCGCCATACTTTACACACATATTTGCCTTGCCCTGGAATGAACTGTGCCCAATTTTTAACTCTCTAGGCCCAAGGTCAAGCTCAAGGTCACCCAATCAAGGTCACCCATTCATTTGCGCCTCCCAATTGAAGCCCCGCCCTTAGGGCGGGTACCGTTGCTCGTAATATATAATGGTGACACAACAATTTTTACCGCTTTGCTTTGAAGAACAGGAAAGAAGGTGGAGGAGCGTGTTAATATGTCTGGTTGAAGGCTTTGGGTGGTGAGGGGGCTTGACGCCAGATTTTAATCTTACAGCCGCCATGTTGGTGCTCGCCGTCACTGCGATGTGAAGCGAAAGACACCTCAGAGCTGTCACATTGACAATCGCTATGTCGTATGTACTCCCGATGCGCTTTTCCTTCATTGTAAAAACTACCAAGTCAACAGTTAAAAGTATTTTGAGCCGATATGTGTTACGGCCTTGGCACGATCGATGGAGACAGCGATCTGTTAGCTTATACACCGCCCAAATAGGTATGTGGAATTCTCTCATGTAGAGTTTAAACCCACGTCGTTTGAACTTTGGCAGAGGTCATTATTTACTTTTAATGATCCAAAATGGCCGATTTAAAAAAAAGTACATTCCGGCAAGTCCTCGGTCTCTGACCGATTTTCTGTCTGTTTGTGTGCAGTACTCTTTCTACATCGTTGCACATAGCATCGCCATACTTTACACACATATTTGCCTTGCCTTGGAATAGACTGTGCCCAATTTTTAACTCTCCAGGCCCAAGGTCAAGCTCAAGGTCACCCAAAACGATGGTCAACCAATCATTTGCGCCTCCCAATTGAAGCCCCGCCCTTAGGGCAGGCACCGTTGCTAGTAATATATAATGGTAATGCAACAATTTTTACCGCTTTGCTTTGAAGAACGGGAATGAAGGGGGAGGAGCGTGTTAATATGTCTGGTTGAAGGCTTTGGGTGGTGAGGGGGCTTGAAGCCAGATTTTAATATTACAGCCACCATGTTGGTGCTTGCTGTCACTGCGATGCGAAGCGAAAGATGCCTCAGAGCTGTCACATTCACAATCGCTATGTCGTATGTACTCCTGATACGTGTTTCCTTCATTGTAAAAACTACCAAGTCAACAGTTAAAAGGACTTTGAGCTGATAGGTGTTACAGCCTTGGCAAGATCGATGGAGGCAGCGATCTGTTGGCTTATACACCGCCCAAATAGCTATGTGGAATTCTCTCATGTAAAGATTAAACCCACGTCGTTTGAACTTTGGCAGAGGTCATTATTTACTTTTAACGATGTTTATATACAAATCAAAAAGAAGATAATTGGTTTTGGGTCGTCCTTTCCGCATATCTCGTGGGATTGTGAGTTGGAGAGACGACCGTGATGACGGGGAGTGGGTTGGCATTCTCTCAAGCAGGGATTCAACCCATGTCCTTATGTATTATTATTTTGATCCAAAATGGCCGATTAAAATAAAACTACATTCCGGCAAGTCCTCGGTCTCTGACCGATTTTTCATCTGTTTGTCTGTCTGTTTGTTTGTTTGTCTGTTTGTCCGCACAGAATAAATATGATTTTCTCTGCAACCGTTGGTCCGATTGACAGGAAATTTTCACCATAGGTGCATCTCCACATGTAGAATGTTGTAATGATAATTATGACATCATAGGTCACGTGGTTCGTCCGCCATCTTGGAAAAATCGAAAATCTTTGCCCCTCTATACCTCGGAAAGCACTGAATAGGAAAAACTGAGACATGGCTCATTGTAAAGAACTCTCCATGGGGAATAAAATATGTTAATGATGATGTCGTACACTACTGGTCAAAAGTTTTAGAACACCTCAATTTTTCCAGTTTTTATTGAAATTTACGCAGTTTAATGTCCAGTGAATAACCTGAAATGGTACAAAGGTAAGCAGTAAACTGCTCGAGGTTAAAAAAAAAGTTTAGGTTAGCATTAACAGGAAAATAATGTAAATTGCACAGTTATATTGTAAAAAAAAGGCCTTCTTCAGGGAACAAGTAATGGGTTAACAACTTACAGCTGTTCTGCAGCAATGTAAGTAAATTAAGCCTTGAAAGTTGATGCAAACAATTCCTGCAGGTGTCCCAACCTCTGCTGATTACTTGATTACAAACCTCCTGTCTGTATAAAAGCAGTATTGGAACAGACTTATTACACCCTCTGACGCATTATTTGGACAATATTGCACTGCAGGAAGTAGTATATTGGAAACTGGAGGAAACTCTGACAGGAAGAGGTCTGGCAGACCCAAAGCCACAACAGAATCAGAAGACAAGTTTCTGAGAGTCAACAGCTTGCGTGATAGGCGGCTCACAGGACAACAGCTTCAAGCACAGCTTAACACTGTTCGAAGTAAGTAAGTCTCAGTTTCAACTGTGAAGAGAAGACTTCGAGCTGCAGGTTTGACAGGTCGAGTGGCAGTAAGAAAGCCATTGCTAAGATGGCAAAATAAGAAAAAGAGGCTTGCCTTGGCCATGAAGCACCGCCAGTGGACTACGGAAGACTGGAAGAAGATCTTATGGACCGATGAATCAAAATTTGAAATATTTGGTTCATCATGCAGGGTTTTTGTACGCCGTCGAGTAGGCTAAAGGATGGTTCCTCAGTGGGTGACACCAACTGTCAAACATGGAGGAGGAAGCGTGATGGTTTGGGGCTCTTTTGCTGGATCCAGAGTCGGCGACTTGCACAGAGTGACTGGCACCCTGAACCAAAAGGGCCACCACAGCATTTTGCAGCGCCATGCAATACCCTCTGGTATACGCCGAGTTGGTCAGGGGTTCATCCTGCAGCAAGATAATGACCCTAAACACACCTCCAGGCTATGTCAAAACTACCTTAGAGGAAAAGAACAAGACGGTAGGCTTCAAATCATGGAATGGCCAGCACAGTCTCCAGACTTAAACCCCATCGAGTTGGTTTGGTATGAACTGGACAGAAGGGTGAAAGCAAAGCAACCTACAAGTGCAACACATTTGTGGAAACTTCTGCAACAGTGTTGGGAAGAACTTACCGTGCAATATTTGATTTCCATTGTAGAAAGAATGCCACGAGTGTGTTCGGCGGTTATGTCTGCAAAAGGTGGCTACTTTGCTGAGTCAAAATTTTATATTAAATTTTGTTAAACAAAATGATTCTATGATTTAGTCTTTATCTCCAATTGCTTATTTGTTCTATGCTTAATTTCAGAGTACATTGAGATATTAAACTGCGTAAATTTCAATAAAAACGAGAAAAATTGAGGTGTTCTAAAACTATTGACCGGTAGTGTAGGTGCCTCCATTATGACGTCATAATTCGACAAGTACAAAACTTCATCCGATCAAGATGAAATTTCTTGAGCATAATCTAGGAATAAATTAGTTTAGAAAAAAAAATGATGACGTCACTGGTCACGTGGTTCGGCCGCCATATTTGTTTTAACACAAAAGCCTTAAAAACCACTGAAAATACATCCTGGCGAGGGTTTGCAATCTCTGCTCTTTTTCTTGTTTATTTTGTATTTAGAATGCCATGTCATGGAAGGACCTAAGCTGCTCTATACACCTTAACATGGTATGCGTTTAAAACATGGAGATTCTTCCAGATTATTTGTAGTTAATTAGCATAATCAACTCAGGAGGTCATGCCGATCATTTCGGTGTGTTACATTCCACATCAGAAAGCTCCAGTAGAACTGCACAAAAATCATGCCTCACACACTCACAACTGTCTATTTATAGTAGATCCGTGTCCCTTCAATAATGCACCTCAGTTTGCGATTCGACTTTACTCTATTCTCCAATATTCACCAAAACAATACAGAAAACATAACTATTACTATAAAAAAGGAAATTAATATATTAGGAATCAAATGACTAGATTAATTTCGCATCTCATTTTGAATGCATTGTATTTGGCTCAAAAAACAACATACTCTAGCTATAACTAGGAAAAAAATGAGGTTAGTAAAGTAGAAATGTTTTTACCTGTAGTGTTAGTGCTAACGTTACTGCTGCTGCTGCTGGCACTGCTTCTTCATTCTCAGTTTTACTTTTGAAGAAATTAGTAATTAGGCATCATTAACAAAATACAACCGAGGAACCTGAGTGGAATAGCTCATTTCCGAAGGGAAGGTAGACATCTGGAACTAGTTGGTGTTGGACTTTTTCACTATCAGAGAAAATTGAAATACAGTTGATGAAAACACTGTCAAATTTTTCATTCTATGCACTGGGTGATGTAATTGATGGATTACCCGGTATTCATTTGGTCATATCGTATATCACCCCAACCGGCTTTCGGGCCCTCCCAGCGTGGGGCCCTGGGCAATTGCCCAGGTTGCCCCTTCGATAATAAGAGTGTGCTACTTCTGAGCATTTCTGGCAGGCTCAATAGCAGTAGAATACACGTGGGTGGTGGGGGGGGGGGGGGGGGGGGTGGGGTAGGGGGTGGGGGGGGGGGGGGGGGGTGGGGGGGTAGGGGGTGGGGGGGGAGGGGGAGAAGTTAAGCGTGAAGGTAAGCGAAGAGCGCTTACCTTCACGGATCCCACCGGCAGTCCTCAAACCTGGAATAATAATTCACACCGACACAGGTTTAAAATGTACAAGAATATGTCGGCTTTATTAACCAAAAATGCTGGTAACAAAGAAAATGCACAACAAATGAAACTATCAATCCTAAACAGGACGTCCCCACAAACAGACTCGAATACAAACAATGGGATAAAATAACTGAAAATAAATACGTGTTATTTGTGGGCACTTAGCTCAAATCGACTGGTGTATCTCGTCAGGAATCGTCAAAGATTGTCTGAGGCCTTGGCGGGAAACGCACGTTCGTTGGCGCGAACTAGGTCTCACTGTGCGTCTGCTCACTCCTGGCCTCATTGAGAGTGCAGCAAGTAGGCAGCACCCATTCACTTGTCGTTCTTGCTTGGGAAACCGCAGTTCTCGGTCCGTGGCTCTTCCTCCTCATGACCACTAGCAAGATGTCCTCCTCACGACCACCAGCAAGATCTCAGAACATGGCCATTCGCGATGAGGCTTCCTTGCGCAAACGGCAAAGTGCAACTGTTCGCTGTGGGGTCCAGAACGAGAAGAACCAAGAGGACGTCGATGCTGAGAGAGATAAAATGTCGATGCTGAGGGAGACAAAATGTCGATTTTGAGAGGGAGCTTTTCGGTGACCGTTCACCAACAAAGTCCGGACCCAAGAGATAAGAGAAAATGTTGGCACATGACCATTCACCACCAGTTCCAAAACGAGAAGGGCCAAGAGGACGTCGATGCTGAGAGAGATAAAATGTCGACCGTTCGCTATCGGCTCCAGAATCAGAAGAAATGAGAAGGGAAAATGTCCGCCGCTTCAACTAATTTGTACGTGCGGCTCTGACGTCATCCGTGCCTGCTTCACCAATCCCATAGTCCCTTCTTACCGGTCCTCTGTGCCAATCAAAGCCCTGTCCAATCACTGCTCTTTGGGCATGTCTCCACAGAGCTTTTGTGCCTCTGCGCTCACCAAGTCGGTGTTATCCACGGTAATGCTTCATGCCTGGTTTCCGGTTGGTTTTTAATTAGTGTATTTAATGGGTGATTTCTTACTAGGTGACATAAGGAACATAGAAAAAGTTTACAGAGGCAATTACATGCAGGGGATTAATTACCCATAATCCCTCGCTAATTAACCAGCCCCACCCCTCTGATGGGGATGAAGATACAAGCTTACCCGACATCCGGTCTACACAAATTCCCTACTTATGATACATCGAGGTTTCTTCTTCTTCACGACAGTCGGAGAACACTAATCTATACACTCTCCCTGGACTAAGGTATCCCTACCCCCCTACAAACGTAACAATATTAAGAATCAATGGCTAAGTTTGAATTTTATAAATTGCTACCGTATAATTCATGGCTGGCTCATTAAAGACCTTCAGAGTGTGGGCCTGCTATTCCTGTTGTAGACCTGGTATAAATGTTATGCCAGTGCACACTGGTTGCCTCTAAATGTGTTCAGGGCACTTGGGATGGACACAAAAATTATCCATATAAAAAGGCCCAAAATCCCACAAACAGTGTTACAAAAACTCAACCCACAAGAACAAACACAGAACCATCATGTCAGTGGTGGGGGAAAAAATGCACAATGCTTTCACACACGGTTGTCAATGAAACCTCTGCAACAATCCAAAATACGTATTACTTTAAAAAACACATGCAATTATATTACAAGGATCATGCTATCTTAACTTTAGTTGTTCTAATTTTTGAAAGTCACATTTACACAATTAATAAACCTGCAGGAAACAGTCAATTCACCCATCTGCTTGTGCTATGGCCCTCCAATCACTACTGTGACTAAGACTAAGCAGTACTTTCTAACCTGTTGTGATTGGTGGTGGGGTGAAGGTGGAGACAGAACTAGAACGACACTCGGTAGATCGTATACTTCCGCCAGGTTGAACAGTTTACATTTTGTATCCCACTGATAGGCCGAATCTGGATTTGAACCTGAACCAAAATTGAATCGGCTTGTTCTTGTCACCTAACCAACTCATCCACCAAGTTTAGTCATAAGTCGTCCATCACCTTTTGAAATATCATGCTATATATCACTCAATGGTGAAGAATCACTTTTTTTAAAATTATAACTTCTCGTATGCGGATCCGAATTCGGGGCTTTACCAAAATCGAATCGATTTTTCCTTGTCACACACCCAACCTGCCTACCAAGTTTAGTCCAAATGCGTCCACAACTTTTTGAGATACCGTGCTATATATCGGTTTTAGCCCAATCACTCAATGGTGAAGAATCACTTTAAAAATTCTCAGATCCAGATCTTTTTTTTTTTTTTTTTTTTTTTTTTTTTCTTTTTTTTTTTTTTTTTTTTTTTTTTGTATACAATATCGAGGCTCGTGAAAGAGCGAACATTAATCACACAGAAAGACAAACCGACACATAAAACATATAACATAGGGAGCGGTAGACAAGATGGGGAGAGAGGGGGAAGGACACAAACACAACATTTGAGAGCAGGGACCGAGAGACATGGAGACATCGAGAGATCTGAGAGAGGGCGAGGGCTTTGGGGGGGCGTGGGAAGGGGGCAGTGGGAGAGGTATAAAACATATGGACACTGCCAGGACTTCCAGGAAAGAAGTTGGAATTTCAAACAAGGTGGATCTGGGGTGAATTAGCGGGGGTAGAAAAGATCAAGGTTTTGGATGGGGGAAGATAAGAGATGGTGGTGAACAGTTGTTTTAAAGACCTGGAGGGAGGAGTGGGATTGAAGGGAGTGAGGGAGTTTGTTCCAGAGGCGGGAGAAAAGAGGAATGAAAGAGTGAAGGTGAGCGGAGAGCCGAGATTTCGGCAGTTTAACCATCAGAGGGTTGCTGGCAGATCTTGTGCGACCTGTAGGAATATTTGGGGGACAGAGCACAGAGAGAGCTGGGGGTGCAAGGCCGGAGAGGAGTCGGTAGAAGACAGAAAGACCACCTACCTGCCTGCGGTGAGTGAGTGAAAGGCCCTCAGAGATAGCTTCATCGCGGGAGATTCCAATAATTCTGAAAGCTTTGGTTTCAACAGCGTGAAGCCGAGCTAGGTGTGAGGCAGGAGCACCGGCCCATAGGGGAGAACAGTATTCCATTGAGCTGCGGATGAAAGCCTTGTATGTGGTGAGGAGCTCAGGTGTGCCGAGGAAGGACTTCGCACGACGGAGGATGCCCAGTCGGCGACTGGCTTTGGAGGCCAGCTTGGAAATGTGGTTTTCCCAAGAAAGATCATGGCAGATAGTGAGACCCAAAATCTTGAGCGACAGAACTTCTTGGAGAGGATTGTTGAGAAAGTAGATGGGAGGGTTGTCCAGTCGATCTTTTCGGAGAGACATAGTAAGAGTGTGAGATTTGTCAGGATTGAAAGACATGTTCCACTTGTTTGACCAGTCTGTGATTTTGTCCAGGTCTTCAGAGAGTGAGGAGGCAGCAGACTGCCGATCTGAGGGAAGAGGAATGGAGCGGCAGAGAGTGGAGTCATCAGCAAAGAGATAGAGAGGATTTTCGAGAGAGTCAGAGAGATCATTGATGAAGACCAGAAAAAGCACGGGGCCCAGAACACTGCCTTGGGGAACTCCAGCCTGAACAGGAAGAGGAGATGAGAGAAACCCATTCAGGGCCACACGTTGACGACGACTAGAGAGGAAGTCCGCCAGCCATGCGTGGAGATTTCCATGGATACCAAAGGAGGAGAGTTTGGTGAGCAGAGCGGGGTGCCAGACCGTGTCGAAGGCACGTGATATGTCGAGGGAGACAGCTCTAATTTCCTGTTTGGCATTGAGGACCTCCATCCATTGTTGAGACAGCAGAAGCAGCATGTCCAGAGTAGAGTGACCTGGTCTGAAACCAAATTGATGATCAGAGATCAAGCCATTGGAGAAGAGGAAAGATTTCATATCAGAAGCAATGATGGATTCCATGACTTTGCTGATAATTGGGAGAAGGCTGATTGGTCTGTAGTTGCTAGGATCTGTTTTTGCACCTTTTTTGTGCAAAGCGGTGATGTTGGCTGATTTCCAAGCAGATGGCAGTTGACCTTGAGCAAAAGAGAGGGTGAAGAGAACAGAGAGAGGGTGAGATAGAGCAGCAGAGCAGGATTTTAGGACCCGTGGGCTGATGCCGTCGGGTCCAGTTGCAGAATCAGAGTCGAGGGTTGACAGAAACTTTTCCACCTTGTCAGGAGGAAAGGACACGGAGTCCAGGAGCAGCAGGGTACGACTGGGTATGGTGGGTACAGAGAGGGATGGGTTTGGGACACAAGATTTAGAGGCAAACACGGAGTTGAGGCATTCAGCTTTTTCACGTGCGGAGTCAGCTGTGTAGCCGTTTGAGGTAAGGGAGGGGATGGAGGGGGAACAAACACCAGAAACGGATTTGACCAGACGCCACCAGGATTTGGAAGAGGGAGACAGATAAGAGAGTTCGGTCTTGAGAACGGAGAGATATTGTTTCCTGGCTCTCCTGAGGGTGGACACACACTTGTTTCGGGCTTTGTGGAAGGAAATGAGATTTCCTTCCGTTGGATTTGCTTTCCAGGAGACGAAGGCAAGTTGTTTCTGGGCAACAGCCTCACCACAAGATTCCGTGTACCATGGACGGGAGGAAGGGTATGACAACTGAAGACGAGATGGGATAAATCTGTGCATGAGAGAGAGCAATTTACTTTGGAAGAATTCCCAGGATGAGTTGATGTCAGAGGTGGTAGAGATGGGAGACCAGTCCAGATGATTGATGGCTGCTTGAAGACCGTGCCAGTTGGCCTGAGTGAAATGCCAGACTCGTCGACGCTGAGCAGGCTCCCTGAGGATGGTCAGAGAGATGTCCACTTTAACAAGGACATGATCAGATGTTCCGATCGGAGCAGAAGAAGAGCAGCAGACATTTTCAGGGAAGTTAGACATAACCAAGTCCAGAAGAGAAGATGTTCCGTTGACTGAGATCCGGGTCGGGAAATTGACAGATTGTGTCAGTCCCAGTGAGTCGCAGAAGTCCTTTGCTGAGGAGCCATGGCTGGTGAGAGAGGTACCCACACCCAGCCAACTGGCATGATGACAGTTGAAATCACCACATATGAGGAAGAGAGAGTTGGGATGAGTAGATAGAAGTTGGTCCATATCATCAGACAGCGAGATGTAGATGGAGTCATCACTGTTTGGTGGACGGTACAACACACATATGAACAAGAGGTGGGAGCGAAGGGGAAGCCGTAGCCAGAGGTATTCCTGGGGGTGAGGTGGAGAGAGTGCAGTGCAGGGCGAGTGAGGAAGAGAGTTTTTGATAAAGATAGTTTTTGATCCAGATAAAGATCTGGATATGGATCCGGATTTTCACCAAAAATCTAATCATTTCATCGCTGTCACATACTCAACCTCTCCACCAATTTCGTCCAAAGCCATCCACAACTTTGAGATATCCTGTTCACAGACAGACAGACAGTGGTGAAAACACAGCCTCCATCCACCTTCGGTGGCAGAGGTAATTATCGTATCTGTATCTGGTTCCGGATTTTCACTGAAATTTAATTATTTGGAGCTAGGGTTTAAGGGAGTGGTGGGGGAATAGAAGGGATAGGTTCAGAGGTTTGAGAGAGCAAAAGTACTTACACCATAGGAGAGATGGTAAAAAGAAAAAAAGAAAACAGAGGCCACTGTGACCTGACTGCGATGGGAGAGCAACAAGCCTTGTGCTTCCGTCTCATTGTGGGAGATGTCATCAATATTGAGTACTTCAAATTCCACAGTTTTAAAGGAGAGACTGGCTGAGCGAATTAGACCAGATTTGCAATATTGTCAGTCGAGGAGAGGTCATGGCTGATGGTGAAACCTATATGTCCAATAGACTGAACCCTTTCCAGTGGTTAATAATAGAAATAGATAGGTGGGTTACTTTGATGATCCTTCCAGAGCAACTGAGTAAGACTGTGGAATTTGCCAGGATTAAACATGTTCATTTGTCAGAAAAATACCTAATCAATTCCAGATCATTTGAGCGATACAGCTGCTTGTCTGCCTGTCATTGAGATGGGGCACGCACGGCATAATGTGGAGACAGCTGCAAAGAGGAAGAGAAGGTTTTCCAAAGCATCGGAGAGGTCGTTGATGTAGAGGAGGAGCAAGACTCAGCTCAGGACACTGCCTTGGGAAATGCCAGCCTCCACTGGGAGGGGGTAGCAGCGGGTATGAGAGGGTTTCATTGATGGCAACGCGTTGACTGTGCGGGCAGAGGAAGTCAGAGAAAGATAGGTGTGAAGGCGGTCTTTTATGCCACTGGCAGAGGCTGGCAGGCAAAGCAGGATGCCAGGTGGTGTCAGATGCCCGAGATATGCCCATTGGAGATAACCCTGAGCTATTGTTTGGGACTTGGGGCTTCCACCTATTGTTGAGAAAGGAGTAGCAGCATGTGCAAAGTTGAGGACCAGGCCAGAATCTAAACTTGTTTAAGATCTTGTAAACTTGTAAGAGATCAGCTTGTTTAAAAAGAGGAACACTTAACATAAGCAGCAATGATGGATTCCATGACTGCTTATAGTCGGAAGTAAGTGTACCGCTCCACACTTAAGAGGATCGGTTTTTGCACCCTTCTTGTGGACGGGAGTAATGTTTGCTGACTTCCAGGCAGATGGGAGGTGGCCAAAAGGACAGACCAAATAGGGCAGACTGATGAGAAGAAGATGTGCATGGAAGAAGTTTCGGGAACTGAGTGGCGTGCTGATGAGGAGGGGAGTGTCGTTGAAGCTGAAGGGAAAGGTGTATGCTGCATGTGTGAGAAGTGTTATGATTTATAGGAGCAAGACATGGGTAATGAACGTAGAGCAGCAACGAAGGTTGGAAAGGGTGGAAATGCGAATGGTTTGATGGATGTGCAGAGTATCGTTGAGAGAGAGGAAGACAAATGATGAATTGCGAAAGATGATGGGAATAGAGCCTGTGATTGATGCTGTGAAGAGGAACAGGTTGAGATGGTTTGGTCGTGTGTTGAGGAAGGATGAAAGTGACTGGTTGAGAAGAGTGATGGAAATTAATGTAGAAGGAAGTAGAGGACGGGTAAGACCGAGAAAGACTTGGCTAAAGTTGGTGGAAGACGAAATGCGGGCAAGGGGGTTAACAAGGAGAGATGCAGAAAATAGGGCAAAATGGAGAAGATTGTCATGGGGACCGCAAGGCTAACCCCCGCTCTAGCAGGGAAAATGGCCTTAAAATGCATGTTGTTGTTGTTTTGTTGATGAGAAGCAAGAACAACGGAGCAGGATTTGAGAACATGGGCAATGACGCCATCTGGGCCCATCATCAATGCCGGTTTTAGGCTGGACAGAACTTTCTCTCTCTTCAGTATACAGTGGGTACGAGGGAGAAGGACATATAGTCCAGTATACGTGGGGATAAGATGGAGATAGAATGGGAATGGGTTGGGTACATGAGATTTGGAGGCAAACACCTTATTGAGACATTCTGCATGAATTCTGGAAGAGTCTGTGGTAATGTCGTTTACAGTGAGGGAGGAGATGGAGTGGGGGACACACACCAGAGCTGGGCTTGACAAGGCACTACAATGACTTGGAAGAAGGAGACTGGTTGGGCAGTTTAGCCTTGACATTTGCAAGATTATGTTTTCTGGCTTGCCTCAGGGTGGACTCACAGGTTTTGTGAGCCTTACAGAGTAATCTAAAGTTTTCCTTCGTTGGGTAAATCTATTTCCCTTCTCTCCTGCGACAAAACCCCCAAGAAGATCATTTCAAACATTAACAACTCTCTGTCAAATATTTTATGAATCCCAAATAATGTTTTCCCTTTTTCATTATCCTAAGATTTCATAATAACAAATCGTCATCACAATGAAATGTCATGTCCTATTAGTTTTGGGGTCGGCGGCTCATAGACCGTCAGGTTGGCCCAGCGTTTTACAAACCGCGACTAGCTAGGCCTGGCACTCGACTGAAAAACTTGCTCTGAGCAGCATTGGGAATCATACCATTACTCCAACCAGGAAGGGCTATGCAACAACGTTGAATCCACTTCACCATCATTCATTATAACAATCACCAACCAAACATTTGGGCCTTTTACATTGGTTAATACTGTATATTGTAAAGTGTATTTTTAAAAATCTTTTCTGAATCTGTATGCTTATTTATTCAATGTATATGATCTAACTCTGTGTTTCAGAAATTAATGAGCCAAAATCAGATGGATTGTTATGCCAATGATGAAACACCAGGATTGGAAACATATCAAAACAAAGACTTCATCAGCCAAATTTGGGAACATGCATCCGGCTTCATTGATGCTTCTCCGTTAAAATAATTTCATAAAATATACTCTTGTAATTCCCCAGCCAGAGAGCCGAATATAAGACTCAGTGGTTCCAAGGAGGTTAACATCTGGGCATTTGCTCGGTAAAAAACATTTTGAGAGCATTCTCTTGCCATGAACAGCACGCACAGCTGCTGGGAGGCACAGTATCGGTCTGCCCTACCCTGCAGCTGAATGCGCCAAAGTTTGGAGAGAGAGAGAGAGAGAGTGCTGGGCTGGGAAAGGCAGAGAAGGGAAACACGCAAAGCTCTTTCCATCAGGACGGGTCCCATTGGTGTATGGTGACTCATGGCAAGCTGCCTGTATCAGCCAAGGTAAAGGAACGACTTTAGAGTGCCAACAGGGGAAACTTGTGTCTGGAAAACATGGCACCACTCCACTTTGTCCTGCCAAGCACCTATCTCCACTACCCTATCTGTATTCCCAGCATATAACGAGCAGAACCAGCTATCAAGAATGGCACACATTGGTATGATTCCATCCAAGAGAAATCTTCTATGATTACTATGTACTGTAACGGCAATGTCAGCTGCAGAATATTATGGAATAAATTTAAAACGGCACTCCAATACATGTTGGGGGAACTTATGGTTACAGGTTTGATTGCCAGAGATGGGATGAAAGCATTAAATAGAATAAATTTCCAACAAATGTTATAACAATTTAATCAGGGAGGATTTTGTTTGGCTCGACATCATGCGCAGCGAATCAAGAAAGTGCCATTCTCAGGCTACGGCCCACATATGCGAGGGTTAACTAAACAAGTGATACAAATTACTGGACTAGGCATTCAAATTATAAGCAAGTTCATAAAATTGAATAAATGGTTGGACATAATTTTTTGAAAAAACAATATAAGAGGAATTACTACAGGCATTACCATGGACCAGTATCCGAAATAGAGCAGTGTGCAATTTTCTTGGGCAGCGCTGTTCGATGAGCATATAACGTGCTCACCAGCATGACAAAAGGGTAGATGCAAAGCTTCTAGAATACATAAAACAAGCAAGTTAACGAAGAATGGAGCCCAATAAGTGAAATGCATTATATATTAGAACTGCTGTTGTCATGTGAAATATTAAAAACTAGAACATTGTGATTGTGTCGCCAATATGCCTCCACATAGTCCCACAACGGGTAGATGCCCTCATTCACTGTCCTAAAATTAAACAAGTTTAAATTTAAATCCCTTCAGCTGTTTTCAAGTATCACATTTTCACCCTCCATGACAGGTTTCACATCGATCGGTGAAGCAGTTTCAGAGAAGGGATTTTTTAAACATCGGCTTTCAAGCTAATATGGCTACCATACCACATGACATATGACCTTAAAAATGTACACTCTGCAGATGTATGGGTATCACGGGATCACGTTTGTGAAGTTTCGTATTGATCGGATAAGGTTCATTTTTCTATCCAGGATGGCTGCCAAACCACGTGACCCATGACATCATCATTTTCAAACTATATGCATCAGTGGTGTTAGATGATATTTGATCCACCACGCGGTAACCCGGGTTGCCCCGTGATTTTTAATCATTTTACATAATTAATTAATCTATTTTAGGGGGAGTGTAACCAGGGTTCGTGTGATAGGAAAATCCTTTGTGTCACAGAGCAGTGTAACCCGCGAACCCGGGCTACACTCCCCCTAAAATAGATTAATTGATTATGTAAAATGATTAAAAATCACGGGGCAACCCGGGTTACCGCGTGGTGGATCATTTGTCATGTTGATATTTGATGATAATATTTCGCATCAATAGGGTAAGCGGTTTCCGAGATAGAAATATTTAATATTTTCCTTCAATCCAAGATGGCTGCCACACCATGTGATCATTGATGTTTTTGTGATCATCTTTTAATCGCCATGCCTTGTAGTCAATGACACGCATCAAGTTTCGAGTCAATCGATTTGGTAGTTTGGGAGAAGATGTTTTTTTCAGGTTTTCGGTTAAATCCAATATAGCTGCCAACCCATGTGACCTATGATGTCATAAATTTAATATTTCAATACAAATTGGTCATAGATCATGTGCATTCCATTTCGGATTTTTAGGATAGGATTTTTTTTCCAGATTTCTTCGGGGTGTTATGGGTCTTCAGGGTGTTTTGGGTCTTCAGGATGTTTTGGGTCTTCAGGATGTTTTGGGTCTTATGGGTGTTTTGGGTCTTCAGGGTGTTTTGGGTCTTTGGGGTGTTTTTGGTCTTCGGGGTGTTTTGGGTCTTCGGGGTGTTTTGGGTCTTCGGGGTGTTTTGGGTCTTCGGGGTGTTTTAGGTCTTCGGGGTGTTTTGGGTCTTCGGGGTGTTTTGGGTCTTCAGGGTGTTTTGGGTCTTCGGGGTGTTTTGGGTCTTTTGGGTCTTTGGGGTGTTTTGGGTCTTCGGGGTGTTTTGGATTTTTGGGTATTCAGGGTCTTTTTGAGCCTCAGGGCCTTGAAGGGTATTTTGGGTCTTTCGGGTGTTTTGAGTCTTCGGGGTCTTCAGGGGTCTTGGGGGAATTAAAGGGTCGTCGAAGGTCTGAGGGGTCTCAGCAGTCTTAAACGCAATTAATAGGGTTAATTAAGAGGGTGGTTATTTTATTTGAAGAAGAAGAAGAAGAAGACGTTTTCATCGCATATATACATAACGACAGACATAACCATATACGTTTGCTCTATTATAATAAGATTTATCATAAGGCTGCATCTATTTAAGTGAATAATTTTGGAAATCTGGTAAATGTACATACCAACTGCACGAGATTTTCCAAAGGCTTTATTGGCAAATCTCGTGGAGGTGGCGTATGTACGAGGGCATGTTGAAAAGTAATGCCTCCTATCCTTTTTCTCAAAAACAGGTAAAGACCCTTTTATATACCTTGTGGAACTTAATCTGAATTTTGTACCATTCACCTATATTACACGACCAGCTAATGTAACAACAGCAAGTGAACATATCACTTCTCGAGTGAATAAACTTGATGCTGCATTGCATGATTCAGCGAAAATATGTTGGGGGATTTCAATCAGTGTGGCTTGGACATTATTGCCCACATATGAGCAATTTATCCAACAACATACACGGAAGGATGCAACGCTGGATTTATGCTACTTTAACATCTAGTAAAGATGCTGGATTTATGCTACTTTAATATCTATTATACTACCTGCTTGTCATCGCCCAATATCATAACTGTTTTCCAGCCAAAGTACTTGAGGCCTCGTTTTCTCTATTATGTTAACCCTTATATTCCTCGAGCTCACCAACACCATTGGTTCAGACCTCTCCATTCCACAACTACTTATCTCACCATGTTAATACAGGCCATTTTAGACTGATTTACCCACCTCAAACCCCGCAAATGCACCTTACTTGCTGCCATCGACATTGACAAAGCTTTGGACAATGTAGCCTACATAGACACACAATGATGCAAAGGATTCATAACAAACATGAGCAATGACAAACTTTGGATCTCAAACTTTCTTTCTGGCAGACAAACATGTGTTAAAATCAACACCTTTTCATCATCTAAAAACCTCCTAAACGGTGCATTTTAACTTCTTTCTCCATGACATTCTAGAACGTCCTCCTCATGGTCAATCCTTACTTATGCAGATGACCTTTCCATATACTATAGCAGCACAAGACCACACCATAAATACAACCACTCGTTTGCTCCAACAATACATGCCACACTTCCAACACTGGCACACACTTAATGGAATCAACGTCTCACCGACTAAATCAAGAATCACTCTCCTAGCCACAGACATGTGTGAATCCATACCTGACGTAACAATCTCAATGTACAACCAACAACTCCAACTCAATAAAAACCCCAAAATACTTGGAATCACACATGAACCTCACATGAACTTCGCTCAATCCAAAAAACAAACTATAAACAAGAAAAAGAGCAATCAGAGATTGCAAACCCTCGCCAGGATGTATTTTCAGTGGTTCTTAAGGCTTTTGTGTTAAAACAAATATGGCGGCCGAACCACGTGACCGATGACGTCATCATTTTTTTTTTCTAAACGAATTTATTCCGAGATTATACTCAAGAAATTTCATCTTGATCGGATGAAGTTTTGTACTTGTCAGATTATGATGTCATAATGGAGGCACCTATGACATCATCATTAACATTTTATTCCCCATGGAGAGTTCTTTACAATGAGCGATGTCTCAATTTTTTCTATTCAGCGCCTTCGGAGATAATAGAGGTGCAAAGTTTTTCGTTTTTTCCATGATGGCGGCCGAACCACGTGATCTGTGACGTCATATTTATCATTAAAAAATTCTACAGGTGGAGTTGCACCTATGGTGAAAATTTCCTGTCAATCGGACCAACGGTTGCTGAGAAAATCATATTTATTCTGTGCGGACAAACCACCAGACAGACAGACAGACAAATGAAAAATCGGTCAGAGACCGAGGACTTGCCGGAATGCACTTTTATATCGGCCATTTTGGACAAATATGGCGGCCGATCCACGTGACCGATGACGTCATCATTATTTATTTTCTAAACTAATTTATTCCTTGATGATGCTCAATAAATTTCATCTTGATCGGATGAAGTTTTGTACTTGTCGAATTATGATGTCATAATGGAGGCACCTATGACATCATTAACATATTTTATTCCCCATGGAGACTTCTTTACAATGAGCCATGTCTCAATTTTTTTATTCAGCACTTTCCGAGATACAGAGGTGCAATTTTTTTCGATTTTTCCAAGATGGCGGCCGAACCACGTGACCTATGACGTCATAATTATCATTACAAAATTATACAGGTATAGTTGCACCTCTGGTGAAAATTTGCTGTCAATCGGACCAACAGTTGCAGAGAAAATCATATTTATTCTGTGCAGACAAAGAAACAGACAAACGGACTCAAATGCAATACCCTCTCCTCAGGCGAGGGTAATAAAGTCTACCAAAAACAAAATGCACTAAAAGCATTAAATGTTGACACAGATCGTTTTAACCAACAAAAATGAGAAAAATGAACAAAATACACAACTTGCAAAGCTTCTCGAACTTGCAAAGTATATACTTATATCTTTACCATTTGCAAAGTACATGAGGGTATGTGTTAACCATAAAAACCCGGAGGTATTTTAATTGGTTCCTGTCTGTCTGTCTGTCCGTCACACTATCTCCTAAAGACCTGAACGGTTGTGCAGAAATTCACCAAACTTTGTAGTTATGATCACCACATGGAAAGAATGTGCGAGAGCAGTATCATTTTTGGCCCCGCTTACTGGGGCCTTCGGTGAGGACAAAAGGTCAAACACCCCAAAATGCAATTAGGGACACATTTTTTAATGAAACTTTTAAAACTCAACCTTTGATATTGGCTCATTCCTGGTGGAACGTTTTGCCGTCTTTCAACTCTGCCTTGGGTAGGAAGCATGGGGATTTGCCATGGCACGCCATCGACTTCACTCTTGTTCTTGAATTAAAAAGACGTCAGTAGAAAATTGGCAAAGCCAGATACTTGTACAAAGGATTTCAACCTAGTTTCCTGGGTTCCCTCCATCACGTGCCAGGTGTTCCGATGGTAACACCCAAACACAAACAGGTACTGCCAATATAGTTTGTCTTTGATTATAAAAAATAACTACTTTGAATCTCATATTTTGTCTTAATTTGTCAGAATGTCTTTAATGTATATACAGTGCATTCAGAAAATATTCAGAAGCCTTCACTTTTTTCACTTTTTTTTTTTTTTTTTTTGTATACAGAATCGAGACTCGTGAAAGAGCTAACATTTATTTCACAAACAAATCAAACAGACAAACAAAATATATCAAAAGAGGGAGCGGTAGACAAGATGGGGAGAGAAGGGTAAGGACACAAACACAACATTTGAGAGCAGGGACATCGGGAGATGTGTGGGAAGGAGAGGGCTTGGGGGGAGGAGGCGTGGGAAGGGGGGTGCGGGGGGTGGGAGAAGTATAAAACACAAGGACACCAAGGACTTCCAGGACAGAAGTTGGTATTTCAAAAAAGTGGATTTGGGGTGAAATTAGCGGGGGTAGAAAAGATCACGGTTTTGGATGGGGGAAGATAAGAAATGGTGGTGAACAGCTGTTTTAAAGACCTGGAGGGAGGAGTGGGATTAAAGAGAGTGGGGGAGTTTGTTTCAGAGGCGGAAGAAAAGAGGAATGAAGGAGTGAAGGTGAGCAGAGAGTCTTGATTTTGGCAGTTTCACCATAAGAGGGTTGCATGCAGATCTTGTGCGACCTGTAGGAATATTTGGGGGACAGAGCCCAGAGAGAGCTGGGGGGGCAAGGCCGGAGAGGAGTCGCTAGAAGACGGACAGACCACCAACCTGCCTGCGGTGAGTGAGTGAAAGGCCCTTGGAGTTAGCTTCATCGCGGGAGATTCCAATGATTCTGAATGCTTTGGTTTCAACAGCCTGAAGACGAGCTAGGTGTGAGGCAGGAGCACCAGCCCAGAGGGGAGAGCAGTATTCCATTGAGCTGTGGATGAAAGCCTTGTATGTGGTGAGGAGCTCAGGTGTGCCAAGGAAGGACTTCGCACGACGGAGGATGCCCAGTCAGCGACTGGATTTGGAGGCCAGATTTGAAATGTGGTTTTCCCAGGAAAGATAAGGGCAGATAGTGAGACCCAAAAGCTTGAGTGACAGAACTTCTTGGAGAGGATTATTCAGAAAGTGGATGGGAGGGTTGTCCAGTCGGTCTTTTCGGAGAGACATCGTAAGAGTGTGAGATTTGTCAGGATTGAAAGACATGTTCCACTTGCTTGCCCAGTCTGTGATTTTGTCCAGGTCTGCAGAGAGTGAGGAGGCTGCAGACTGCCGATCTGAGGGATGAGGAATGGAGCGGCAGAGAGTGGAGTCATCAGCAAAGAGATAGAGAGGATTTTCAAGAGAGTCAGAGAGATCATTGATGAAGACCAGAAAAAGCACAGGGCCCAGAACACTGCCTTGGGGAACTCCAGCCTGAACAGGAAGAGGAGATGAGAGAAACCCATTCAGGGCCACACGTTGACTACGACTAGAGAGGAAGTCCGCCAGCCATGCATGGAGATTTCCATGGATACCAAAGTATGACAGTTTGGTGAGCAGAGCGGGGTGCCAGACCGCATCGAAGGCACATGATATGTCAAGGGAGACAGCTCTAATTTCCTGTTTGGCATTGAGGACCTCCATCCATTGTTGAGAAAGCAGAAGCAGCATGTCCAGAGTAGAGTGACCAGGTCTGAAACCAAATTGATGATCAGAGATCAAGCCATTGGAGAAGAGGAAAGATTTCATATCTGAAGCAATGATGGATTCCATGACTTTGCTGATAATTGGGAGAAGGCTGATTGGTCTGTAGTTGCTAGGATCTGTTTTTGCACCTTTTTGTGTAAAGCGGTGATGTTGGCTGATTTCCAAGCAGATGGCAGATGACCTTGAGCAAAAGAGAGGGTGAAGAGAACAGACTGAGCGAGTGAAAGAGCGGAAGAACAGGATTTTGGGACCCGTGGGCTGATGCCGTCAGGTCCAGTTGCAGAATCAGAGTCGAGGGTTGACAGAAACTTTTCCACCTTGTCAGGAGGAAAGGACACAGGGTCCAGGAGCAGCTGGGTACGATTGGGAACGGTGGGTACAGAGAGGGATGGGTTTGGGGCACAAGATTTAGAGGCAAACACAGAGTTGAGGCATTCAGCTTTTTCACGTGCCGAGGCAGCCGTGTAGCCATTTGAGGTGAGGGAGGGGATGGAGGGGGAACGAACACCAGAAACAGATTTGACCAGACGTCACCCGGATTTGGAAGAGGGAGACAGATAAGAGAGTTCGGTCTTGAGTTCTGTCTCACCAGCAGCAGCAGAAGCAGCAGTTATGTTGCAGCCTTATGCTGAAATCGTTTAAATTCGTTCTCTCATCAATCTACATTCAATACCCCACAATGTCAAAGAGAAAACAGGATTTTAGAAAGTTTTGCAAATTTATTAAAGAGAAAAAACTGAAATATCACATTGACGTAAGTATTCATACCCTTTGCTATGACACTTGAAATTTATCTCAGGTGCCTCCCATTTCTCTTGATCATCTTTGAGATGTTTCGACACCTTGATTGGAGTCCACCTGTTGTAAATTCAATTGATTGGACATGATTTGGAAAGGCACACACCTGTCTATATAAGGTCTCACAGCTGACAATGCATGTCAGAGCAAAAACCAAGCCATGAGGTCGAGGGAACTGTCTGCAGAGCTCAGAGACAGGATTGTGTTGTGGCACAGATCTGGGGAAGCCTACAAAAAAATTTCTGCTGCATTGAAGGTTCCCAAGAGCACAGTGGCCTCCATAATTCTTAAATGGAAGAAGTTTGGAACAACAAGGACTCTTCCTAGAGCTGGCCACCCGGCCAAACTGAGTAATCGGGGGAGAAGGGTCTTGGTAAGAGAGGTGACCAAGAACCCGATGGTTACTCTGGCTGAGCTCCAGAGATCCTGTGTGGAGATGGGAGAAACTTCCAGAAGGACAACCATCACTGCAACACTCCACCGATCTGGGATTTATGGCAGAGTGGCCAGACGGAAGCCTCTCCTCAGTGAAAGACACATGAAAGCCCGCTTGGAGTTTGCAAAAAAGCACCTAAAGGACTCTCAGACTGTGAGAAACAAGATTCTGTGGTCTGATGAAACCAAGATTGAACTGTTTGGCTTCCGTCTGGCCACTCTGCCATAAATCCCAGATCGGTGGAGTGTTGCAGTGATGGTTGTCCTTCTGGAAGTTTCTCCCATCTCCACACAGGATCTCTGGAGCTCAGCCAGAGTGACCATCGGGTTCTTGGTCACCTCTCTTACCAAGGCCCTTCTACCCGGATTGCTCAGAATGGCCGGGCGGCCAGCTCTAGGAAGAGCCCTGGTTGTTCCAAACTTCTTCCATTTTAGAATTATGGAGGCCACTGTGCTCTTCGGAACCTTCAATGCAGCAGAATTCTTTTTGTAGGCTTCCCCAGATCTGTGACTCGACACAATCCCGTCTCTGAGCTCTGCAGGCAGTTCCTTCGACCTCATGGCTTGGTTTTTGCTCTGATATGCATTGTCAGCTGTGAGACCTTATATAGACAGGTGTGTGCCTTTCCAAATCATGTCCAATTAATTGAATTTACCACAGGTGGACTCCAATCAAGATGTCGAAACATCTCAAAGATGATCAAGAGAAATGGGAGGCACCTGAGCTAAATTTCAAGTGTCATAGCAAAGGGTATGAATACTTATGTCAATGTGATATTTCAGTTTTTTCTTTTTAATAAATTTGCAAAACTTTCTAAAATCCTGTTTTCTCTTTGTCATTATGGGGTCTTGAGTGTAGATTGATGAGTGAAAAAATGAATGTAAACAATTTCAGCATAAGGCTGAAACATAACAAAACGTGAAAAAAGTGAAGGGGTCTGACTACTTTCTGAATGCACTGTGTATGCAAATTCCTCCTTGAGCTTTAAATCTACACCTACAAAGGCAAAATTCTCTATCTCCATCTTTGTTTGTATGTGTTCTATGCACGGCCACATCCTTTAAGTTACAAACTCCAAACTCGGGGTACAAATACAACTTTGTAAGGGGGGTAACATGGCCGTGGCCTCACGCAGGGATTTTGGGGGAGATAGGGGGAGCTGGGGCAGGGGTGTAAATTCTATGCATAGGTGTGTACCATGTAGCGCCACCTGGTGGTGGCCAAGAGTATTACGAATACTTTTTTTTTTACCTGGGCAACACTGATGTTAAAGCATCATTCGCACGGGTAAATTCATTTTGGCAAACAGGACGACCAATCGGTCAGTCAGCGAAGCCACTGATAGGCTCCTCTAGTAACATTTAAAAAAATTGATATGCAATGTTGCTCCAACAATTCAATGACTAGTTGCAGATTCAATTCAATACGAACTGTTATGTTATTGTAACCCATCCACTATTTTCTGTCCTTTGAAGTATAAGAAATTATTCTTTAGTACTTCCGGTTTTTCCCTCACACAGCTGTCATGTCACAAGTCACCTGAGACCCCTCGCCTCCTTTATTTTTCTGTTTCTCTGGTCCTCTTTCATTTGTCACTCTGATCCAAGGTGCTCAGCAGCATATGTGACAAGCTCTGTTGTTGTTGTTGTTGTTGTTGTTTTGTATGCAGCCTGTGGCTGCTGGTTGCATCATTTCTCTGGAAGCGCTTTTGTGCCGCTGATGCAGTGCCCCCATTACCAGTGAGCTGGTACTCAATTTGCTGACCTCGGAAGGATGACAGGCTGAGTCAACCACCCTGGCGTTAATTCAACGATTGACCGGTATTCAAACTCAGGATCCTGGGTTCCCAAGCCTGCACCCGAACCGCTAAGCCAACACCAGGCTACAATCTGTGAATTGCTCATCACTTCATTTTAAGAGGAGTCAAAATTTTTAGTGTTTTGAAAAAAAGAACTTGTGGTAAAGTGACATCAGGAATGCTGGGAAAATGTGTGGCGCTGCCTGTAAACTACATAGAAAAGGACTACCATATGTCGGTGCATGGCCCTTCCTTCATGGATCTTTTAACTTACCCTTAGTGCATTTTTGAAGAGTTTTGTTATTTCTCACTAACTTTTTTAAGTTTATTTTATTTTTCCTTTCATCTGGTTGTGATAGATTTTTCATCCTGCGTATGTGTTCTGCACTTTATCAGTGTCAAAGATTACTTACGGCGGATCCACAACCTTGGTCATAGATCCACATCAGTAGGTCACCTACATCAGTAAATCCACAACTTATCAGGATTTTTCTAGATTTTCTCGTGTTCTTGATTCTCCTGATTGTATAATTCAAATTTTCAAGCAACACTTTTCATATCAGAGAACAAATGAGTGTTGTCCTAATCTATCACGTTCAGGTTGTGTGGAGATTACTACAGAAGCTCAACCAAATTGAGAGTCTGCAAGGGGTACAGAGCTAAATGTTACGTTTCGACCATGGGATGGCCTTCAGCTTGGACTAGATGGCAAATGTTAATAAACATGTCAAAGGAAAGGTGGGGTAGGTGTAAGGAAGCACCGGTGGGGAGTGGCAGGAAAAGGGGAAAGAGAGGCGAAGGGACATTCAGCAAGCTGCCTGTGTCTGTATGATATTATCCTTCAAGACCATAACAATATGAACCAACCTAAACCCAGGGTTAGCCTTGCGGGCCCCATGACAATCGTGGTTCCGTTTTGAGGCAACGGGAAAATGGCCTTAAAACGATCATTCATTTTTTTCTAAACCCATGACAAAATGATCTATGAGAAGTTGTACACACACACACACACACACGAAATTAATTGTTCAGTACCGTAACAGCTATTCCTAAACTTAAATATAATTTAAAGGATTGCTGGAAATGATGCTAATTTCACAACATCCCATATTTAAATTTTTAACTTAATATTTAACATCAGTTAATTTAATTTAAGTTGATTTAACATCAGTTGGTCATATATCCACATCAGTTGATCACCTACATCAGTAGATCCACAACGTCGGTCATAGATCCACATCAGTAGACCACCTACATCAGTAGATCCACAACGTCGGTCATCGATCCACATCAGTAGATTACCGACATCAATAGATCCACAACCTCGGTCATAGATCCACATCAGTAGATTACCAACATCAATAGGTGTATAAAACACATGGGCACTGCTAGCACTTCCAGGAAAGAAGTCGGTATTTCAAAAAAGTAGATCTGGGGTGAATTAACAGGGGTAGAAAAGATCAAGGTTTTGGATGGGGGAAGATAAGAGATGGTGTTGAACAGCTGTTTTAAAGACCTGGAGGGTGGAGTGGGATTGAAGAGAGTGAGGGAGTTTGTTCCAGAGGCGGGAGAAAAGACGAATGAAAGAGTGAAGGTGAGCAGAGAGTCTTGATTTTGGAAGTATTACCAGAAGAGGGTTGCTGGCAGATCTTGTGGGACATGTAGGAATATTTGGGGGACAGAGCACAGACAGAGCTGGGGGAGCTCGGCCAGAGAGGACTTGGTAGAAGACAGAAAGACCACCAACCTGCCTGCGGTGAGTGAGTGAAAGGCCCTCGGAGTTAGCTTAATTGTGGGAGATACCAATGATTCTGAAAGCTTTGGTTTCAACAGCGTGAAGCCGAGCTAGGTGTGAGGCAGGAGCACCAGCCCAGAGGGGAGAGCAGTATTCCATTGAACTACGGATGAAAGCCTTGTATGTGGTGAGGGGCTCAGTTGTGCCAAGGATGGACTTCGCATGATGGAGGATGCCCAGTCGGGGACTGGCTTTGGAGGCCAGCTTGGAAATGTGGTTTTCCCAGGAAACGTCATGGCAGATAGTGAGACCAAAAAGCTTGAGTGACAGAACTTCTTGGAGAGGATTGTTGAGAAAGTAGATGGGAGGGTTGTCCAGTCAGTCTTTTCAGAGAGATATAGTAGGAGTGTGATGTTTGTCAGGATTGAAAGACATGTTCCACTTGTTTGACCAGTCTGTGATTTTGTCCAGGTCTGCAGAGAGTGAGGAGGCTGCAGACTGCCGATCTGAGGGATGAGGAATGGTGCGGCAGAGTGGAGTCATCAGCTAAGAGATAGAAAGGATTTTCCAGAGAGTCGGAGAGATCATTGATGAAGACCAGAAAAAGCACAGGGCCCAGAGCACCCAGAGCCTTGGGGCAGTCCAGCCTGAACAGGAAGGGGAGATTAGAGAAATCAATTCAGGGACACACGTTGACTATGACCAGAGAGGAAGTCCACAAGCCATGCATGGAGATTTCCATGGATACCATAGGAGGAGAGTTTGGTGAGTCGAGCTTTTGAGCGACAAGAGAGCATAGGAGTTCTGCAGTTTGGTGCCAGATCGTATCGAAGGCACGTGATATGTCAAGGGAGACAGTTCTGATTTCCTATTTGGCATTGAGGACCTCCACCCATTGTCGAAACAGCAGAAGCAGCATGTCCAGAGTAGAGTGACTTGGTTTGAAACCAAATTGATGATCAGAGATCAAGCCATTGGAGAAGAGGAAGGATTTGATATCCGAAGCTATGGTGGATTTATGGAATGGAAAGCTATATAAATATTACTGTTGAAGAGTTTATCTTTTATTGTCTTCATTTCCAAAATGCTGCCAATCTAGAAGATCTTGCGAAAATTTGAATCATTTGCTGAGTGTAGTCCATTCAATCGAATTTGTACACATTGTATATACAAGAGCCATTCATGATTTCTCAGAATGAGTTTCTCACAATACTCCAAAAACCCTTTGTTTTTGTTTCCAAACATGTAACTTTCTATGATTAGTTAGGAAATGTTTTTCTGGCTGTGTACGACTGGTTATTGAAAAATAATACGTTGACTTTTGTTGGACTATTGTGAGTAACTCATTCCGAGTACTTTATTGAACAGCATTTGTATGTGATTTAGAGTTCAGGCATGTGGAAACAGTCTCACAAACCAGTTTCCATCACATGCCTCTGACGAAGGTGCATGTTTACACACGTGTTTCATTACAACATCCTTAACTACTTGAAGTGAGCCCTTAGAAATCGAAATTTCAAAAAGATATTTGAGGTTTTCAGCTATTGGCACAAAAATACCGAAAACAACGATGCTCAACGCCCACCAATTTCCATCCAATTAGCCACCCAAAGTTTGGTTAATGGAAAAAAACTTTAGGTGAAACTTCAAACAGAGAAATCTTTGACTTCCCCTCTCTCCCTTCTCTTTTTAATATCTTTCAAAAGAAAAACTGAGATTCGAAGGATTTAGATGTGTCTCGAAGGATTTAGATTTAGATGCATCATACTCCCCTCACCGACCCGTACGTGGAGCTCAAAGTTTTGATCACTGGATTTGAAAACCTTCAAATCAGTTTATCTTTTTGTGGGTTGAAAAAAACTATCTAAAATCACTGTAAATCGAAACATCTCTTAGAGCTGTTCATTTTAACGTATACACAAAGAATTAAGTTAAGCACCCCCCCCCCCCCCGTTTTTTTACAACCTCGCACATTACAAGTTTGTTGTCGTCAAAACAGTGTAATATACCCATGATATTGCTATATTTTCTGGAGAAGTGATATTATGGTCACATAAAAACATAACAATCATGCCGTTTTCAATATTTTATTCTGAATAATTTAAGGTGAAATTTTTTGGGAATTTTAGGCATATTTTCACCTCAATTTAAGTATGGAGCTATAGGTCCATCACGGACAGTGTGGATGACGTTTATGTTTTCTAACGTACAGTCATTGTTCTGAGAAGACCTCTAGCGATCTTTGCGTCAATAACGTGTGTAGGACCCACGTGATCGGATCACTGACTCAACCCTACGTCTCATAGACCCTGTAAGCCGTCGTATGCGTTGCTGTGGCAGGTTGAACCCCCTCGAGCACGTTTGGGACATGTTGGGACGACAAATTGCGAAGATGGTCCCTCCAATAGCCAATCTGGATGAATTGGAACGTGCATTACATCGGGAATGGAACAACCTGCCACAGCAACGCATACGACGGCTTACAGGGTCTATGAGACGTAGGGTTGAGTCAGTGCTCCGATCACGTGGGTCCTACACACGTTATTGACGCAAAGATCGCTAGAGGTCTTCTCAGAACAATGACTGTACGTTAGAAAACATAAACGTCATCCACACTGTCCGTGATGGACCTATAGCTCCATACTTAAATTGAGGTGAAAATATGCCTAAAATTCCCAAAAAATTTCACCTTAAATTATTCAGAATAAAATATTGAAAACGGCATGATTGTTATGTTTTTATGTGACCATAATATCACTTCTCCAGAAAATATAGCAATATCATGGGTATATTACACTGTTTTGACGACAACAAACTTGTAATGTGCGAGGTTGTAAAAAAACGGGGGGGGTGCTTAACTTAATTCTTTGTGTATATATAAGTATGTACCCTACTCAACGCAAATCCAGTCAACGAGAGGGTATTCCAGGGGGGGACTCAATACACTTTAGTTAAAGTCCTGCATGACATGCAAAAGGTTTATGAAATCCGTCCATAACTTTTTGAGATATCATGCTATATGTCAGTTTTGGCCCGATCTCCCAATGGGGAAGAATCACTTTAAAAATGCTAGTAGCCGGATCCGAATCCGGATCTTCACCAAAATCTAATCATTTCATCCTTGTCACATACACTTCCTCTCTGCCAAATTTTGTTTGAATCCATCAACAAATTTTTGAGATATTTTGTTCACAGCCAGACAGACAGACAGGGGTGAAACATAACCTCCATCCACCTTTGGTGGCAGAGGTAATAATATATTTGCAGTCAGAAAATGACAAGTACTCTATGGGATTGTACTTATGTAAGTTTATGGTTTAATGTATTTCCTTCCAGCAGGAGCTCGTAGATAGCTGTTTATAGGATTCTCACTATATACAGTCACGTGAAAAAGTAAGTACACCCCATGTAAAGTTTTGACTTTTTCAACATATTTCAAAATACAGCTATTTGATCTTCATTTCAACAATGTTGATAGATAAAGGTGATATAATATAACAAATATCATGAAACATTTACATTTTGTAGTCCATTGTATAATTTAAATAAACATAAATGCAAATTTCGCATGTGGAAAAAGTAAGTACACCCCCACATTTATCACTACTTCAAATACCTACAATTAGAATCAGGTGCACCAGCTCAGGTGCAAATGATTAGAACATCGTCAGAGAGGATCTTGGAGGAACCTGTCTTATTTAAACCTCAGACATTTAGTTTGGTTTGCTATTTGTTGTTGAAGTGTGCGGCGTCACCATGCCTAGATCAAAAGAGCTCACTGAGGCCTTCAGAAAGAAGGTTATAGATGCCTACGAGTCTGGGAAGGGATTTTAAAAGATCTCCAAACAATTTGAAATCAATCATTCGACTGTCCAGAAGATCATCTACAAGTGGAGAAGATTCCAAACAACTGCCAACTTGTTCAGGCCAAGCCACCCCAGCAAGTTCAGCCAGAGAGCAGACAGTAAGATGCTGAATGAAGTCTCTAAGAACCACAGAATGTCATCACGGGACCTACAGGTAGCTCTTGCCACTGTTGATGTCAAAATGCACGAGTCTACCATTAGAAAGAGGCTGCACAAATTTGATCTATGTGGGAGGTGTGCCAGGAGGAAACCTTTGCTGTCCAGAAAGAACATCCGGGCAAGACTAAAGTTTGCCAATGAACACCTAGGCAAAGACCAGCACTTCGGGAACAATGTGTTCTGGACAGATGAGTCAAATGTAGAGCTTTTTGGCCACAGTACCAGAAGACATGTTTGGTGAAAACCTAAGACAGCATTTGTTCACAAAAACTTGATACCAACTGTAAAGCAAGGTGGTGGAAATGTTATGGTTTGGGGCAGCGTTGCTGCATCAGGGCCTGTGCAGCTCACCATCGTAGAATCCAATATGAATTCTTCATTGTACCAGAGGGTGCTTGAGGATAATGTGAGGCCATCTGTCGGAAAGTTGAAGCTCAACCGAAGGTGGACCTTGCATCATGACAATGACCCTAAACATACCAGTAAATCCACCAAGGAATGGCTGAAAAGAAAGAAATGGAGGGTTCTGGAATGGCCAAGTCAAAGCCCGGATCTAAATCCCATCAAGATGTTGTGGGGGATTTGAAACGAGCTGTTTATGCAAGAAACCCCTCAAACATCGCACAGCTGAAAGAATTCTGCATGGAGGAGTGGGTAAAAATTTCTCCCAGTCGATGTCAGAGACTGGTAGACAGTTATAAGAAATGCCTACTTGAGGTTGTTTCTGCCAAAGGGGGCAATACCACCTATTAGAGCCAAGGGTGTACTTACTTTTTCCACGTGGGAAATTTGCATTTATGTTTATTTAAATTATACAATGGACTACAAAATGTAAATGTTTCATGATATTTGTTATATTATATCACCTTTTTCTATCAATATTATTGAAATGAATATCAAATAGCTGTATGTTGAAATATGTAGAAAAAGTCAAAACTTTACATGGGGTGTACTTACTTTTTCACGTGACTGTAGCTATCTGGTCTGTATTTGATCATTTATGGGATCAAACTTAACTGAAAACTGTCCTTCTGATGCAGTGTCAGTTCCGGGGGTGCATCTTGACCTGAATTATCGACAGGTGCATGACCACGTCAGATATACATTCAGTTTGTGGAAGTTCAAAATACCCAGGCTTAATTTTTATGGCGTAGCCCATCGGGCGAAGCTGTCTACAACAGTGTTTGTCCGTCCGTATGTATGTCCCTTCAAACATATACAAATCAGAGCTGAGGATATGGTCACATGACAGAGTGATGTGATTACGTCTGATGTCATTACGGCGGTGCGGTGGCTGACTCTCCACACTCCGCCATTTTGATTTATATGCCGTTCATGCCGAACATATCGTCGAACCTGTCGTATATCACAATCGCCATGCTCTACCTTTACGTTTTTCATTCAGTGTGAAACACAAACAAACCGATTATTAAAATGACCAACAAATATCGAAAGCATCGGCATTACGTCTCTTCCAACAAAACGGTACGTATAGGCCTTAGGCGTTAAGCCTCACCTTCGGACCGCTTCGGACAAATTAAGCCCAGGTTTCTTAACAGAGTAGTGTATCGCTTTAGTAGTATCGTTTTCGTAATAGTAATAATAATAATATAGTAAATATAACCATAATACTTTAATCCCAATGTCGTGAATTTAAGGTTAATGGATTGAAGCGGTGTATGGTTCATGATCAATGATGAGCGGTGTTCGGTACTAATATTAAAAACCGATGAAGTAAGGAATTAGCCTCGGTTTTTTATATTAATATCCTTTTCGAAATAATGATAACGTAACGTTAATATTATAGTAAATCTAATCGAAACACTAATCCCTTTGCAGTGACTGCAAACTTACTGGAAGTTAAAATATATCAGTTTTGTGTCTGTTACGTCATTACGTCAATGATGTCATTACGACGGCTGAGTCAAAGTCAACCGACCAACATTTTAATTTACAAGTACACCCGCTCACTTCGAGAGCGGCAGGAAAGGTCATTCCTCTTTGGCGTATATAGATTACAGTCGATCTATGGTCGGGTCTCAAGAACATTGGGTGTGTGTTCATTTACCAAGTTTCTTGTGGAGAGATCGCCTCGTGGTTTAAGCATTCGAGCAAGCACTCCATTCAAAACCCTTAAGGAACGGCTGGCTTGGCAAGCGCTAGCTAGCTGCTTGGTAAATGAGCACACCTCCAACCCTTGTGGGGTATATAGATTACAGTAGATCTTCGCTCAGTTCTGTGAGTAAAACACCTCACGGATGTCGGCATTCCTCCAAATTTCTTTGTTTAATATTATAAGCAGCATTAACGACTGTTTAAAAAGCTAAACATATGTGTTTGTGGTTTATAATATTTTCCAAGCCTGGCTCCGCTGCTGTTAGACTTTTGGTCTTATTTTTAAAGTAGGCCATGCATGGTGAGTCCTTACTCTGGCTACATTCCATGCTTGAGGTTTGCTGCATAATCGGCCTTTTGGCTCACATCAAATGGTCAGGTGGAGTGGTGGACTCACTCCTGTGGAGGAGGGGTCCAATTGTATGACCATGCATTGTGGCCCTTCGGGGTCAGGATGCATGTGTTTTGAATGACCATGTGCTTCAGCCTTTGGGTTGAGGTGCATGTGTATGCTAATGGGACAGCCTTGATAGACGGTGTACCTTGGCCGTGGGGTCAAGGTGCACTCCAAGGCTGTTTAAATGTTTGATTTTTTTTTTTTTTAAATAAAAAAGGCAGGCCTTAATGCTGCATAATTAGCACAACCTGCATGAAGTGGCATTGCTTGTATGTGGATGGTAGCACAGGCCTGATCAGCCAAATTACCTCTTTCAGGGTCGTTTGGTTGCATGAGTTTTTATACGTTAACAAGAATAATAAGTTTGAAAAATGAAAACGAATTCATCAGTTCGCACTGATTTAATATATCTTCAATAATTTTCTTGAAAACATTTGCCCGTCTTTATGTGGTGGAGTCTCAATATTACCATGACGTACAGCATCAACATGTTTGCTGGAAATTCTGCAGGTGTTGCTGGCAGATGTCTGAAGCAGCAGGATGCATTTAAATAAGTGTTTAGCTTCTTAAGTTATTGAAACCTTTGAGATTTTTTTCTTTAGTTTCATATTTAATATCTGGAGTTACAGTATCACGGTTTCCATATTATATAATAGCAACTACTACTACTACTTGAAATACCCCCAATTATTCCCACCCCCTTGTGGGATTGGCTGGGGAAAGTTTTTGCCCAAGCCTTTCACGAACTGGCTGGCCAGGCCTGATGCAGTACTGAAGGTGATTTGGACAGGAATTTATCATTTCTTTAAGCCGCCTACTCTTCACGAAGGTTACCGTTGGATATTTAGTGTCTAACAGTTAGGATATTTAGTTCACCAAGCCTGGTGTTGGCTTAGCGGTTAGGGTGCTGGCTTGGGATCCTAGGATCCTGGGTTTGAATCCTGGTCGATCACTGAATTAACGCCAGGGGGTTGACTCAGCCTGGCATCTTTCCGAGGTCAGCAAATTGAGTACCAGTTCACTGGTTATTCCCTGTGTGTTGCAAGAGGAGACTAACAGGGTTGGCGGCAGGAAGGGCATCCGGCCATAAAACATTGCTTCAAAAAGGGGACCATGGTGCCCGAAAAAGGCCAACCCCTGCTCTGTGGGGGAAAATGGCCTCTAAAGGTGGTTCTTCTTCTTTCTTTTAGTGCTGACAAACAGGTCCTCGGGCTTAATGTCCTTCTGATGGAAGTCACACATGTTGCTGCATTACCAGGTATGTGATACATCGCTCTGCATGCGAAACGCCAGGGCAATTGTTTGTATCCGGGTCAAGATTGGAGTTCAAAAGCGAGTGTACACACATACGTCTACTCTATCCTACCAGCACTAAGACCATGCGATGTACTTTTCCGAATCGATGAGTTCGTGTATGAAGGTATTCTGCTATCTATCTTTTTGTTTCATAATACACTTGGTCCTCGGTTAACGTCGTGGGCACGTTCTTGAAAACACGACGTTAAATGAAAACGGCGTTAAATGGATCAATTTATCTCATAAGAATTAATGTAAATAGGGTGGTTAGGTTCCTTCACCCACATTAAATGCCCACATATTATGTAAATAATCACGACGTTCTGTGAAGCCTTGGTATCTAATTAGTGTTGACGTTATCACGAAACAACGTTAACCAGGACGAAGTTAAATGGGGCATCCCGTATATACAGTAGTTTGGTGAGAACGTCGTTTGCAGCTTGGATTTCTGTGAAAGTGGTTCGCAATTTTCTGCATCTTCTGTACAGAAACCCGATGGCGCTGTGTCTGAGGAAGAAGAAGATGAAACCGACACAACGTGGGATTTTTGGGGCCAATGGAGTGAGTGCTCACGCACATGCGATGGCGGTGCCTCCTACTCCATGCGGCGCTGCCTGGTCGGAGGGTACGACAACTCAAATTAAACTTACTTGCTTTTTTTGTTGTTGTTACCCGTAAACATGGTTTGTCATCAATTCAGTCTTATCGCGGTTATTTCAAATTTGCTACACCAACAGAAAATCCGGTGTGATACAAGTTGTTTATAAACCAGATCCAATTGAATCCAATAGGTGATTCATTTGCCAGCTTTCTACATCTTTGCCATACATGTTGCATGAATATCAGTGGGGTATACATGGGGAAATGTATTTGTAACATGTTTAAGAATGAAGTTGCGAATGTATCCTCCAATTTTGTAACCATCCTGCATGGCCCAATTTAAAACATGCAAAGCATTGAAAGATTAGGCAACAAGTCAATGGGAACACGTTTCCAGCACCGACGCTCTGAAGCATGGAGAGCTGGCATCGAGTTAGTGTTTCCATCCCGGTGATCTGATTCTTATCCCGCATAAACTCCAGGGAGGGTTGTTGTGGCTTTGCGTGGGTTCTCAGGGAATTCGGATTCCCAGGGAGTGAGTCTGGCTTTCATAAGGCACCGGAGCTATCCCCCACAAGGGGCCCTCGCTGAAGCCATCTTGTCCTCACTGGTGGCAGGAGCTGTGTGGGAAGAAGCATCCGCTACAAGTCTTGCAGCACTGAGGTAGGCTTTCATTGCCCTTTGGTAAGCACCGGTAGTCTGCCTCATTGCTTGTGCTTTGCTTATCTTCCCACATGACTAATCTGCATTTAAAACTTTGTAAGTTTTATTCTTTGTAGCTTTTTAGCATGCGCATCAAGTTTGTAATTTGGATTTAAATGCTGTTCTTCATTCATTTTCTAATCTTAAAATGTTCTTACAGTCTTAGTCTACTCCATCCTTTTTCCATTGCCTTCTCTGAAATTTCCTTCTTGTTATGCTGTGTATTTTGGACATGTTGTTCAGTTTCTTGTCTGGTTGATCTTCGACTGCTAAAAAAAATGATTCCTCAATGATCAACCACATATTTCTGAACAATTTTAATCTTATGCATATCCTATTTCTTGATAATTTTCATTCATTTATTAATCAGGTAAAACCGATTGTTATATTACAACTGTATATGTGAGCAATGATTGCACAGGTGTCCTGGTCCTTTACCTCAATTGGATTTGCTGCTGTCTTGTTTAGCATTTAGGGGAACCTGTAGTTTTGCTCACCCACTTATAATATTGATATACAGCATTTGTAAATTGTCATATCAACGAGAAAAACAATAGCAACAACAACGGGGGAAATATAAATTGATTCTAACCTCATCCCACTGAGGACCCATAGGTATTCCCTCTTGGATATATAGAGGTGATCTAGAACAGTAAGCCATTTAGGAGTGCAGAGGTCTACTTCAATCATAATATATGTGCGTTAGGTTGAGCAACTCACTGATTCACACGACTGAGGTCGTAGCGAAAGTGAATTTGGGAAACATAATAACATGCAAGTCTTAGGGAAACATAATATCATGTAAGTCTTAGGGAAACATAATAACATGTAAGTCTGAGGGAAACATAATATCATGTAAGTCTTAGGGACACATACTAACATGTAAGTCTGAGGGAAACATAATATCATGTAAGTCTTAGGGACACATAATATCATATTAGTCTTATAGAAACAAAATAACATGTAAGTCTTAGGGAAACATATCATGTTAGTCTTAGGGAAACATGATATCGCGAGAGATCTCGCGAGATCTTTGTCGGCGAGGTCACGTCTTTTCGAAGCTGCCCATGCGCTCACGCTTTCGAAGTTAAGTAGTTTTTCACAATTTTGTTTTTGTCGAAACTGTATTTATCCTTCGGTGTCCTTAAGAAGATTCTCGGTGTTCATTTTTCATACCTGTATACATAATCGTCGGTTAATTCGTGTCGCGTCTTTTGAGGCCTTGTAGGCTACCGTGTCCTACCTTGAGGCTTTGTTTTTCTCTCAGCGGTCCGTCGATTGTGCTGCAATTACTTTCGTTCTCTGTTTTTGTCCCAGTCTTTCACCCCATACTTCCTTGTTTAAAATCTCAACAAAAAAAACAAAAAAACTATTTCCTTCTCTGTTCTTATTCGTTGTTCTTATTTGTTTATTCGTTGTTCTTATTTGTTCGTTCGTTCTTCGATCACGTGTTTCACCCCCATTTCCATTTTCCATTTCCCCAGATAGTTTTCACTGCTCAATTTAAAAATGTTTAAACTTTCCCTTGAAGTACTGTATTCTGTCGTATATTATCACACCTTTTTCTTCTTCTTCTATAAAAGGATGCTTTCGACTTGCTCAGCAAATCTATTCATTCCAAAAAAAAAGTCCATCTCTTACAGTTCCTCTTTTCTACATTGCCAAAACTCTCCTGCACTCCACCCCTCCTCCAGCATCCTCAAACGTATTTTTGACTCAAAGGTCACAAGAAACTCATTTTGCAATAAATGTTCGTTTTCCATTAATCGTACACTTTCTAAAATCCAATCTCACTCCTCCCCTCCAAATCTTCCCCATCACCCCTCCCCTCCAAAACTTCCCCATCACCCCTCCCCTCCAAAACTTCCCCATCACCCCTCCCCATCAAATCTACCCCCTTGCCCCTCCCCTCCAAATCTTCCCCATCACCCATCTCTTTCAAATCTTTCCCCCTTGCCCCTCCCCTCCAAATCTTCCCCATCACCCATCCCTTTCAAATCTCCCCCCTTGCCCCTTCCCTCCTAAACTACCCCCACACCCCTCCCCTCCTAGACTCTCCCTCGCCCCTCCCCTCCTAGACCCCCCTCTCACCCCTCCTCCTCAAAGCGTCCTCCCCGCTTCTTCCCCCTTCCAACTCTCACCTTCATCTCCCCCAACCTTCTGCCTCGCTCTTCCCCCTCCTCAAATAACACCTCACTGTGCCTCACCCAATCACCATCAAACCTTTTGTCTGCCCCATCCTTCCCTTTCTCCAAGCTATTCTGAAATCTCTGACACACCTTCAACAGCTCTCCCTACCTCTTCCTCCTCTTCCACATCTTACCCTACCTCCCCCCCCCCTGTTCTGTATCCGATGCTCCCCCTTCCTCTTCATTAACGGTATGGACCTAAAACATCCAGGGCCTTCGCTCAAACTTGACTGATCTCTCCATACAGGTTGCTTCTGACAAACCAGACGTGATCTGCTTAACAGAAACTTTCCTCCTTCATGATGTCTCTGATTCCTTGGTATCTCTCCCAGGTTACTCCCTCCTCCGGTATGATAGACCTGAGGCTCGTCCTGGAGGTGGGGTTGCTATCTTTATCAAAAACTCTCTTCCTCACTCGCCCTGCACTGTCCTCTCTCCACCTCACCCCCAGGAATACCTCTGGCTACGGCTTCCCCTTCGCTCCCACCTTTTGTTCATATGTGTGTTGTAACGTCCACCAAACAGTGATGACTCCATCTACATCTCGCTGTCTGATAATATGGACCAACTTCTATCTACCCATCCCAACTCTCTCTTCCTCATATGTGGTGATATAAATTGTCACCATGCCAGTTGGCTGGGTGTGGGTACCTCTCTCACCAGCTATGGCTCCTTAGCAAAGGACTTCTGCAACTCACTGGGACTGACGCAATCTGTCAATTTCCCGACCCTGATCTCAGTCAACGGAGCATCTTCTCTTCTGGACTTGGTTATGACTAACTTCCCTGAAAATGTCTGCTGCTCTTCTTCTGCTCCAATCGGCTCATCTGATCATGTGCTTGTTAAAGTGGACATCTCTCTGACCATTCTCAGAGAGCCTCCTCAGCGTCGACGAGTCTGGCATTTCACTCAGGCCAACTGGCACGGTCTTCAAGCAGCTAGCAATCATCTGGACTGGTCTCCCATCTTTACCGCCTCTGACATAAACTCATCCTGGGAATTCTTCCAAAGTAAATTGCTCTCTCTCATGCACAGATTTATCCCATCTCGTCTTCAGTTGTCATACCCTTCCTCCCGTCCATGGTAAACGGAATCTTGTGGTGAGGCTGTTGCCCAGAAACAACTTGCCTTCGTCTCCTGGAAAGCAAATCCAACGGAAGGAAATCTCATTTCCTTTCACAAAGCCCGAAACAAGTGTGTGTCCACCCTCAGGAGAGCCAGGAAACAATATCTCTCCGTTCTCAAGACTGAACTCTCTTATCTGTCTCCCTCTTCCAAATCCTGGTGGCGTCTGGTCAAATCTGTTTCTGGTGTTTGTTCCCCCTCCATCCCCTCCCTCACCTCAAACGGCTACACAGCTGACTCCGCACGTGAAAAAGCTGAATGCCTCAACTCTGTGTTTGCCTCTAAATCTTGTGTCCCAAACCCATCCCTCTCTGTACCCACCGTACCCAGTCGTACCCAGCTGCTCCTGGACTCTGTGTCCTTTCCTCCTGACAAGGTGGAAAAGTGTCTGTCAACCCTCGACTCTGATTCTGCAACTGGACCTGACGGCATCAGCCCACGGGTCCTAAAATCCTGTTCTTCCGCTCTTTCACTCCCTCTCTCTGTTCTCTTCACCCTCTCTTTTGCTCAAGGTCATCTGCCATCTGCTTGGAAATCAGCCAACATCACCGCTTTGCACAAAAAAGGTGCAAAAACAGATCCTAGCAACTACAGACCAATCAGCCTTCTCCCAATTATCAGCAAAGTCATGGAATCCATCATTGCTTTGGATATGAAATCTTTCCTCTTCTCCAACGGCTTGATCTCTGATCATCAATTTGATTTCAGACCAGGTCACTCGACTCTGGACATGCTGCTTCTGCTTTCTCAACAATGGATGGAGGTCCTCAATGTCAAACAGGAAATTATAGCTGTCTCCCTTGACATATCACATGCCTTCGATACGGTCTGGCACCCCGCTCTGCTCACCAAACCCTCCTCCTTTTGTATCCATGGAAATCTCCATCTCCACACATGTCCTTCCTTGGCACACCTGAGCTCCTCACCACATCCAAGGCTTTCATCCGCAGCTCAATGGAATACTGCTCTCCCCTCTGGGCTGGTGTTCCTGCCTTGGCACACCTGAGCTCCTCACCACATACAAGACTTTCATCCGCAGCTCAATGGAATACTGCTCTCCCCTCTGGGCTGGTGCTCCTGCCTCACACCCCGCTCGTCTTCACGCTGTTGAAACCAAAGCGTTCAGAATCATTGGAATCTCCCACGATGAAGCTAACTCCGAGGGCCTTTCACTCACTCACCGCAGGCAGGTTGGTGGTCTTTCCGTCTTCTACCGACTCCTCTCCGGCCTTGCCTCCCCCCCCCCCCCCCCCAGCTCTCTCTGAGCTCTGTGCCCCAAATATTCCTACAGGTCGCACAAGATCTGCCTGCAACCCTCTTATGGTTAAACTGCCAAAATCAAGACTCTCTGCTCACCTTCACTCCTTCATTCCTCTTTCCTCCCGCCTCCGGAACAAACTCCCTCACTCTCTTCAATCCCACTCCTCCCTCCAGGTCTTTAAAACAGTTGTTCACCACCATCTCTTATCTTCCCCCATCCAAAACCTTGATCTTTTCTACCCCCGCTAATTTCACCCCAAATCCACTTTTTTTAAATACCAACTTCTTTCCTGGAAATCCTTGGTGTCCTTGTGTTTTATACTTTTCCTACCCCCCCCCCCCCCCCTTCCCATGCCTCCTCCCCCCAAGCCCTCTCCCTCCCACACACACATCTCCCGATGTCCCTGCTCTCAAATGTTGTGTTTGTGTGCTTCCCCTTCTCTCCCCATCTTGTCTACCGCTCCCTCTTTTTATATATTTTGTTTGTCTGTTTGATTTGTTTGTGTGATAAATGTTAGCTCTTTCACGAGCCTCGATTCTGTATGCAAAAAACAAAAACAAAAAAAACAAACAAACAAAGAAACCCCCAAAAAACAAAAAACAAACAAACAAAAAAAACCATAATATCATGTACATCTCAGGGAAACATAATATCATGTACGTCTTAGGGAAACAAAATAACATGTAAGTCTTAGGGAAACATACTAACATGTAAGTCTTAGGGAAACATAATATCATGTTAGTCTTAGGGAAACATAATAACATGTAAGTGTAAGTCTTACAGAAACAAAATAACATGTTAGTCTTAGGGAAGCATAATATCATGTACGTCTTAGGGAAACAAAATAACATGTAAGTCTTAGGGAAACAAAATAACATGTCAGTCTTAGGGAAACATAACATGTAAGTCTTCCAGGAAAACAAAGGAATAGGGAAACATAATATCATGTCAGTCTTGCTTTTGCTTTTTCTGGTTTTTTTCTCGCTTCTTGAAGTCTTGCGTCTTTTGCTGCATTTCCTGCTTTTTCTGGTCTTCATCAATGATCTCTCCGACTCTCTGGAAAATCCTCTCTATCTCTTTGCTGATGACTCCACTCAGTGCCGCTCCATTCCTCATCCCTCAGATCGGCAGCCTGCAGCCTCCTCACTCTTTGCAGACCTGGACAAAACACAGACTGGTCAAACAAGTGGAACATGTCTTTCAATCCTGACAAATCTCACACTCTCACTATGTCTTTCCGAAAAGACCGACTGGAAAACCCTCCCATCCACTTTCTCAACAATCCTCTCCAAGAAGTTCTGTCGCTCAAGCTTTTGGGTCTCACTATCTGCCATGATCTTTCTTGGGAAAACCACCTTTCCAAGCTGGCCTCCAAAGCCAGTCACCGACTGGGCATCCTCCATCGTGCGAAGTCCTTCCTTGGCACACCTGAGCTCCTCACCACATACAAGGCTTTCATCCGCAGCTCAATGGAATACTGTTCCCCCCTCTGGGCCGGTGCTCCTGCCTCACACCTAGCTCGGCTTCACGCTGTTGAAGCCAAAGCTTTCAGAATCATTGGAATCTCCTGCGATGAAGCTAACTCCGAGGGCCTTTCACTCACTCACCGCAGGCAGGTTGGTGGTCTTGCTGTCTTCTACCGACTCCTCTCCGGCCTTACTCCCCCAGCTCTCTCCATGCTCTGTCCCCCAAATATTCCTACAGGTCACACAAGATCTGCCAGCAACCCTCTTATGGTTAAACTGCCAAAATCAAGGCTCTCTGCTCACCTTCACTCTTTCATTCCCCTTTTCTCCCGCCTCTGGAACAAACTCCCCCACTCCCTTCAATCCCACTCCTCCCTCCAGGTCTTTAAAACAGCTGTTCACTACCATCTCTTATCTTCCCCCATCCAAAACCTTGGTCTTTTCTACCCCTGCTAATTCACCCCATATACACTTTTTCGAAATTCCAACTTCTTTCCTGGAGGTCCTTGCAGTGTCCATATGTTTTATACCTCTCCCACCTCCCCCCAAGCCCTCTCCCTCCCACAGTTCTCTCGATGTCCCTGCTCTCAAATGTTGTGTTTGTGTCCTTCCCCGTTTCTCCCATCTTGTCAAACGCTCCCCTTATTTTGTGTTTTATGTGTCCGTTTAACTTTTTGTGTGATTAATGTTATCTCTTTCACGAGCCTCGATCTTGCATACAAAAAAGAAAAAAAAGTCTTAGGGAAACGTAATATCATGTAAGTCTTAGGGAAACATAATATCATGTAAGTCTTAGGGAAACATAACATCATGTAAGTCTTAGGGAAACATAATATCATGTTAGTCTTAGGGAAACATAATATCATGTAAGTCTTAGGGAAACATAATATCATGTACGTCTTAGGGAAACAAAATAACATGTAAGTCTTAGGGAAACATAATATCATGTAAGTCTTAGGGAAACATAATATCATGTACGTCTTAGGGAAACATAATATCATGTACGTCTTAGGGAAACATAATATCATGTACGTGTTAGGGAAACATAATATCATGTACGTCTTAGGGAAACATAATATCATGTACGTCTTAGGGAAACAAAATAACATGTAAGTCTTAGGGAAACAAAATAACATGTCAGTCTTAGGGAAACATAATATCATGTACGTCTTAGGGAAACATAATATCATGTTAGTCTTAGGGAAACATAACATTTAAGTCTTAGGGAAACATAATATCATGTATGTCTTAGGGAAACAAAATAACATGTAAGTCTTAGGGAAACATACTAACATGTAAGTCTTAGGGAAACATAATATCATGTTAGTCTTAGGGAAACATAATATCATGTTAGTCTTAGGGAAACATAATATCATGTAAGACTTAGGGAAACATAATATCATGTTAGTCTTCGGGAAACATAATTTCATGTAAGTCTTAGGGAAACATAATATCATGTAAGTCTTAGGGAAACATAATATCATGTTACTCTTAGGGAAACATAATATCATGTATGTCTTAGGGAAACAAAATAACATGTCAGTCTTAGGGAAACATAATATCATGTAAGTCTTAGGGAAACATAATATCATGTAAGTCTAAGGGAAACATAATATCATGTCAGTCTTAGGGAAACATAATATCATGTCAGTCTTAGGGAAACATAATATCATGTACGTCTTAGGGAAACAAAATAACATGTCAGTCTTAGGGAAACATAATATCATGTAAGTCTTAGGGAAACATCATATCATGTACGTCTTCGGGAAACATAATATCATGTACGTCTTAGGGAAACATAATATCATGTACGTGTTAGGGAAACATAATATCATGTACGTGTTAGGGAAACATAATATCATGTACGTCTTAGGGAAACATAATATCATGTTAGTCTTAGGGAAACATAATATCATGTACGTCTTAGGGAAACAAAATAACATGTCAGTCTTAGGGAAACATAATATCATGCAAGTCTTAGGGAAACATAATATCATGTCAGTCTTAGGGAAACATAATATCATGTACGTCTTAGGGAAACAAAATAACATGTAAGTCTTAGGGAAACATAATATCATGTAAGTCTTAGGGAAACATAATATCATGTACGTCTTAGGGAAACATAATATCATGTACGTCTTAGGGAAACATAATATCATGTACGTGTTAGGGAAACATAATATCATGTACGTCTTAGGGAAACATAATATCATGTTAGTCTTAGGGAAACATAATATAATGTCCGTCTTAGGGAAACAAAATAACATGTAAGTCTTAGGGAAACAAAATAACATGTCAGTCTTAGGGAAACATAATATCATGTACATCTTAGGGAAACATAATATCATGTTAGACTTAGGGAAACATAACATTTAAGTCTTAGGGAAACATAATATCATGTATGTCTTAGGGAAACAAAATAACATGTAAGTCTTAGGGAAACATACTAACATGTAAGTCTTAGGGAAACATAATATCATGTTAGTCTTAGGGAAACATAATATCATGTTAGTCTTAGGGAAACATAAAATCATGTAAGTCTTAAGGAAACATAATATCATGTACGTGTTAGGGAAACATGATATCATGTACGTCTTAGGGAAACATAATATCATGTTAGTCTTAGGGAAACATAATATCATGTACGTCTTAGGGAAACAAAATAACATGTCAGTCTTAGGGAAACATAATATCATGTAAGTCTTAGGGAAACATAATATCATGTAAGTCTTAGGGAAACATAATATCATGTCAGTCTTAGGGAAACATAATATCATGTCAGTCTTAGGGAAACATAATATCATGTACGTCTTAGGGAAACAAAATAACATGTCAGTCTTAGGGAAACATAATATCATGTAAGTCTTAGGGAAACATAATATCATGTACGTCTTAGGGAAACATAATATCATGTACGTCTTAGGGAAATATAATATCATGTACGTCTTAGGGAAACATAATATCATGTACGGTTAGGGAAACATAATATCATGTACGTCTTAGGGAAACATAATATCATGTTAGTCTTAGGGAAACATAATATCATGTACGTCTTAGGGAAACAAAATAACATGTAAGTCTTGGGGAAACAAAATAACATGTCAGTCTTAGGGAAACATAATATCATGTACGTCTTAGGGAAACATAATATCATGTTAGTCTTAGGGAAACATAACATTTAAGTCTTAGGGAAACATAATATCATGTATGTCTTAGGGAAACAAAATAACATGTAAGTCTTAGGGAAACATACTAACATGTAAGTCTTAGGGAAACATAATATCATGTTAGTCTTAGGGAAACATAATATCATGTTAGTCTTAGGGAAACATAATATCATGTAAGTCTTAGGGAAACATAATATCATGTAAGTCTTAGGGAAACATAATATCATGTAAGTCTTAGGGAAACATAATATCATGTTAGTCTTAGGGAAACATAATATCATGTACGTCTTAGGGAAACATAATATCATGTCAGTCTTAGGGAAACATAATATCATGTACGTCTTAGGGAAACATAATATCATGTAAGTCTTAGGGAAACATAATATCATGTAAGTCTTATGGAAACATAATATCATGTTAGTCTTAGGGAAACATAATATCATGTACGTCTTAGGGAAACAAAATAACATGTCAGTCTTAGGGAAACATAATATCATGTCAGTCTTAGGGAAACATAATATCATGTCAGTCTTAGGGAAACATAATATCATGTCAGTCTTAGGGAAACATAATATCATGTCAGTCTTAGGGAAACATAATATCATGTAAGTCTTAGGGAAACATAATATCATGTACGTCTTAGGGAAACATAATATCATGTACGTCTTAGGGAAACATAATATCATGTACGTCTTAGGGAAACATATCATGTACGTGTTAGGGAAACATAATATCATGTACGTCTTAGGGAAACATAATATCATGTTAGTCTTAGGGAAACATAATATCATGTACGTCTTAGGGAATCAAAATAACATGTCAGTCTTAGGGAAACATAATATCATGTACGACTGTACGTCTTAGGGAAACAAAATAACATGTCAGTCTAAGGGAAACATAATAACATGTAAGTCTTAGGGAAACATACTAACATGTAAGTCTTAGGGAAACATAATATCATGTACGTCTTAGGGAAACAAAATAACATGTAAGTCTTAGGGAAACAAAAGAACATGTCAGTCCTAGGGAAACATAACATTTAAGTCTTAGGGAAACATAATATCATGTCAGTCTTAGGGAAACATAATATCATGTCAGTCTTAGGGAAACATAACATTTAAGTCTTAGGGAAACATAATATCATGTCAGTCTTAGGTAAACATAATATCATGTCAGTCTTAGGGAAACATAATATCATGTAAGTCTTAGGGAAACATAATATCATGTTAGTCTTAGGGAAACATAATATCATGTTAGTCATAGGGAAACATAATATCATGTACGTTTTAGGGAAACATAATATCATGTACGTCTTAGGGAAACATAATATCATGTAAGTCTTAGGGAAACATAATATCATGTACGTCTTAGGGAAACATAATATCATGTAAGTCTTAGGGAAACATAATATCATGTACGTCTTAGGGAAACATAATATCATGTACGTCTTAGGGAAACAAAATAACATGTCATTCTTAGGGAAACATAATATCATGTACGTCTTAGGGAAACAAAATAACATGTCAGTCTTAGGGAAACATAATATCATGTCAGTCTTAGGGAAACATTATATCATGTCAGTCTTAGGGAAACATAATATCATGTAAGTCTTAGGGAAACAAAATAACATGTTAGTCTTAGGGAAACATAATATCATGTAAGTCTTAGGGAAACAAAATAACATGTTAGTCTTAGGGAAACATAATATCATGTAAGTCTTAGGGAAACATAATATCATGTAAGTCTTAGGGAAACATAATATCATGTCAGTCTTAGGGAAACATAATATCATGTAAGTCTTAGGGAAACATAATATCATGTAAGTCTTAGGGAAACATAATATCATGTCAGTCTTAGGGAAACATAATATCATGTCAGTCTTAGGGAAACATAATATCATGTAAGTCTTAGGGAAACATAATATCATGTACGTCTTAGGGAAACATAATATCATGTAAGTCTTAGGGAAACATAATATCATGTCAGTCTTAGGGAAACAAAATAACATGTCAGTCTTAGGGAAACATAATATCATGTAAGTCTTAGGGAAACATAATATCATGTTAGTCTTAGGGAAACATAATATCATGTTAGCCTTAGGGAAACATAATATCATGTAAGTCTTAGGGAAACATAATATCATGTAAGTCTTAGGGAAACATAATATCATGTAAGTCTTAGGGAAACATAATATCATGTAAGTCTTAGGGAAACATAATATCATGTCAGTCTTAGGGAAACATAATATCATGTAAGTCTTAGGGAAACAAAATAACATGTTAGTCTTAGGGAAACAAAATAACATGTTAGTCTCAGGGAAACATAATATCATGTCAGTCTTAGGGAAACATAATATCATGTAAGTCTTAGGGAAACATAATATCATGTAAGTCTTAGGGAAACATAATATCATGTACGTCTTAGGGAAACATAATATCATGTAAGTCTTAGGGAAACATAATATCATGTAAGTCTTAGGGAAACATAATATCATGTAAGTCTTAGGGAAACATAATATCATGTAAGTCTTAGGGAAACATAATATCATGTAAGTCTTAGGGAAACAAAATAACATGTTAGTCTTAGGGAAACAAAATAACATGTTAGTCTTAGGGAAACATAATATCATGTCAGTCTTAGGGAAACATAATATCATGTAAGTCTTAGGGAAACAAAATAACATGTTAGTCTTAGGGAAACATAATATCATGTCAGTCTTAGGGAAACATAATATCATGTCAGTCTTAGGGAAACATAATATCATGTAAGTCTTAGGGAAACAAAATAACATGTAAGTCTTAGGGAAACATAATATCATGTCAGTCTTAGGGAAACATAATATCATGTCAGTCTTAGGGAAACATAATATCATGTAAGTCTTAGGGAAACATAATATCATGTTAGTCTTAGGGAAACATAATATCATGTAAGTCTTAGGGAAACATAATATCATGTAAGTCTTAGGGAAACATAATATCATGTCAGTCTTAGGGAAACATAATATCATGTCAGTCTTAGGGAAACATAATATCATGTAAGTCTTAGGGAAACAAAATAACATGTTAGTCTTAGGGAAACATAATATCATGTAAGTCTTAGGGAAACAAAATAACATGTTAGTCTTAGGGAAACATAATATCATGTACGTCTTAGGGAAACAAAATAACATGTTAGTCTTAGGGAAACATAATATCATGTACGTCTTAGCGAAACATAATATCATGTAAGTCTTAGGGAAACATAATATCATGTCAGTCTTAGGGAAACATAATATCATGTAAGTCTTAGGGAAACATAATATCATGTAAGTCTTAGGGAAACATAATATCATGTCAGTCTTAGGGAAACATAATATCATGTAAGTCTTAGGGAAACATAATATCATGTCAGTCTTAGGGAAACATAATATCATGTACGTCTTAGCGAAACATAATATCATGTAAGTCTTAGGGAAACAAAATAACATTTCAGTCTGAGGGAAACATAATATCATGTAAGTCTTAGGGAAACATAATAACATGTAAGTCTTAGGGAAACATAATATCATGTTAGTCTGAGGGAAACGTAATGTCATGTACGTCTTAGGGAAACATAATATCATATCATGATATCATATACACACCATATCATGGTGTGTGTATGATCTGAAGTTAGGATGTTGAAGCTTTGAACCAGATAATTCATTTGGGATCAGGGATTTCTCTTACGGCTTAGATAGTGTGAAAAATGCACAAGCATTTGGTTATATGCAACTCGCTAACCGAGGATGTGGCTCGCTATTGGAGGGTGCTGTTCGCTGTCCAATGGCATGGATTGCTCTCTGAGGACACGGCTCACTATCTGAGGACGCTGCTTGCTATTTGAGGGCACGGCTCACCATCTGAAGGCGCAGATTGCTATCTGAGGGTGCGGCCCGCTAACTGAAGGAACGGCTCGCTTTCCGAGAGCACTCCTTGCTATCCGAGGGTGCTCCTTGCTATCCGAGGGTGCTCCTTGGTATCCGAGGGTGCTCCTTGGTATCCGAGGGTGCTCCTTGGTATCCGAGGGTGCTCCTTGGTATCCGAGGGTGCTCCTTGGTATCTGAGGGTGCTCCTTGGTATCCGAGGGTGCTCCTTGGTATTCGAGGGTGCTCCTTGCTATCCGAGGGTGCTCCTTGGTATCCGAGGGTGCTCCTTGGTATCCGAGGGTGCTCCTTGGTATCCGAGGGTGCTCCTTGGTATCCGAGGGTGCTCCTTGCTATCCGAGGGTGCTCCTTGCTATCCGAGGGTGCTCCTTGCTATCCGAGGGTGCTCCTTGCTATCCGAGGGTGCTCTTTGCCTTCCGTAGGTGTGGAACTATTTCCAAGGGCCTAACTTGTCCTCCGAGGGTACTTTCTATGGTAATCTTGCAGCAATATTTGTTACTTGATCCCCCACTCTGCCATCCCTTGATGCCAATTCCCTCCGTACCTGCTGTTTTGCCTGTAATGAATATTTCATTGAAAACCAAAACTTTACTGGCAAAAAAAATTGGGGAAATTAGTACGGGCAGGTGCCTAAGAAACACAGTTTAACACTTCAAAACGACGTTTTATACATTCTTCCTTTTCTTCTTGCATATGCAGTACATGGCTGCAAGTAACATCATTTGCTCGTGGTGCAGTTTTGTCGCTGATGCAATGCCTCTTGTAGCTTAGGGCAGCAATTTCGAATGTGCATGTGTATGTGCACATGCCACGTCTTGGCCCAAGTCTTTCACGAACCGGCTGGCCAGGCCTGACGTTCCACTCAGGTGAGGACAGCAATTTGTAATTGGTTCAGGATGTCGGCGATAGCTGACCTACTCTTCATGAAGGACACCGTGGGATCTTTAAAATCAACCAACTAATGTTGGCAGACGGGATGCCGGTTTAACGTCCATCCGAGGAGCGGCACACACATCGATGAATCACACAGTCTACCAGTATGACAGTTTATAGCTGGGGACCCTTAGGAATATGGACATACGTCAAATAAAGGTCACAAATGCACGTCACAATTGAACCCATGACCGGGAGAAATCAGAAATGAGGCCCCAATATACAAGTTTGAACATTCCAAATACAGTCCACATATAATCGGATCATGGCTTGAGAAATTGGACAGGCAATGGGTTTCATCATTCATGCGTAAAGCACCTTTATTAGTAAGGTTATTATCTTACTATTGTTATTGTTGATATCATTTTTATTAATAATGTTATTACTTTGTAATAACGTTGAGATTACTATTATTACCGTGTGCTATTATCGTTGCTGCCGACGCACCATTTCGAACGAAAAAAAATGTCCTCCAAAGATGAAATGCTTGATGTCCTGCTTCTTCTTCACGTGACGTACGGATGGCATTGTGTTAATATTTTTAGCCTCTTTTGGACTAAGTCCGAGTTTTTATGCGTCCGCCGACAAAGTCGCAGGAGGCATTATGTTTTTGGGTTGTACGTACGTCCGTCTGTCCGTACGGGCTAAACCTCGTTTTTCTCAGCAACCATATGTCCGATTGAGATGAAACTTTCAGGGTAGGAGTGACACCCATGTAGAATGTTTTTATGATAATTGTGACATCATAGGTCACGTGGTATGGCAGCCATCTTGGATTAAAAGCAAATAATTAAAAATTTATTTCTCGGAAACCGCTGAATGGAAAAATTTGAAACTTGCCACATTGTCAGGTACTCCCAATGGGGAACAAAAGCATGCTAATGATGACATAGGTGAATTGGTACACCAGACAAAAATGTTTTAATCGAATTCCTTATCCTAAAAATCTGAAATTGCATGCACATGATCTATGACCCATTTGTATTGAAATATTACATTTATGACATGATAGGTCACATGGTTTGCCAGACATATTGGATTGAAGGAAAATATAAAATAATTATATCTTTGAAACGGCTCCCCCTGTCGATGCAAAATTTTACAAATATCATCTAACAGCACTGTTGCATATTGTTTGAAAATGATGATGTCATAGGTCACATGGTTTGGCAGCCATCTTGGAAAGAAAAACGAACCTTATCTGATCAACACGAAACTTCACAAACGTGATCCCCTCCCATACATATGTAGAGTGATGGCATCTACCCGTTGTGGGACTATGCAGAGGCATATTGGCGACACAGTCGCCTTGTTCTTGGGGTACTATAAAATGAAAACAAATGTTACATTTACACATAGCGATCATTGTTTTCTGGGACACATTGCACACCTGAAAATTATTTTTGGGACATATGATAACCATATTTTGCCTTGCTGGACCACACTGTAAAGTTTTTGTGATGTATAACACAAATTGATCAATCTTTAAGTTTTTGTCACACATTAGCTCCCAAATACATATCAAGTCAATCGGATAAAAATTAATGATTTATGTGATCTTGACCTTTGACCTCAAACAATAGGCTTCTAAATTGTGACCACCTCTACCAGGTGGTTAAGTTTCGACGTGTTGATAGTAGTAAAATTGTGACCTATCCTTCTGGGAGAATGTCCTGTTGATAGATGAGACCAAATTAGAGCTCTTTGGTAAAGCACATCACCTCTTATTTTAACAGAAAACAAAATGAAGCCTTCAGAGAAAATAACACCTTCCCTACAATCAAACATGGAGGAGGTTCAGTGATGTTTTGGGGTTGATGTGCTGCCTCTGGCACTGGGTGCGTTGAATGTGTGCATGGCATCATGAAATCAGGAGCTCACCAAGGCATTTTGGAGCGCAATGTTCAACCCAATGTCAGAAAGCTGGGTCTCCGTCGAAGGCCATGTGTCTTGCAGCAAGACAATGACCCCAAGCACACTTCAAAAAGCGCCCAGGAATGGTTCAAGACAAAACGCTGGACTGTTCTGAAGTGGCCAGCAACGAGTCCAGATCTAAATCCCATTGAACACCTGTGGGGAGATCTGAAAACAGCAGTTGAGAGAAGGCACCCTTCAAATCTGGAAGAACTGGAGCAGTTTGCACAAGCATAATGGGCCAAACTGCCAGTAGAGAGGTGTAGGAAGTTTATTCATGGCTATAGGAAGCGTTTGATTGCAGTTATTTTGTCCAAAGGCTGTGCTACCAAATATTAAGTCTCGGGTGCCAATAATTCTGGCATACCAATTTCTTTTTATTTACTGATTAAAAAAGGATATATTAAGTTCTGAATCAAAAACAAAGGTTCTGTAATATTAACAGTGAAATGGAGAATTGTGGAGACCAAATACTTTTGTCAATTTCAACTTATTTTTCGAGAAAATTGTCAGTTATTTGAAAAAAGTGCAAGGGTGCCAATATTTTTGGCCACGACTGTATATACAGTGCCTATAGAAAGTCCATACTCCCTTTCAAAAATTTTCACCTTTTGTTGCCTGGAATTTGAACCTTTGGTTGTTTCAATGTATAGCCTGGAATTTAATTCCATTAAACAGCCTTTTTCCACCTTTATTTACATATCGTAATGCACAATTTCCAAGTGAAAAACATATTCTTCAAATTTCAGAAAATTATTTTAAAATACAAAACTAGAATATCTTGGTCGGATAATTGTTAACCCCTCTGAGTTAATTCTTAGTGGAAGCACCTTTGACAGCAATTACAGCTCTGAGTCTGTTGGGATAGGTCTCCACCATCTTTGCACACCTTCATTGGGCAATATTTGCCAATTCTTCTGTACAAAACTGTTCAATCTCAGTCAAGTTGTATGGGGAGCATTGATGCACTGCAATCTTCAAGTCGTGCCACAGATTTTCGATTTGATTTCGGTTGGGGCTCTGAGTGGGCCACTCAAGGACATTTATATTTTTGTTCCTCAGCCATTCCAGAGTAGCTTTGGCTGTGTGCTTCGGGTTGTTGTCGTATTGAAAGGTGAACTTCCGTCCCAATTTCAACTCTCTTAAAGAGGGCAGCAAGTTTTCCTCTTCGATTTTTCTGTATTTTACTCCATCCATTTTCCCTTATATCCTGACAATTGTCCCAGTCCCTGTTGATTAGAAATATCTCCATAACATGATGCTGCCACCATCATGCTTCACAGTAGGGATGGTGTTCTTTGGGTGATATGCTGTGTTGGGTTTGCACCAAATGTAACGTTTTGTATTTTGGCCAAAAAGTTCCATCAGACCACAAACATTTTGCCACATGGCCTCAGAATCTCTGGAATGGTTTTTTGCATCCCTCAAACAGGACTCAAGGTAGGCTTTTTTGAGTAGTGGCTTCTTTCTTGCCACCCTGCCGTAGAGGCCAGACCTGTGGAGTGTTTGGGATATTGTTGTCACATGCACACAGTGACCAGTCTTTGCCATAAATGCCTGTAGCTCTTTCAAAGTTGCCATTGGCCTCTTGGTGACCTCTCTGATCATTCTCCTTCTTGCTTGGTCATCTAGTTTGGAGGGACGGCCTCATCAAGCAGGGTCTTGGTGATACAATACACCTTCCACTTCATAATGATTGTCTTGGCTGTGCGCCAAGGGATATTCAAGGCCTTTGAAATATTTTATACCCATCCCCTGATCTCTGCCTTTCCACATCTTTATCCCAGAGATCTTTTGAAACCTCCTTGGTGCTCATGGTTGAGTCTTCCGCTGTGAAATGCATCATCCAGCAGAGGGAACCTATTGGAATAGCTGATTTTATTCTGAAATAATTTGAATCCCTACAATTTAACACAGGTGGAGGCCAATTAACTTGGTGTGTGCTTTTGAAGGTGATTGCTTGCATCTGAGCTAATTTACAATTGCTATTATAAGGGGGGTGGTCATTTATACAACCAAAATGGAATTGAAAATGCTGCACGGCACTCAACTACTGTGAGAAAACCACTACCCAAATGCATTTATCAAATGTTGTCGCCGGAAATCCAACTATGGCAACAACAATCCAACCACACCTCCACACACGGTGTCACTTCCATACATACAACACACTTCTGAAACCACAAGCCGCATTCTACGTGAGCACAACATCAACATCACCCATAAACCACAAACATCCTTACGAGCACAGCTATCAAAGCCAAAAGACCAGTTGAACAAATTTGACAGAAAGAATGTCATCTACAACATACAATGTGAAGATTGTGAAGCCAATTATGTGGGCCAAACATCCAAACGCTTAACCACAAGGCTAACTGAACACCAACGTGCTGTAAGATGACAAGACAGGGTGTCATTTGTTGCGACACACATACACACACACCAACACACATTCTCATGGATTCAGACCACGATCCTTCGCACAGGATCTTTGAGAGTGAACCGCGAGATTATCGAGGCCAGTTACTCTGATAAAAACTCCATCAACCGACACATCGACTTACATCCCACATACAAAGCACGACACAATTACAACGTCAAAAACGGCAGAGTCATTTGAATGCAGGGAAGCCCTGTGATTGGCAAGGACTTGGACAAATCCATGACGTGAACCGTCCCCAACGGAACTTAACGGTTAACACAACACTCAACGCCTCTGAGGAAGAGAACTAGTTTGTTCTCAACATCAGGCTATTAATAAAGAATTTTAAATTATTTTCCTGCTCTGTGTCCTATCCTTTACAATATATATATATATTGTATATACATCACTCACCAGTTAATATATATATTTATATATAATAAAAATATGCGTTTTAAATTTGCTAAGTTATATACAGACTTGGCATTTAATATGGAATATATATTTTTTCTTGACTTGGGTTTACTTTCTGAACTCGGTATATCAATCTGGTGAGTTTCTTTTACGCTTCGGTGATTTCTTTGTTAAAAGAACCATGTCACTGATTGTTTGTCGCAGCAAGAAGTCAATAACAGGATTATATCACAGGTGGCGTGACAAAATGTACGGGCAAGTACATTTGACGATTGGCTTCACAATCGGGTATATAAGGGTTGTTGCGTCTGTATTAGTGGAAAACAACTGCTGCACGTCTACAAAGGTTATTGCCGCTTCCCCTGGAGATGGTCCGTCAACTCGACAATGCTGTTTGTCATTTAGTGGTGGCTTTACGAAATTCCGGCATGAAACAGCGTGCTCTTGCTCGGCAGTATGGCATCACTCAAGGTCAGGTGTCAAAGATCCTGAAACGAAATGCTCAGAGGGGTGTCACTACTCCAATACCGAGGTCAGGACATCCCCACAGAACCACAAGGAGGGATGATCGCCAGCGGCACCGGTTAGTCCGCAATGGCCGTACCAAGTCAGCTAATCGGCTTGGGGCTGAGTGGCAGCAACTGGCAAATGTGCCTGTATCCAGAAGGCTAGTCAACCAACGACTGGTTCGAGCAGGCTATCGTGCCAGGCGTCCCCTGAGAAAGCCACGTCTGACCAGACAACACCACCAGCACCGATTGCAGTGGGCCAGAGAGCACCGTCAATGGCAGCCAGGACACTGGAATCACGTGATCTTCAGTGACAAGTCTAGATTTCTGGTCTATCGTCAATATGGCCGCGTCTGAGTGCGCAGACAAGTGCATGAAGCCTACAACGAAGGTTGTATAGTGCCAAGAGTCCAAGCTGGAGGTGGTGGGGTGACCGTTTGGGCTGCTTTTCATGCAGGGGGCAAAACTGACCTGGTTGTTCTGAATGGAAACCTGAACCAGTTCAAGCACAGGGCCATTCTGGAAGAAACATTGCTTCCATTTGTTCGTGCAGCCTTTCGAGGAAACTTTGTCTTCCAAGATGACAATGCACGGCCTCATCGTGCTCGCATGATCCAACACTTTCGTGCTGACCGTGGTGTAGAGCATATGGAGTGGCCTGCCATGTCCCCGGATATGAATCCAATCGAGAACTTGTGGGCAGAATTAACGCGTCAAATCGACAACTTGGACCAGCAGCCTGCCTCTGTGTGTGAATTGCAGCAGGCTATTGACACTGCATGGCAAGCGATTCCTGTCCAAACCTTGGCAAATCTCGTGAACAGCATGCCTCGACGTGTACGTGCTCTCCTGAATGCTCGTGGGGGTTACACGAAGTACTGAACTGTAATTTTACTGTCCGTAATCCCAGTCATAATTTAACTTTTGCTTTTGTTAAAAAAAATTTTTGGCTAATGTGCAAAATAAAGAGATACTTCTGGAAAACGCACAGAAGTTTAACACAGTACTGTCCGTGAATTGAGTTCGATATCAGTTTACATCACTTTCAAGGATCAATTTATTTGCTTCGAAATGTCAAATGTGGTTTTTGTTTCTTTTAAAGGTCACATCAACAAAATCTAGAATAATTTCAACATAATTCCAATGAACTTTTGGTTCTAAGTCATCTTGAAAAGTAAGTTCACCCCCACAAAAAAAATAATCCATATTAAATGCGAAGTCTGTATAAACAAGTATGTACATGTTTTGGGTGGATGAATTAAACTTCTCCATAGCTTGTGTACAATTGGCTCCACATGCCAAAGTCAATTGACCCCACGTGAGATTTGGGGATTGAATATGTACATACAAAGTATAAATGGATAAAGGCTGGTGCGCTGTCAATGTTTCTCTCAACAAAGTATTTACTCTGCATGAAGGAGATCCAATCTGCAGATTATAAACCACACAACCATACACTGCATTTCCACTGGCCTGTTTTCCTCTTGCCTGTCGTGTTTCTCATTCAAATCTAGATGGATGTCGGAGCCATGTACGTGAGTAAGGTTGGGATTAAATATTTATCTGCCTCCGTTACTCGCATGTCTCTCTGGCTTTCAACACGTCCAACAATGTACCATAATATTTCACTATACACTAGTGCCTACATATGATTTATGAACATGCTCTTCTGTGATCCTTAGATGAATGTTAAAATTCAGAGCAGAGTCTGAAAAGCAACACCATGTGAAAGAAATTTGGGGGTAATACTTGCTCATTTATTGCTGAAAAATCCAAAATCACTCACTTTCTCTTTCGCTTTGTGATTAAAACCATTTTCTTAATAATAACCACCTGCATCAAAAATTCCATCAGAAGGGGAAGACAATGAAAGTTCAATGGACTGCTGACCGGAAGCAAAGTTTAGGCCTATAAGCCTAGTTCTTCATGTCACAAACATTGCTATCATTACCTTTTTATTCTTGACGAGCTTTGAATTGCAGGTATCGTTTACTTTGTCAATATACTGTATATGTTCATCCTTTCTCAATATATACCCAGAAATATATCATTCACAGGATAAAATTGAGGTCTGCTAATATGCGACTTTCAAAATGACGTAATTCATCCCAGAATGCTTGGAACGCATGTGCAGAAACCACTGACAACAGGAGTTCTCAGGGCAGCCGAACATATATCGTGTGTATGAGATAAGGATAGTTACTTAAAATGGCTTACAAAGTTTCCGAAAAGAAGCCAAAAACACTTGGAAACGTACTAGCGTGAAAGGGGTGTGCCTCTGCACAGCGAAATATTTGCATTACATTCTGAACTGTTGTAAATATTATTTTGTTTGATTCTGGGTTCACAAGAGAAATTATAGTAGGCTTTTGCATCTATTGGTTAAAGGAGAAGTGTGTGTGTGTGTGTGTGTGTGTTTAGGAACAGAACAATTATGATAAACCATTTTGAAATTGCAACTCTTTCATTTAAATGCTGAAGATGATGTTGAAAGGGCGATTTGAATTACAGATCTTGCGCTAGCAACGGCAGGTTAAAAATTGCCTGCGAGCAGAACTCAGTCACTGAAATCACACACAGTACTTGCGCAAAAGGCCTCGTTAGCATTCATCCGTCATTTTGAAAGTCGCGTATTGATGGAGCGGCTGGGAGGATGGCTTAGAGGTTTGCATTCTCGCCTCTAAGCTGTGTAGCCTGGGCTCGAATCTTGGCCCAGCTATAAGCTGTCATCCCAGTGTTTCACAGGCAGAGTCATTCATCAATGTGTATACATCCCTCAGGTGGACGTCCATCGGATGGATGTTAAATGAGTGTCCTGTATGCCGGCATTATTTGGTGGATGTTAAAGATCCACGAAGTGCAGGCAAGCTATTACTGGCACCATGGCCAAATTCCAATTTCCTGCCCTAGCCTCTGCTGGGAAGGCAATGGCAAACCACCATAATCCTTGCCAATAAACTGCTTCGGCAGCACTGACGCTTTGTAACAGAGGTACATCAGAATCAAAATAGATGGAGGTACAGAAAAAAATTCAATAGTCATCTTCAATAACTCATGTCATCTTCAAGCCTCCTTGTTTCCTAAAATTTTCTTTATAATTAAGTGTACTTGTTCCAAAATTATACACTAAGTATGACATAAATATGACAAAAGGACTAAAACGCAATGGCACAAGTAAATGGTGTACAAAATGGTTTCCGGAAGCACTGTCGCTGTAAGATGAGGTGCAGGACATGTTTGAGATAAGTACAAGCAAAATAAAATACAATTAGTCTACAATTGGTATTAGTTTTGCTGATTGGCAAGCAACAGAAAAAGTACTGTCACGTCAGAGGCTCACTAAAGTGATTGCCTCTGTGCCAGATATCTCATGAATGCTTCCACTGATTTCCAAAATAGGTCTAGGTACTACACTACTATAGTGTATACTATATAGTATGTACTATATAGTATGTACTATATAGTGCACTGCGTTCAGTTATTCCAGCTTACAGTTACCGTTCCCCAAGGATCATTCAATAAAAAACATACTTGGCTGCAGAACACACATGAGAGGCAACAGGCAGGAAAATGAGTCTTAAAATGACAATGAGGTTTATTATAAAAAGTACAGGGAAGAGGGTAGACGAGATGCTATCATGAATGATATGGATCAAGTTAGTGGTCAACGGACACAGATAGGGGTAGGCATGATAGGTTTGAATGGGTTTGAATCTCAACCCAGCTATAAACTGTCACCCTGGTGTTTTGTATACAGAGTGATACATCAGTGTGTGCCATCCGAGGGATGTTAAGCCGGAGGTCTGTCTGTGGCTCCGTGCACAGGTCGTTGTCGGACTTTAAAGATCCCACAGTGTCATTCGTGAAGAGTAGGTGAGGTATCACCAGCACCATAGACAAATTACATATTCTTGTCAAAATCAACTTCAGTCGAACATCAGGTCTGGCCAGCCGGTTCGTGAAAGACTTGACCCAAAACATTGCTCGGTTAACCCCATAATAAGTTGGGAATAATTGGGCCTGTGTAGTAGTAGTAGTAGTGGTGGTGGTGGTGGTGGTGGTGGCGGCGGTGGCGGCGGCGGCTTAATTTGTAATTGATTACTAGGTCAACATTGGGCATTACATATGCAGGATAACTCATACAGGGATAAAAGGGCAAGTCATAATTTATGAAAACAATCCAAGCACAGACATTGCGAGCAGAATGAAGTTGAGACAGTGAAGGGCAATGTCACGTTTTCGACCAAGACCGTCAGCAGCAAGATTACTTGTCAGACTAAAAACTCCCATTTAGGTCAACCAACCTTTTCCTACCTAGGTACAGGGTGCACTCTACATGTAGTTGTTGTATTGTTGTTAGCTACTGGAAACACCTGACTGCTGACTCTTGAGACAAGATGAACTAAAATAATAACTCCATAACGATTTTGTCAGGAGTATTTGGGATCCACACGAATAGAACCAGGTGAGCATTGAAAAGCCATAATGTCATGAATGAATTTGTGATGTAATTGAGTAATTGAGCCTCATTGGTGGTGTTAGTTCTGAGACGGAGTTTTTGTTGGTATAATTCCACGTTAAATCACCCCATAAATAAATGGACGCCCGACCAGACACGAAAAATGAAAAACTTGTCTGGCTTAATGGGAATTAACGCGATATTTGCGAGAAGTTCAGCCATTATACAACGAATACCTCAATGGTCCATGATGCTGCATACTTGCATTCATTAGGAATTTCATTGAAGAATAAGCATTCTGAGTATTGCGCTGCAATACATGTCCCCTACCGGCAGTCTGTCGTCCGGAAAACTGTTGGGGAAATTACCAAGGGTTATTTACCCACAGGTTCTGAATCGTTCCCAATCGCTAATTACCTCAGGACGGGCTCACCTGTGATTCGCACTCGGGACTTCGATTTATACACCTTGCAGACAGGTCAGCAGAAGCACGAGAAAATAAGTTGTTGATAAAGAACCTTTCGAGTCGCTAAATATCAGTAATTTATTATATTTTCCGGTTCACGATCAATGATTGATGTGTATATATATATGTTTCTCGGCTTGGCTCCACCCCTCCCGAAAGCGCGCGCTGTGTCGCGCTTTTGACGTTCGCGAGACGAGGCTGAGGGCGCGCGGTGCGGCTTGAGGAGAACTCTAGAATAAACAAGATATCCATTTTTATTTATTTAATATTTTCGTTTAATTAACGATATCTGCCAAACCACGTGCCCTATCGCAAATTCCAAAAGGACATTTTAGTGGACTGACATGCTGAACAGATCTGTGAAGTTTCCCCTCGATTGGATCAAAAATGAGGGAGCGGCTCGGTTTTAAAGGTTCATGCTTAAAAACATCATAACTCTGAAACCATGTGACACATGACGTCATGCTCGTTGACTTTTTTGTTCGTCATGGGTATGCAATTCTGCCTGCAAAGTTTGGCCTCGATCTGTTCAGCCGTTGCAGAGAAAAAGGGGTTTTCGTGTTTTCACGAAAAACAATATGGCGGCCGAATCACGTGACCTGTGACGTCATAATTACCATTAAAATATTCTACAGACCGAGTCCCCCCTACGGTGAAAACTTTATCTCAATCGGTCCTATTATTGCAGAGAAAATCTTTTTTAAAGGAAATTAAAACTTAAAATGGCACTGAGTTAAGGATCATCAGAATTATCAGAATTCCCAAAGTTGAAAGTGCCATAACTTTGTCAAAAATGATCGACACGTCGTGAAGTTCGAACTTGATCTGTAAGTTATCATGAGGAAACCATGTGCCAAGTTTGAAATCATTAGCATTAAGCGTTTAGAAAAAAAAGTCCGGAAAACTGTTCTTTGTGTGACGGACTGACGGACTGACGGACTGACAGACGGAGGGACGGCGTGCAAACCTATAGTCCCCTCCGGTGTACACCGGTAGGGGACTAATAATGATGAAGAACCAGGTGCATAGCTTAATGTTTGGTGTCAGCTACAAGACAAAACTATGAAGCATCTGAAAATGCAAAGCCCGTCCACGTCTGTTCATATTTAGATGTGTTCTTCTTCCGTATGCTCAATATTACGAAAACAGTTTAAAATATATATAAGATTAAAATTGATGATTTTATGCAGCCTTGACCTTTGAGCTTTAGATTAAAAAAAAAAATCAGCTTCTCGCATTTGATTGGTGAACCAATTTTGTGACCCAATATGCAGATTCTTAAAATTTCAGGTCAATTGGACAAAAATTGATGATTTTATACAACCTTGTCCTTTGAACTTTTGAACAAAAAAAAATAAACAATCAGCTTCTAGTTTTTGATTGGTGAGCCAATTCAGTGACCCAATATGCAAATTCTTAAAATTTCACGTCAATCGGATGAAAATTAACGATTTTATTTGACGCAGACCTTTGACCTTTTAACCAAATTATTAATTTGCCGTTTCCATGTTCTCATAATAAAGCTTTTTTGAAAATCTGATGACAAAGCTCAAATGGTAAATTAAAATTTCAGGTCAATTGGATGAAAATTGATGATTTTTGTGATGCTGACCTTTGACCTTTTGACAAAATTATTAATTTGCCTTCTCTGTATTATCATAACACTAATTTATGCAATTTATGCTTGGGTGAAAATTTGATGACAATAGCTCGAATGGTAAAAACGTTATGGCCTGGACACGCGTGCGCACACACACACACACACACACACACACACACACACACACATTTAGGTGATTGCAAAAGGTTGTCTTCTGCTGCACAGGGGATGGGCTAATAAGCTTGACTAAATTACATCACTATCTTGTACAATAACATGAGGTGTACAAGTATGATTAAGTCCATCCAGTACTGGTTCTATTGTAAGTGATGCAGGATGTGCAGGAAATTACTTGCTGTCCCACAGATTCCACTATCCACTCAAAGCAGGTTTGTAGAATATCTTTGCAATTGCTTGCTAGTGGAGTGAAATATAATCCCATGAAACTTTCTTGAACAACTTGAAGAATTATTTTTTTTCGACTTTCATTTTATCTTTGTTATTGACATCCTTGCAGTCAGGTACAGTTGTGTGTTCCTTACCAATCAGAGGGGTTTTTTCCCTTTAGAAATAGTCTCACTAGCGGATTTAGAGTTGTGTCTTTGCAAGACCGGATATATTAGGAGCTACAGTATCTCTGTATCACAAACACAGATAAGGGTGTGAGTTGAGAGAGGAGGATAAATTGAGAAAAATAAAATTCAGAAAGGGTGGCGAGAGAATAAAAATGAAATTGGAAAAAGAATAGGCATAAGAGCAAGAGAGATAGACAGGCAGGTAAGCTTGTAAAGAATGTATGTTTGGGAAGGGATGAAATTCAGTCGTACTTTGTTTATGTAATACGTAGCTAGCCCCTTATATGACCTCACCCTGGCCTCTGCAGGACTGCACATCAGGCTCCGGAGACTTTCGAGCGCAGCAGTGTTCGGCACATAATGATGTGCAGCATGGTGGTGGCCTGCATGAGTGGCTGTCTGTTCATGATGACCCCACCTCGCCCTGCTCTCTTCGCTGCCGGGCACGTGGTTCAGGCATCATTGTTGAGCTGGCGCCAAAGGTTCTGGATGGCACACGCTGCTACCCAGGGTCCCTCGACATGTGCATCAGTGGTATCTGCCAGGTATGGTGTACTTTAGGTAAGAGTCTAAAAAAACAATTTTTTGCATCAAAGTACTCTAAACATTTCACAATATAACTGTGTACAGCAGCATCGAAAAGTGAAAAATTAGTGTTCATATTATACATTGTTTTGCACTCTTTGTTACACTCTGAAGACCAAGACAGCTTAATGTTGTTCTTTTACTTCTAAGATTTGTTTGTTTCAACTGGTTCATGAATCTTTCTCCTTTACCTTTCATCCCCCAATGCTTCATGTGTAGAGTATGCTTTGCACTGGAGGATTATGTCGTTCTCTAATACCCGGCTCTGTTCATTTAATCTTCTCTGATTCGTCTGGAACCTAGTCGGCATTGGTTGTGGAACAGGTGACACCTTTTTAGCTTTTAGCTTCTAGTTTTGGTGTTGAGCTATGTGCTGAGCTCTTCACCAAAAGGGAACCTCCTCTTCCTGTGAGGCAGGGATCCTCTTCCTCCCTGAAGAAGTTGCAGTCATTATCATTTTCAACACACATTTCGGCTTCTCGGTGTGATCTTTTTCAGATCGCCATTTCACCATGACTTTTAACCGGCATGGGTATGATGTAAATGAAGCATAAATGCTCCTTCCTATCTAAAGGGCAATTTCGCCTATATATATTGTTACGGTCCGCGGATTAGATGTTATTTTACCGAGCGGAGGTATAACCGCGGCCGAACAGTTGTTCCCCGACTAAACCCGATTCACCCAAACGTTGGCCGTATCGCGCCACAGATACTCAATCTGGAAAACGCTAAACTAAAGCGACCGAATGCAAAGAGGAAGAAGAAGACGTACAGAAGAGTAACGGGGTTTATTATGTACACGTAAGCAAAAAGGAGCAGTCACGATTATGTACAGGGACATGAGACGCAGGTGACACAGTGCAAATTATTAACTTATCTAACAGGCTTACTTAATACCCAGGACAGAACAAACGAAGACACAGACTCACGCGGGGAATGATGATAGGAATTGGCTGGAAGGAGAGGAAAGTCCACTGGGCCCGGCAGCACGATTCGCACGTTCTGCAGCCGCCGTTCCTTCGCGGCCCTGCTCCGAACTGCCGTCCAGGCCCCAAATGGCTGGCGAGCGTTGTGGCTGCTGGGGACGCTGCTGCTGCTGCTGCCATAGACGCTGCCGCTGGCGAGCAAGGTGACGAATAGCAGGCTTTGTGCTTCCCTGGATGATCTTCTGCTTTTGGAACCTCACAACTCAGCCCTGCTCTGACGACCCAGCTCTTTCCTTTCCACCTCACCACGCAGCTCAGCTAAGCCTTTCAGCTCCTCTCTTGGACTCATCTCTCCCTGGGGAACGCCCCCGCGGCGGGTTATATAGGCCCCGCCCCTCAACCTTTGCGAACCTCCCCCAAACGCTCTTCCTCCGCCCTCTCAAACTAAACCCCTCGTGCTCGGTTGGTTGTTCGGGGCTGGCTCACTCCTCCCCTCTATGACGAGGTGGAGACACGCCCTTCTCCTCCGACCCTGCCTCGTGGTCAATGGCGGCAATTGGAGGGGATGTAATTGGCAATGGCAATTGAGGCCTGGCAATGACAAAAGGGGAATGGAGGTTTTGGGAATGGGAATGAAGGGAATCTACCTCTTTTACTCGGTGCAATGGAGTGTCATGTTAATGGACGACAAGGCCTTACCCTAAAACACATAATAAGATATAAGCTACTGAACAAGGGTTTTATCGTGTCCTGCAATGTGGTGTTTATGGAATAACTACCGAGACGCCCTTTGACCTTTACACTACGGAGGTATTTACAAGGATCATGCCATTTACAAAGGGTGATCTTTACAACAATTTACACTACAACGACAAAAAAACAAAAAACATTCTCATATCCGCAACAATATATATATATATATATATATATATATATAGTTATATACGTATATATATATATATATATATATATATATATATATATATATATATATATATATATATATATATATATATATATATATATATATATATATATATAGTCATGTCCGCAGCTAGTTATCACCAGCCTTGGACGGATGAACCGAATCAGCTTTAACTCCCGAGGCGATCTCCCAATCTGGCGGTTATGACACGCGTGGGCTGGAGAACCACGAAGTGTTTATCTTCACGAAACACACGGGTTTATTCCAAAACCCAACCAACAACACGAAAATGAAAATGTAACAATGATTTATAAGAAAATATGGCACGGAATGAAAATAACGAAAATAAATGCTGAGGTAAAAATGCTAAATTTAGGTACCTCCATACTGACATAAACATGCGCACAGGGTAAATTGATAAAATAAAAATTCCCTTCCGGCACTTAGCTGGCTCCAATATGGATTCTCTGGTAAGTTTGGTGGCTGTCGAAGCCCGCAGCCACCAGCGGAAAGCCTGGCAAAGATGGCGGCAACGTCAAACGCCGAGTGTACCCGGTACGGAAGCGAGTGGCGTAGACGGCCATCTTTCTCTCTGGTCTCTCAAAGTTTCCTCTCCTTTTTGTTTTATGAGATAACACCCTCCTCCTGAGGAAGGACAGCACGGCCTCCAGCCGACCAGCACCGGCAGCACCAGCCTCTTCACGGTAACCACACAAAAACGCTCTCCTCAAAGGACACCACAAAAATGCCAAAAGCTCCTTCACCAGCAAGAACCAATTGCACTTGAAGTGTGTGGGGTGGGGAGACGTGTCTCTCCCCCACGTCATCGGCTGCATCAATCGGGAGCCATGGCCTGCCGGCCCTGTCGATCCTAGGATCCTGGGTTCAAATCCCAGTCGATCGCTGAATTAACGCCAGGGGGGTTGCAGCCTGTCATCTTTCCGAGGTCAGCAAATTGAGTACCAGTTCAATGGTAATTCCCTGTGTGTCGCAAGAGGTGACTAACAGGGTTGGTGGCAGGAAGGGCATCCAGCCATAAAACATTGCTTCAGAAATGGGACCAAGGTGCCCAAAAAAGGCCAACCCCCTCTCTGTGGGGGAAAAATGGCCTCTAAAGGCAGTTCATCCCGTGTATTATGAACATTTAAACACAACCTTAAGCTACATTTTCCCTACTTAGTGCATTGAAATACTCCTTCACGTCACACAGTCCATACTATTTCCTATTCAATTCTACCTTTTCTACAGTATTCTCTTACCTACGCCCATAAACGTAACAATACATATACATATACATATCTATATATATAATCTCCGCAGGTGATCCTGTCTGTCTGTCTGTCTGTCTGTCCGGGGGAGTGGCTACACCCGGCTGGGAGGGGCTTCAAAAACAAATATCCACCATTTTGTTGACTCGCATAGCTTTGAGGCCTCTTTTGTAAGGCCAGTGGTGTCTTGCTCTCTCTCACAGTTTTATTTCAACTCTAATTCGATATCTCATTTAATTTTTCACAGGTAACATGGTTTTAGACTCGGTTGAAAAAAAAACGGGAATAAAATCCGATGAAAGTTACCGTTTTTAGAACAAAATGCATTTTCAAAGGCCTGTAACATAACGGCCATTCATTGAGTCACCCTCACAATTTTATCTCGATTCGAATTCACCATCCAATTTCATTTTTATTGATGGTTTTAGACTCGGTTTCAGCAATAATTGAGAAAATAAACGCACACAATTTCCTATCAGGAAATTGCCGAGATATATTAAATAATCACGGCTTTTTACGACTCGATATATCTTACACCGCCCAAGATGACACAGACAGGAAAATGCCGAGATATCTACAGACTTGGCATCTAATATGGAATATTTTTTTTGTGGGGGTGAACTTACTTTTCAAGATGACTTAGAACCAAAAGTTCATTGGAATTATGTTGAAATTATTCTAGATTTTGTTAATGTGACCTTTAAAAGAAACTAAAACCACATTTGACATTTCGAAGCAAATAAATTGATCCTTGAAAGTGATGTAAACTGATATCGGACTCAATTCACGGACAGTACTGTGTTAAACTTCTGTATGTTTTCCAGAAGTATCTCTTTATTTTGCACATTAAACAGAAAATTTTTCAACAAAAACAAAAGCTAAATTATGACTGGGATTACGGACAGTAAAGTTACAGTTCAGTACTTCGTGTAACCCCCACGAGCATTCAGGAGAGCACGTACACGTTGAGGCATGCTGTTCACGAGATTTGCCAAGGTTTGGACAGGAATCGCTTGCAATGCAGTGACAATAGCCTGCTGCAATTCATGCACAGAGGCAGGCTGCTGGTCCAAGTTGTCGAATTGACGCATTAATTCTGCCCACAAGTTCTCTATCGGATTCATATCCGGGGACCTGGCAGGCTCCTCCATATGCTCTACACCACGGTCAGCAAGAAAGTGTTGGATCATGCGAGCACGATGAGGCCGTGCATTGTCATCCCGGAAGACAAAGTTTCCTCGAAAGGCTGCACGAGCAAATGGAAGCAATGTTTCTTCCAGAATGACCCTGTACTTGAACTGGTTCAGGTTTCCATTCAGAACAACCAGGTCAGTTTTGCCCCCTGCATGAAAAGCAGCCCAAACGGTCACCCCACCACCTCCAGCTTGGACTCTTGGCACTATACAATCTTCGTTGTGGGCTTCATGCACTTGTCTGCGCACTCGGACGCGGCCATCTTGACGATAGACCAGAAATCTAGACTCATCACTGAAGGTCACGTGATTCCAGTGTCCTGGCTGCCATTGACGGTGCTCTCTGGCCCACTGCAATCGGCGCTGGCTGTGTTGTCTGGTCAGGCGTGGCTTTCTCAGGGGACGCCTGGCATGATAGCCTGCTTGAACCAGTCGTTGGTTGACTAGCCTTCTGGATACAGGCACATTTGTCAGTTGCTGCCACTCAGCCCTAAGCCGATTAGCTGACTTGGTACGGCCATTGCAGACTAACCAGTGCAGCTGGCGATCATCTCTCCTTGTGGTTCTGCATGGACGTCCTGGCCTCGGTATTGGAGTAGGGACACCCCTCTGAGCATTTCGTTTCAGGATCTTTGACACCTGACCTTGAGTGATGCCATACTGCCGAGCAATAGCACGCTGTTTCATGCCAGAATTTCGTAAAGCCACCACTCCATGACAAACAGCATTGTCAAGTTGACGGACCATCTCCAGAGGAAGCGGCAATAACTTTTGTAGACGTGCAGCAGTTGTTTTCCACTAATACAGAACGCAACAACCCTTATATACCCGATTGTGAAGCCAATCGTCAAATGTACCTGTCCTTACATTTTGTCACGCCCCCTGTGATATAATCCTGTTATTGACTTCTTGCTGCGAAAGACAATCAGTGACATGGTTCTTTCAACAAAAACATCACCGAAGGGTAAAAGAAACTCACCAGATTGATATACTGAGTTCAGAAAGTAAACCCAAGTCAAGAAAAAAATATATATTCCATATTAAATGCCAAGTCTGTATATATATCCGATGACACGGCTTTATCTGGACTCTAATTCACCATCACAGTCGCTGGGATGGTTCAAGTCTCAGGTTCAGCTAAAGTTGAGAAAATCGGCGACATGTATTCCAACAGCTGTTTTGAATGTGTTGACTGTTATGTGGGCATGGGGAAGGAGAGAAGGGAATGAGAGAGAGGAATGAGAGAGGGGAATGAGCTAGGAAAGGAGAGAGGGAAAGGAGAGAGGGAAAGGAGAGAGGGAAAGGAGAGAGGGGAAGGAGAGAGGGGAAGGAGAGAGGGGAAGGAGAGAGGGGAAGGAGAGAGGAGAATGAGTGGAAAGAACGTTCCCAGGACTTTGTTATTTATATTATTACTTAGTAAAAGTACAGCGAGTGAATACTGAAGTACGGGATCGAACCAAAGTCAAATTATATATTTTCATATTCCTGGGGTGTATGGGGGGGGGGGGGGGGAAGCTAGCTAGGAGGCTGAGTGGGGGGAGGAGACTGGGGGTGGGGAGGAGAGAGAGGAGACTGGTGGGGGGGGGGGGAGGAGACTGGGGGGTGGAGAGGAGACTGGGGTGGGGGAGGAGACTGGGGAGGAAAGAAGAGGAGACTGGGGGGGGGGGAGGAGTGGAGACTGGGGGGGGGGGGGAGACTGGGGGAGGGAGAGGAGATTGGGGGAGGGGGAGGAGATGGGGGGAGGAGACTGGGGGGGGAGACTGGGGGGAGAGGAAACTGGGGGTGGGGGTGGAGACTGGGGGGGGAGAGGAGACTGGAGGGGGGTGGGAGAGGAGAGGATACTGGGGGAGGAGAGGATACTGGGGGAGGAGGAGAGGAGACTGGGGTAGGAGGAGAGGAGACTGGGGGAGGGGGAGAGGAGACCGAGGGAGGGGAGAGTAGACTGGGGGAAGGGGAGAGGAGTGAGGAGGAATTGGAAAGGAATGAGGGGGGAGGAGTAAAGCGACCCACTCCTCCCCCCCCCCCCTCCCCCCCCCCCTGGTGCATGTGTGTGACCCACTCTCTGGTGCAGTGTGCGTGATGTGGGAGAGATGGGGCGGGAGGGAGAGGATTTGAGCTCTTGAAGTCACATTTTACATGAGATGTAATGACACAGTTCAAACTGTATTTCCCATGTGCACACACATGCATTCACATTTTATCAGAAGTAAATATATTGTGTAGATTACATCATTTGTGGATCTGATAAATTGGCAGTGACCATTTTTGTAAAACTGAATGTGCAACAACTAAATGAAGATATCCAAATGTCACACACGTCCATGCCCATAGGATTCCCACGGGTGACCCCACGAGTCTATATTATAAAACAGGAGTGTCTGTCTGTCTGTCCGTCCCCAAACTACTCCCTCAGTTTTGGGGCTAGCCCCGCCAAACCTCCTGTGGAACATTTTTGTGTCCCAGCGGATGTTGTAAGGTAGGTAGGAGGTTTCAAAAATTCCTCAGTAAAATTATGATTTTGAAATTAACTCGATACGAACCTTCGGTGAATCTGGAAGTGGACAGATGACGGCAATGAGCTGGTTTGATAATATCCCAATACAACCGTCATTTAAAACAGTATTCTGTTAAAGTATCAAGTTATGATTGGAATGACGTGTGGAATTTAGTGAATACAATTACAATTTTGAATTCGTCATTGTATTCACCCAACCGTATGGAACTACTTCACATCTGGATTTCAATATTTGTTTATATCACGAATGTTGATGAAAGTTTATTTTTTATATTAATGCTATTTAATTTGTGATTGAAGTTATGCTGTTTGGAATGAAAATATAGATATTGAGTTCAAGTGAATGACGAAATGCCGTGACATTCGCGGATCGCCATATGCAGATTCGCCATTGACTGGGTAGTGGGTATGGAACCATTCAAACGGGTACGTTTTCATGGAAGCCCTTCACAAACCTGCTGTCCATGCTTGATGTTCGACTACAGGTGGCACAGGAATGTGGAATTTATTGGTTCATGGTTTGCCATTTTGTCTTTTTTTAACCTAAGTCTTTCACGAACCTGCTGTCCATGTCTGACGTGCGACTGAAGGTGCTACAGGAATGTGGAATTTATTGGTTTCATGCTTTAGCATTCACTGTTTCCACATTGTTTGTTTGCTTTCGGCTCCCCATCTGTGCATAGCATGGGTACCTAGCTAATATATATATTGCCGAGATATATTATCCGATGACACGGATTATATACATATATATATATATACAGACTTGGCATTTAATATGGAATTTTTTTTTTTTCTTGACTCGGGTTTACTTTCTTAACTCAGTATATCAATCTGGTGAGTTTCTTTTACACTTTGGTGATTTATTTGTTAAAAGAACAATGTCACTGATTGTCTGTCGCAGCAAGAAGTCAACAACAGGATTATATCACAGGTGGCGTGGCAAAATGTACCGACAGGTGCATTTGATGATTGGCTTCACAGTCGGGTATACAAGGGTTGTTGCATTCTGTATTAGTCGAAAACAACTGCTGCAAGTCTCCAAAACTTATTGCCGCTTCCTCTGGAGATGGTCCGTCAACTCGACAATGCTGTTTGTCATGGAGTGGTGGCTTTACGAAATTACGGCATGAAACCGTGCTATTGCTCGGCAGTATGGCATCACTCAAGGTCAGGTGTCAAAGATCCTGAAACGAAATGCTCAGAGGGGTGTCCCTACTCCAATACCGAGGCCAGGACGTCCCCGCATAACCACAAGGAGAGATGATCGCCAGCTGCACCGGTTAGTCCGCAATGGCCGTACCAAGTCAGCTAATTGGCTTAGGGCTGAGTGGCAGCAACTGACAAATGTGCCTGTATCCAGAAGGCTAGTCAACCAACGACTGGTTCGAGCAGCCGATCATGCCAGGCATCCCCTGAGAACGCTACGCCTGACCAGACAACACCGCCAGCGCCGATTACAGTGGGCCAGAGAGCACCGTCAATGGCAGCCAGGACACTGGAATCACGTGATCTTCAGTGACGAGTCTAGATTTCTGGTCTATCGTCAAGATGGCCGCGTCCGAGTGCGCAGACAAGTGCATGAAGCCTACAACAAAGATTGTATAGTGCCAAGAGTCCAAGCTGGAGGTGGTGGGGTGACCGTTTGGGCTGATTTTCATGCAGGGGGCAAAACTGACCTGGTTGTTCTGAATGGAAACCTGAACCAGTTCAAGTACAGGGCCATTCTGGAAGAAACATTGCTTCCATTTGCTCGTGCAGCCTTTCGAGGAAACTTTGCCTTCCAAGATGACAATGCACGGCCTCATCGTGCTCGCATGATCCAACACTTTCTTGCTGACCGTGGTGTAGAGCATATGGAGTGGCCTGCCATGTCCCCGGATATGAATTCGATAGAGAACTTGTGGGCGGAATTAACGCGTCAAATCGACCACTTGGACCAGCAGCCGACCTCTGTGCATGAATTGCAGCAGGCTATTGTCACTGCATGGCAAGCGATTCCTGTCCAAACCTTGGCAAATCTCGTGAACAGCATGCCTCAACGTGTACGTGCTCTCCTGAATGCTCGTGGGGGTTACACGAAGTACTGAACTGTAATTTTACTGTCCGTAATCCAGTCGTAATTTAACTTTTGTTTTTGTTAAAAAAAATTTTGGCTAATGTGCAAAATAAAGAGATACTTCTGGAAAACGTACAGAAGTTTAACACTACTGTCCATGAATTGAGTTCGATATCAGTTTATATCACTTTCAAGGATCAATTTATTTGTTTCGAAATGTCAAATGTGGTTTTTGTTTCTTTTAAAGGTGACATTAACAAAATCTAGAATAATTTCAACATAATTCCAATGAACTTTTGGTTCTAAGACATCTTGAAAAGTAAGTTCACCCCCACAAAAAAAAAATTCCATATTAAATGCTAAGTCTGTGTACATATATATATATATATATATATATATATATATATATATATATATATATATATATATATATATATACAGTGAAACCTTGACTTACGAGTGCACCAACTTACGAGTTTTCCGAGATACGAGCCTTCGCTCGGGCGGTTTATTGCTTTGAGATGCGAGCCGAGATCTGAGTTACGAGCTTACGCCACCTGCCACCAGGTGGGTTCCGGTCACGTGGTTATCTTGCCGTGCAAGCATCTCTGCCGTATATCGCTGCTGCTTTGTTTTCGCATTTTGGTTATTTTGGAGCTTACGCCACCCGCCACCAGGTGGGTTCCGGTCACGTGGTTATCTTGCCGTGCAAGCATCTCTGCCGTATATCGCTGCTGCTTTGTTTTCGCATTTTGGTTATTTTGGAAAATTTCTTAGTTTTAACCATGGGTCCTAAGAAATTGAGTGCCAAGGGCAGTACTGAGAAGAAGAAGAGGATGATGTGCTTGGATATAAAACACGCAATCGTCGAAAAACATGAGCGAGGTGTGCGTGTTGTCGACTTGGTGAGGCAGTACGATCGTAGTACTTCTACGATATGTACGATTTTGAAGCAGAAGGAGTCGATAAAGGCTATAACGCCAGCCAAGGGCGTTACGATTATTTCAAAGCTCCGGACCTCTATCCATGAAGAGATGGAGAAGTTGTTGTTTGTGTGGTTGACGGAGAAGCAGCTCGCAGGAGATACCGTGACCGAGAACATCATGTGTGAGAAGGCCCGAGACATTTACGGGGATTTGGTGCAGCAGGCGGCGGCGGGAACATCAACGGACAAGGCATCGGAAGTCATTCAAAGAACTGATAGAAGCCGAACGATACATCCCCCAGCAAATCTTCAACTGTGACGAGACAGGGCTCTTCTGGAAAAAGATGCCGAGGAGGACGTATATAACGGCAGAGGAGAAGAGCATGCCAGGCCACAACTTGTTCAGAGTGCCGGCGATAGCTCGCCTTCTCTTTGTGGAAAACACGGTGAGATCCTTAACATCCAACAACTAATGGGACGCAAACGGGGCGCCCAGTTTAGCGGTACACACATTGATGAATCACCCTGCCTGTGATTCACCCATGACAGGTTATAGCTGGGTCGGGATTCAAACCCAGGCTGGACAGTTTAGAGTCAAGTGTGCGTACCTCCAGTCCAGGCCATCCTGCCAACTTGTATTCTGCATACAGGTGAAATATAAAGCGCGAGATATTTTTATATATACTGTATATTTAAAAAAAAATTGGTGTGGTTTTTGGCGGGCTGGAACGGATTAATAGCATTTCAATGCATTTTAACGGGGAAATTTAATTTGAGAAACGAGCAAATTGAGTTACGAGCTCGGTCACAGAACGAATTAAACTCGTAAGTCAAGGTTTCACTGTATATATATATATATATATATATATATATATATATATATATATATATATATATATATATATATGTATATATATATATATATATATATATATATATATGTATATATATATATATATATATATATATATATATATATATATATATATATATTTGTCTAAGGAAGCACACGAACCCAATGACATGACACTGACGTCATGCACATAAATGTTTACGCATGCACATATATAAGCTCATTTGTTTTTCATTGGTCACAAATTCTTGCGATTACACAAAATAGTTTCAAAACTGGAGCTTCTGTTTTATTAGAGTTTAATTTCGGGTTTTATTGGAGTTCAACATTGTTCATCCTTGCTGAGTTTGATTCTAATGTTTTATTTTGGTTGGCTCTCCCTGTTGGACTCTCTTCGACAAGCTGCTAGCTTTCAGAAGCTGCAAACGGCCGCTGAAAACAGTCACAACAGCTCACTTTGTGAAGAAACAAAAGTTATGAATATGAGCCAAAAAGTTTTGTTACACCACATAATTGTTTTGAAACATATCTCATTATATCGACTCAATCCTGTGTGTATTATTAATATAAGGACTTGTCGGACTGGACTGTAATTGTATGGGTTTTCAGGCACTTTTTATGAATACATACCTTGGAATTGTTTGCCTGTGTCCATTCAATCGCAAAGGTCTATTCAATGTAATGATTCACCACCATATACATTATGTAATCCCTTGGGATGGCATATAAATGGTATAGAATGGTATAGATGGTATAATGATATAGATGGTATAGAAGTATGCACACTCGCCCTTAAGCTGTCTAGCCTGAATTTGAATCTCGGTCCAGCTATAAACTCTTATCCCAGTATTTCACAGGCAGGGTGATTCATCAACGTGTGGGCCGTCTCTCGGATGTACGTTGGACACCTTGGATGGGTGCCTCGGATGAAAATTCTTTCATTTAATTCAGATGACAAAAAGGTGAAACTTGATGAAAAATCAGAAAAATCCTTAAAAACAGTAAGTTCCCTGTTTGGAATGATTTTCAATTTTGTCGGATGGACGCCTCGGATGGGCTTCCTGTCTGCCAGCATTAGTTGGTGGTCGTTAAATATCCAATGGTGTCCTTTGCGAGGAGTAGGCGAGCTATCCACCGACACCATGGCCAAATCCTAAATTCCTGCCCTAACTTACAGAGGGCATTGCAACAGTGGCACAGCCGTGCCCTCCGCCAATGATGCTACTCCACAGCCTTGTGCTGCACATGAAAGAAGAAGATTATGTCAACCCTTACACTGGCTCACGATTATTATTTTTGGACTCTCATTAACCTTGTTCATCCATTCCCAGTGATCTCCATCTGTTCCTCACATCAGCTTGTTTTTCTTTATTCTAATGGTTAATCATTCACCTTCCTTCATTCAGCCTTTTTAAGGGCATACAAAACAGAATAAAATTTTCTAACAGGAGGAGATTAAACTGTGCCATTTCAAATTAGTAGGTCAGATCATGTACAGCACCCTTGAAAATGTTATTCTTGGACGTTTGTGAAGATAATGCAAAATCACCTGGGGTATGCCTTTCAAGAGACAGTACTGCTACAGCACCTGCCCTTCCCTCAGAGAACTATACTAATCAGACTATGTTGGCCAAGCATGTTTAAAATGGAAAGGTAGTGACAGATACACACACACACACACACACACACACACACACGCTTCTCCAAGATATGACATCACCATCAACAATGTGGCAACACCATCAACAATGACCTCATTGTGACCCCTAGTGGGCTTCTACAGCGTTTGCCACACCCTTAATGGTGTGGTCATTTTGTCACAGACAGGTGTGAACAAGTTTCACTCTTGTTGGGGATCATCAGTACAACATAGTGCCCTCTATTATACTACATTGGAGGCTGTTGGCTAAGGAGAAGGCTTTTTGAGTGACTGGTAGAGTGAGTGGCAAAGTGCATTGACAAGTGGCAAAGTGTCTGTGAATGGGATGATGTTGGGCTGGAGGATTAAGTAGTGAGGTACTCTAGGGATCAGTACTGGGACCATTATCTTCTATCTTCTATATATATAAAAGAAAGTTTTTGTTTGTTTGTTTGTCTGCACGTGCTAATCTCCTGAACGGTGAAAGATAGGAGGAAACCTCTGATACAAAAAATGTCGGGATGGGCCCCGGGAAGGTTATAGGCTAGGTGGCGAGGCTGGGCCCATTTCGCAATTAAAAGCTGAGCTGAATTATAGTAGTCAATCTTCTACGGCTGTGAGTAAAAGCTGAATTATAGTAGTCAATCTTCTACGGCTGCGAGTAAAAGCTGAATTATAGTAGTGAATGCATTCTAAAAGAACCAAAAATGTCAGGACGGGCCCCGGGAAGGTTATAGGCTAGGTGGTGAGGCCGGTTGAGGCCGCCTCGGCCAGGCTGGGCCCATTTCGCAATTAAAAGCTGAGCTGAATTATAGTAGTCAATCTTCTACGGCTGCGAGTAAAAGCTGAATTATAGTAGTGAATGCATTCTAAAAGAACCAAAAATGTCAGGACGGGCCCCGGGAAGGTTATAGGCTAGGTGGTGAGGCCGGTTGAGGCCGCCTCGGCCAGGCTGGGCCCATTTCGCAATTAAAAGCTGAGCTGAATTATAGTAGTCAATCTTCTACGGCTGCGAGTAAAAGCTGAATTATAGTAGTGAATGCATTCTAAAAGAACCAAAAATGTCAGGACGGGCCCCGGGAAGGTTATAGGCTAGGTGGTGAGGCCGGTTGAGGCCGCCTCGGCCAGGCTGGGCCCATTTCGCAATTAAAAGCTGAGCTGAATTATAGTAGTAAATCTTCTACGGCCATGAGTAAAAGCTGAATTATAGTAGTAAATTCATTCAAAAAGAACCAAAAATGTCGGGACGGGCCCTGGGAAGGTTATAGGCGAGGTGGCGAGGCCGGTCGAGGCCGGGCTGGGCCCATTTCGCAATTAAAAGCTGAGCTGAATTATAGTAGTCAATCTTCTATGGCCGTGAGTAAAAGCTGAATTATAGTAGTAAATTCATTCAAAAAGAACCCGGGCAACGCCGGGTGCTTTCGGCTATTTATTCATAATTACATTAACATTAACGATTTTGACAGTGGGGTGAAGAGTACACTTTCCAGCTCGACTAAGCTCTGATAAGCTGCCTGAAGGAGACAGGACTTTATATATTAGAAAGGAGGTGATTACGATGGGATCTGGTAAAAAAAAGTTTAGGATAATGAAGGGTATAGATAGGATAAGTGTGGAAAAGTTTTTCAGTCGTATAGGCAATGATAGGACCAGGCCATACCTTGAGAGTGAAGAAGAGGTGAGTTATGAAGACATTAAGGCAATGGTCTTTCACTCAGAAAGTATAGTTAATGCCTGAAATAGTCTTCCTGGAAAGGTAGCGGCAGCAGAAAGAGTAGATATGTTTAAATTTGAATTGGATAGCTACCTCGAAACAATGGGGTTTGAGAGGTATGTGGGTATTCCAATAGGGATATAATCTATTGCTGTTTTCCACATGTGGTATATGTACCAGTTCCTCTATGAGCCTTACAATCCACTTTTTAAAAATTGCTTTCTTATTTATTTTTCTACAATAATTTTACTGTATCTAACTTCCTTATTTATGTAAAGACTCCTTCCTCCAGTCGCCTTTGTCAGAGTGTAAAATATACTTTTTGGCATTAAGTTTACGGGTACATTGAATACAACAGTGGGTTGCATTTTGTACGATCAGGCTGTGGGCTGTGATCGACGGCTGGGCAGCCGAGCAAGAGAAGATAACTGTGGTGTCTGCAATGGGGACGGCTCTTCATGTCGCCTTGTACGAGACCAGTACAGGCCCCAACCGGGTGTTAACAAACGTGAGTCCTGTTTTGTTGTTCCTCGCTCTGTCATCAAGTCTAAACTCCTGGGCATACAGAAAATATATCTCAATCTTGTGATTTTGTGTTTTTTTCCCAAATAGAAAAGGTCTTTTCTTGGTGTTCCTTGTCAAGTTATGAAACCCAAAAAGTATATGAAAATTATGTGGCGATAAAAAGGGTTAGTCTCTGTCGAAGTTTGAGAGGCTGATGTAAGAATTTTGGTTCCAATCTTAGAAACAGCTTGCATTTGGGCTCAGCCATCACCGAACCGAATATAAATATATGCTACAAGCCAACATCTTCATTGCAGTATCCCTTCCTTGCTAATTTATCACACAGCTGGATACCATGCTGTAGTGTTCCAGGCATAACTAGAAATTGCTTGTTCAGGACGAAGAGTTGCTCCGTAGTGTGCTCACAGTATCCAAAACAAGGGTTTTTGCAATCCCCGAATGCTGTGGGCATTACTGAAATGCATTGTTGGTTTGTGTGATTTACTCCACTGTTGTTTTTGCTTGAATCCACCTGTTTGCTTTTAGAGCTCTTTTTTAACTCTTTAAAAATATACTTGAATTGGTTTAAAATGTCACTGCTGAACCTGCAACATGCTAGTTGGACAGTTGCTGACAGACTAACATCAATCATATCTGGCCAAGAGCCCAGAAACTAGGCCTTACGGCAAGTTCCGTGCGATGCTGGAATGGAACCGTAACAAAAGCCAGAACCCTTAAGCTTCCACACGCATCCACATTATCTTGGGACCACACGTGCATACACACGCACGCAATGGACTCACGCACGTGCACACAAACACTGCCACAGACACAGGCACATACTGCACTTATACTCAGACACACACAAAATGTTTGTCAAAAATTGTGACAAACAATCGCTATTAGGTATTGAATAAGTACAGCTATCCCTAATGTGTTGATTCAACATGTAAAATATATTATAACAATACAAATTATACAATAACCTCTACTTAACTTTGTTTTAATAACAAACCATGAAATAGTTGTAATCCTCAAGTGCCAACTTCAGTAGAATAAATCAACCGCTGTGAGAAGCAAGGATAAGCTCATGTTTCTGGCGTTAGCCCTTCGTCTGAGCAAAAGAGAGGGTTAATGATTCGCCTTGCTGCCAACAGCGGTTAGCATACCTCAATAAACGTCTGTGCTGTTGATTTCATCCATTGTTATACCTGTTCTCCAGCGCAGATCAACACAAGACATCACCAGCAAGATGAGTTTTCTATTCAAACTGACATATTTTTTTGTAACTGATTGGCTGATTTTCCAATTATCTTCAATTGTTCAGGATAAATTCCACTGTAACACACACACACACACACACACACACACACACACACACTGACACACACCTCCAACACACAAAAGGAGGTGGATACTTTAAGGCCTTGTAGGTCTACATTCCACCTTCTGAAATCCCCATATGTACATAAGAACCGACACACACCATTTTTATTTTTCATAAATATATTCCTCACAAGGATTGCAATCATTTGATGAACAGTAATAATGCGGCTACTCCTAAATCATTACATTAGCATTTTAAAGAATGTTGTGAATTATAGTAATACGTGGCTTTCAAAATGGCGTGTGAATGCTAAATGAGGCCTTTTGCACATGCGCTGTGTGTGTTTACACTTTTTTGGTTCGGCTTGCTTAAGGCACAATGTGCTTGCTAGGGCACTCTTAACCTGCCATTACTAGTGCAAATCTGTGATTCAAATAGTCTTTTAAACATAATTTTCAGCATTTATAAGAGTGGAAATTTCAACATTTAATTATAATTGATCTGTTCCTGAATGCAAATTGGATACATGAGAAATATTCGTGGATGCTAGGCATCGGTTTCTTTTCATTTCCTGTTCATACAATTAGCTAGCGGCGACCATGATAATAACACACACACTTCTCCTTTCACCAATAGATGCAAAAATCGAGTGTAATTTATTGTGGCCTCAGAACCAAACAAAAAATATATACTTGCATTGCTATATATACATAATAAATATTGTTACGTTTCTTAGAACCTTCACTTTGTAAATTTAGTATAAAAATTTCCTATGTACATTTCCCCTTTAATTGGCTGTTAATTGAAATGAGTGCACCGTAGCTAGTCCATGTACAAGCACGTAGGCCACCATATACCCTTCTAAATAGTTATTTCCTTATTATGTGTATTAGTTTAAGGCTGTGTTTCCCATTAATTGACTGCATTGCACCGAATGACATAAGATAGGTCCCCTTCAAGGATTGCATTTGCCAGCCAAACTCTCCCTCTCTGTGCAAAACCGCTGGACAAGCGTGGGGTGCGCACCCTCTCAACTGGCCCTGGTTTGGAAGCAGCTTTCGCCGTCATAGTGAATATGTGCTCCGTGCTCTGTTTGGACAAGAAGGGCGGGGTCGCTGAGAAGAGACAAGCCCATGGCTAGCCACGGGGGGCGGGGCTGTTCACCTCCATGCCCAAGTAAGTCTACAAGCCCGTGGCTTGCCACGGGGGGCGGGGCTGTTCACCTTCATGCCCAAGTAAGGCTACAAGCCCGTGGCTCGCCACAGGGGGGGTGGGGCTGTTCACCTCCGTGCCCAAGTAAGGCTACAAGCCCGTGGCTCGCCACGGGGGGCGGGGCTGTTCACCTCCATGCCCAAGTAAGGCTACAAGACCGTGGCATTGCCATATAAGGCCACCAAAACAGAGCATGGGGGCGGTACCCAAACGGCCGAGGGCGTGTCACGACCCCGCTTGATATATGCATGCGACCAATCGCGCAAGTAGAGGACATGCGAGAGGACATGCTACTTGGCTGGTATGAGAACTGGTATGAGAGCGGGGTGCGTGCTGCTGAGCTGGGTTTGAGGCTGGAGCTGGGTTCGAGGTACTGGAGAGGAGAATCCCAGTGTTACCGACAGAGAGAGAGAGAGAGTCATGGGTCGGAACGGAACCTCGCCAGATGAACGAACCTCCTGCCATTCCTGTCATCATCCCCGTGTAAGTCTGACTGTCGTCTGTTCGTCCGTGTTGTCCTGGGGTTTACGTGAGACTGTATAGGTAAGCTAGAAATTGCTCTGTGTCCTTCTGATCATTCCATTTCCCTGTAAATTGCATTTCATTTCTTTTCTGCTTTGGTTGTGTGTAAATAATTAATAAATCCTGTTCTTCCTTACTCTGCCTTCTTTCCTTCACATCCGTTCGTCCTTGTCTTTTCCATCATTGAATACCTGTGGCACGATTTGGCCAACGAATAAGAATCGCGTCTTGTTTTTGTTAATGGTTCGAGCCGCGGCTGCTAATCCGCTCGGCAAATAACATCTTGTCCGCGGTCTCGAACGAGGTTGCTCACCTGCCTCTCTGGAGGGAGCTGGGCAGCTTCAGGACTCACGTCGGTCAGTCGCAGACAAGGGGATTAATTCCCCCTTGGTAAGGGGAAAAAGGGGCCGACGTTGAGATCCGCAACAATATATACTCCACTCCCTTCCTCACAAACATGATTAATAAATATCATCATTTTAAACGTATGCTGTGTATTGACGAGCCCCACATATGACCTTCACATTGGTGTTAATAAGCACAAAATTTAGTTAGAGCGCACTATCTACGAACCGGCCTTTCCAAAATTCGGCCTTTCCCGGGCCCACATCGTCGAGAGTTTTTGCAGTACGGACAGCAAGCTATCAACTTTTTGGACGAGTTGATCGAGAAGTTTTCCAACTGTATTGCTGTGCAGATGCACACCTCTTTCTCGCATACCCCCATTATCTACCTACTCCCAAGCACAAGCACACCTCCTTCTAACCGATTGTTCTTCACCGCGTCCTTTATGTGTCATAATCTCCCTCTATATTGCTCCTCTACCCTCCAGTTGGTGTTTCCCTCCTCCCACTCTTTCTACTGTTCCACCTCCACGAACCTTGACTTTGTATCTATATATACTGTATGTATAATAGGTATATGTGGGAAAATTACACACCCAGATCGGGAATCAAACCCATGTCCTCTGGTGAACAGTATCGGTGCTCTATCTGGGCTGCCCCACTGAGTACGTAATTCGCCCACATGTAGAATTGCCACTCTCTTTTTCCACCCCTGCTTCCGGGGTACTCTCTGCCAAACCATAGGAGCAACAACGGCCTGTCCAGGAGAAGGTTTCACCCAGAGCACTGGTACGGTTCACCAGAGGACCTGGGTTCGATTTCCGGTCTGGGTGGGTAATTTTCCCACATATACCTATTAGTTATTTACAATCCCATGGGGTTTAACCAGGCTGTATTGTCCAAATGTTGAGTATCAAGGTGAGTATACAGTGCATACCATTTTTGAGGTCTTTGGTATGACTGGGTCAGAATCAAACCGCTAATGTTCCAGACTTGGTGCGGATGCTCTTAGCAATATGTCACCGAGTCTGGTAATAGTAACTCATTGCGTAATGTCTGGTAATCCATCGATTAACTGTCCACCAAGTTTCTCTGAATCCATCAATAATTTCTTGAGATATTGTGCTATATTTCGTTGTTGGCCCTATCTCTCAATGGTGAAGAATCACTTTTTTAAAATTCTAGTATCCAGATCCAGATGTTCACCAAAATCTTTTTTTTTTTAAATCATTTCGTCCTTGTCACACACCAAACCTGCCCACCAAGTTTCGTCTGAATCCGTCCACAACCTTTTAAGATATCCTGCTCACTGATAAACTGACTAGGGGTGAAAACATATAACCTCTGTTCATCTTGGTTGGGAGAGGTTATAAATTGTGTTCCATTACTTTTGGTAGAATAGTACAATCATACTCGATTACATGACGGGAAATGCATCCTTCATCTCGTTCTTTTGTGAAAATTTCACACAAAAATATAATGAAGCAATGTTTTTGCTGCTAAATATTTCATGAGGTTGTCACAAGCAAAGGAGATTTTATTCAATATTCTGTGATCTCATGAGGATAATTTCACCACACTACTTGTGTGTGATTATGTAAATCAAGCCATGATATCAGCATATGGTCATAGGCCGTGATGGAAACCAGTAACAAGTGGAGTAACAACTGGCAGTTTGCAAACTCCTGTGAGTCCATGACCACGTTAATTGAGGTCCATGAACCAGATCGAACGTGTAGTTTTTTTTCTATATAAAGCTCAGCCTTGTGGAAGGCCTACATCACAGAACTAATCATCATGAGAATTATAGTATAGGGGTTGAGGGATGGGAGGCGAGAAGGAAGTGGTGGGGGAGAGAGAGAAGGAAGACACAGAGTTGGTGACGATCTGGAAACAAGTTCAATCACAACTAGAACGGCACTCAGTAGTAGTCAGGTTCACTATGTTTTTTCGTTCAAAATTTTGGTAGATTAGCAAAACTATACATTTTTGGAATATTCAGAGCATGAGGAATCCAAAAATTAATGTTTACATTTGCGTAGACACCTTTGCGAAAATGACACTCAGGACGGTGATGAAGATCTGTAAAAGCATATTCCTGAACGGTATAGACCTCGTAGATCCTGTGTATAGGACTTATAGTTCAATCTGATACTACCTATAACTTCCTATAACAACCTATAACTTCAAAGGACTTGCAATATCATGTATTATGTAATACAGTTATATCACAAATATAAAGACAATGGTTTTCAATTACCTTTGTTTGTTGCTTTTCTATAATCCTGAGCACTATTTTGAGGCCTTTATTGGATTCCTTGACCCAGAAAACATAGGATTAGCATATTTAATTAAGTCTCTAGGTTGACTAGAAGCCGAGATCGCGCAAAATATGTATTTTATGGCGGCCATTTTCAAAATCCAAAATGGCGGCCATGCAGGTGTCTGTGCAAATGCCAACATTGATTTTCAGATTCTCCATGCTCTGAGGATTCCAAAAATGTACAGGTTTGCTAATCCCAAAATTTTGAAAGAAATTATATTTGTTAACATAGTGAACCTGACTATAGAGAGCATACCTGGTTGGCCATATCAATCAATGGTGAAGAATCACTTAAAAATATAAATAATTCTCATATCCGAATCCATATTTAGACCTTCACCCAAATCGAATCGTTCCTTCCTCGTCACACACACAAACCTGTCCACCAAGTTTCGTCCAAATCCGTCCACAACTTTTTGAGATATCCTGCTATGTGTAGTTTTTGTTCCTATCTCCCAATGGTGAAGAATCACTTAAAAATCATAATAGCCGGATCGGAATCTGGATCTTCACTAAAATATAATCATTTTGTCCTTATCACATACACTACATCTCTGCCAAATTTCGTCCGAATCCGTCGACAACTTTTTGAGATATCTTGTTCACAAACGGACAAACGGACAGACAGGGGTGAAAACATAACCTCCATCCACCTTTGGTGGTGGAGGTAACAAGAAAGGGGCTGAAAGAACAGGAAGGGGAAACCAGGGATCAGAGAGCAATGGAAAAAGTAAATGAAAGGTGGTGGAGGGAGAGGGGATAAATCACAATAACCTGCAAAATAAGTGGTGGGCTTGGGGAGGGTTAATGATGGTTAAAATATCATGATTATGGAAAGATGATGACCTGAAGGTTTGTGAGCTATCCAGGAATGAGACATAAATGAAGGGAGGAAGAAGAAGCAGTATGGGGTATGATAATTAGAGTACAAAGGGATATGAAATATTTTGAGTTGATTTTAATTTTAAATGATTCTGAAGGAAGGAGGAGCTAAATCTAAGATGGGAGAGAAAAGAAGAATGAGATGTGAGAATGATTGAGTTAATAAATGAGCCAGAAAGAAAGGAACTATATAGTGACTTCAGTTTTGTTTTTTAGTTTAAACTGTTCGATAGATTAAACATTATAATTTACTGAAACAAAAGAAAAAGATTGAAAATTAATGCTGATCACTGTTCAACTCCACTCATTTGTTCCTCTTTTTTCCCTGCCTGTGGAACCAACCAACTTCCACATCCTCTTCAATCTCATTCCCCCCTCCAGGTTTTCAAGACAGGTGTTCACCACCATCTCAGATCGTCCCTAATCCAAAACTATGATCTTTTTTACCCTCGAGCATTAGCCCCACCCAAATCCCTCCTCCTTCCGAATTTTCCAGTTTTCCCTCGATGGAGTTTCCTTCGGTATACATCCTTTTTACCCTATGTATCTGAAGTGGTGGTATCCATCTTGTCCACCACATGTATGCGTGTTTTGCATCCTGTTATTAGTCCCCTACCGGTGTACACTGGAGGGGACTATAGGTTTGCACGCCGTCCCTCCGTCTGTCAATCCGTCAGTCTGTCAGTCCGTCAGTCCGTCACGCAAAGAACAGTTTTCCGGACGTTTTGTCTAAACGCTTAATGCTAATGATTTCAAACTTGGCACATGGTTTCCTCATGATAAGTTACAGATCGAGTTTGAACTTCACGACGTTTCGATCATTTTTGACAACGTTATGGCACTTTGAACTTTGGGAATTTGATAATTCTGATGATCCTTAACTCAGTGCCATTTTAAGTTTTAATTTCCTTTAAAAACCAATTTCTCTGCAATAATAGGACCGATTGAGATCAAATTTTCACCGTAGGGGGGACTCGGTCTGTAGAATATTTTAATGGTAATTATGACGTCACAGGTCACGTGGTTCGGCCGCCATATTGTTTTTCATGAAAACACAAAAAACCCTTTTTCTCTGCAACGGCTGAACAGATCGAGGCCAAGCTTTGCAGGCAGAGTCGCATACCCATGACGAACAAAAAAGTCAGTAAGCATGACATCATGCGTCACATGGTTTCAGAGTTATGACGTTTTTAAGCATGAACATTTAAAACTGAGCTCCTCCGTCATTTTTGATCCAATCGAGGGGAAACTTCACAGATCTGTTGAACACTAAAATGTCCTTTTGGAATTTGCGATAGGGCACGTGGTTTGGCAGATATCGTTAATTAAACGAAAATATTTTTAAAAATGGATATCTCTTGTTTATTCGAGAGTTCTCCTCAAACCGCACCGCGCGCCCTCAGCCTCCTCCCGCGAACGTCAAAAGCGCGACACAGCGCGCGCTTTCGGGAGGGGCGGAGCCAAGCTGAGCAACATTTATATATACACATCGATCATTGATCGTGAACCGGAAAATATAATAAATTACTGATATTTAGCGACTCGAAAGGTTCTTTATCAACAACTTATTTTCTCGTGCTTCTGCTGACCTGTCTGCAAGGTGTATAAATCGAAGTCCCAAGTGTGAATCACATGTGAGCCTGTCCTGAGGTAATTAGCAATTGGGAACGATTCAGAACCTGTGGGTAAATAACCCTTGGTAATTTCCCCAACAGTTTTCCGGACGACAGACTGCCGGTAGGGGACATGTATTGCAGCGCAATACTCAGAATGCTTGTTGTCCTTTACTTCCTGATTTATTCAGTGTACTAGCTCTTCCACGAGCCTCAATTCTGCTGTCTTGAGAAATAAGAACATGGGCGGGGTCTATGAGTGGCAAATTTGATTGGTCATAATGACGTGAAACGCCATCATATTTTGTCCAAGTACGGCTAAACGAAAGGGTTTTGAAAGTGCCAAAAGGGTGATTTGTGTTCTACAGTGTTCAGGTATATCATTCAATTCAAATTAGAACTGCACTCTTCGACGTCACGAAGTCGACTGATATGCCTCCACCCACATTATTACATCATTATAATACTTGTATAAAGTTTGATTTAAATCCATTCAGCTGTGCCAAAGTTAGCACATTTTTACCTGACATGACCTCTGACTTTTGACCTATTGACCCCAAAATTTAATCAGTTCATGTTTACATCATTATACATACCTGTAACAAGTTTTAATTTAAGTCCCGTCAGCTGTTCACAAGTTCTCACATTTTTACCTGACATGACCTCTGACCTTTGCCCTTTGACCTCGGGACCCCCAAAGTCTAATCAGTTAATCTTTACGTCATTTTACATATCTGTACCAAGTTTTAATTAGATCCCTTTAGCCATTTCCAAGTTATAGACCTATTACAGACTTTGACGTATGACCCCAAAATCTAATCACTTAATCTTTACAACATTATACATAACTGTACTACGTTTGAATTAGATCACTTCAGCTGTTCTCATGTTATAGACCTATTACAGACTTTGACCTCTTGACCCCAAAATATAATCAGTTCATCTTTACATCATTCTACATAAGTGTACCAAATTTGGTCAGAATCCCATCACTGGTTCACAAGTTATCATGGTAACAGTATTTTTACCTAGCATTACCTCTGACCTTTGACCTTTGACCTCGTGACCCCAAAATCTAATCAATTAATCTTTACCTCATTATACATACCTGCACCAAGTTTGACTAAGATCCCTTTAGCCGTTCTCAAGTTATCGCGGTAACGAAAACCTATCATGGACGGACGGATGGACAGACGGCCGGACAGCCAGACGGACAACCTGAAAACATAATGCCTCCGTCGACTTCATTGGCAGAGGCAAAATAACATAAAAAATTTAGAGGCTGCAAAAAAAAAGAAATTCCGGAAGTTTGCTACCATTGATGCAGTCAGTGTCTTATACACCACCTTATTTAACACAATACATTAGATATTCATGCCTGTTGTTTGTGTCCTTTATGACATCCTTAAAAACAGTAAGTTTCCTGTTTGGAATGATTTTAAATTTTGTTAGACTGGCAGACAGAGTAAAAATATTATCTCAATCTCTGCACATGCACGATCAGGACAAATTCACAGGCAAAATACTGCTAAACTCCAGGTTTGTTTTCCGATTCGTGTTCAAAATATAACATTCATTTGAAATTAAGTTGTTCCTCGGTCTTAAAGAAAAAAAACTGACGCACCAGTCATATTCTACCCACATGATGAATGTCGGGGACAGCTCGGGGAGCTAAGATTCATGGGAAACTTTGTTTGACAGACATAAGTGAACCAATTGCTTCACCTTGCTTTTGCTTCACGTGTATGGGGTAATATGTTTTATAAACACCTTTGACTACACTTTCCACATTAATCACATTTGTAACTAAAAGGGTTTTGAGAATAACAGGAAATATTTTCTTTCACAGCGGAAGACACAGTTATTGTTATTCCCCATGGAAGCCGACACGTCAAAATTACCCTAAAAGGGCCTGATGACTTGCGTGAGTACATCATGGAATTATAGCACTTCATTAATCAGTACATTAATGATTATAATTCTACTTTATCAGAAAACAGCAGTGGTACTTTATATTTGTTCCAATTGTTTTTTTTGTCTTTTTCCCCCTTTTGTTGTAAACTTTTCACACTTTTTTGTAGATCACACAAGACTACATAAAAGATCTCTCCTCTTCAATAGATTTCCTCTGTATATGCCTCCATTTCCTGACAAATTATATTTATCCTTATCTGTATATCTATCTTATATGCCTTTCTCTTTCTGTCTACGATACACTTATTGCTGCATGCCACTGCTCTTTGTAATGTCTTCCAATGTCTTCCAAATAACAAATGAGACAACTCTAAACCTTCTATGCATTAGTCCTTTCCACCTTTCCTCCTGTAGTTCAATGGTTCATTTGTGGAACCAATGGCATTCATAATTTTGCACTTCATCGGAAGAGGAGCATTGTGTTGTAATGCATGCAAAACGTGACTTATTGTGATGTCTGATCAGGTTGATGCATCATCACTGGCATCTTGATGAAGTTGAGTTGCATTTCTTATTTCTAAATGGACGTGTCTTCTATTCTCTATGGGAAGGGTCACTTTTGATGCCCCATTTGAGGGTTATCAACTGTCCAACCAATCTGCTTGCATTTTGCTCGCAATCTGATGACTAAAACTGGCTATAGGCAGGGAGGCAGTGACCTCATAGGAAGGGCAAGACAACTGCAGGGACTTGAAATCAAATGAACATCAAATCAAATGAAATCAAATGGACTTGAAATCAAATATCGGTATTGTTGTAAGAACCTTAGCGAACTGTTTTCCAAATTTTTGTCAAACACTTTTGCTTTCAAGTCTCCCCACTGGGCATTATCCCCTCTGAAATTTGAATTTTCACTATTTTTTCAAAGTTTAGGCCAAAATAACTCATGTGGCTCGGCTCCAAAAATCACTCAAATAAACATTTTTTGGATAAAACTTGATGAGATCAACGAGAATCAAGCAAAATATTTTGGTATCCCTGGATTTTGGATTTTGGAAGTTACATTTGTCATGCATTGCAGCATTGCTTATTTCCACTTTGGTGAGTTTAAAGAACTACTGTACATAGTCCTAACCATACTGGTGTTTTTCTTCAATTTTGTATTATCTGGGCTTAGATATAGAATAACAAGTGACAGGGCTTCCAGTGGTACTTGCTTGGAGCTGTGGGGTTATGAACTTGTGTGTGGAACTTCGATTTCTTTGTTACGATGACACATTTCAAACTACCAAAACCTCACCTAGTTACATTTTTTAAACTACAAACTGATAGAAAACACAAAAAATAGATTACCATGGTACTCCTACTGAAATTGAACAACAAATTTCAGTTCTTGTGACATGCATATGACTACGCAAAAAATAAAGGATCGTAAACATTGTTAAAGTTTCATGCAGAACGAATGTGGTTGGTCAACAACTGCTATAGAAACTACACATCACAAATTTCAATAATCATCAAATTTAAAGTTGTTGCGTCTGTGAACTGGAACGAGGAGCGAGATTTTCCACATGATGTTCTTCCATTCGCTATTTTTGGGGAAAGGTCACTTGAAGGTGTTTGGTCCAGCAGGATGCATTTCACCTGTGCTCCATCATCTAAGATGTTTAAACTTCTCCAGGGTACATTTCAATGCCATACGACACCTTCACCGAGTCACCAACTTGTATACGCAGCTGAGCTGGAACCTTTTGGACACCACTCTCACCTCTTTTACCACTCTCACCACACAGAATTCTGTACTTTGGTAAATGAGACCTCTATCTTGCTTGGGGTGTTGGGTACAAAGTTGTGTGCTTTCCTGGAGCCGGTGTTAGCTAGGGAATCTTAATACCTAGCATTAAGGAGAGGGTGAATTTCTTCAACCTTTTCTTGAGACAAGAATTGCCCACACACCAATTACATGTCCTTTCACACATTCATACAGCTGGTAAGCAGTTCATAACCTCTCACCTCCACACACAAGTTCATAACCCCTCATAACCCCTCGAAGCAAGTGCCACTGGAAGCACACCTTGTCACTTTTTATTCAAGACACAAAATCTCAGTGGACCAGAAAACCCCCAAGTGAATTTTTCTAGCAAAATCTGAGAGGGTCGGGCAACGACTCCAGTTGTTTTGGTATGGAATGACTCCAGAACGAAATATCCCGAATTGCCAAGTTTTAACACCCTAAAAATTAGAATGTGTCCACATGACCAGTCAATATGTTACACTCTCCACTTCATACAGATATCCGGACAAAAACTCTACAGGGTCATCTCGGGGAGCTAAGCTTCATGGGAAATGGCTCCTATGAGGTGGAGAACAGTTCTGCAGTGCTTCAGATTTTTCCCACGCGGAAGGTGCTCACCATTGCCGGGCCAATCCGTGCTGACTTTACCATCTTGGTATGACTGATCTCATCTCGCTGTTGAGAATGAACATTGCTTTTGTAAAATAAAATAAATATCTGTCTTTCAATCAGTGCATTAAAAAAAAAAAACACACCTTTAGAGGCCATTTTTCCCCGCAAAGTGGGGGTTGGCCTTTTTCGGGGACCGTGGTTGTTGTTTTTTGGTCCACTTTTTGAAGCAATGTTTTACGGCCGGATGCCCTTCCTGCCGCCAACCCTTTTTGTCGCCTTTTACGACAAGCAGGGAATTACCAGTGAACTGGTACTCAATAGTGAACTCATACTCAAAAGTGAACAGTGCATATCGGGACAAAAATCTAAAGGAGAAATATTCATTTGTGTATCATGTTGTTACATTGCCTGTGTGCAGGTCAAAGATACAGCTCCAGGAGAAAGTGTGGTTCTTTTCCTGTTCTACCAGCCAATTCCTCATCGCTGGAGGCGAACAGACTTTTTTCCTTGCTCAAGTACCTGTGGTGGAGGTGAGAAGAGATGCCTTTTGAAAAACGCATTTCCTTTGCAGTTTTTTTTAACATGGAGTTTGACACTTTTTGAACTATTGGGCAACAGAGAGTGGGAGATCATACCCAGACAATTGAGCTGAGGGGAACAGTTAACCAAGGGACATAAATCAGGAAAGGGATAAGCAAGCACACAGCAGAGTAACTGGGGACATTTACAAGATATTACATCTTAGGGATTATGGAAGAGGGCAGAAGGGAAAAATCAGTGATAAAGGATGGGAGATAACATGGGGAAATGATGGAACATGATAGATGGGAGACAGCATTATAGAAATCTACAGGGTGTCCACAAAGTCGCGCATCATAGGAAATTATTTAATTAATTATTCATCATAGGAAATTAAATTATTTAGTTCAACAATTAGCCCGGATATGTTGAAGAACATTCAGAGAAACCTGCTTTTCCATTTACAAACATGTTTTTAGATTGGTGGGACACATTTCGAACAACTGATGAAGCCAACCATACAAATAAATGTTTTGCCTATGATGCGCGGCTTTGTGAACACCCTGTAGTAGTTGTGGGTGACCTTGATGGACTGGAGCACATAATGATTGATGCATTTGATTCATATATAATTGATTTATATTAATTTAGTTGCAAGATGTTTCATTATTTTCTTACATTACATATGTTCATGTTGTAAAGTAATTTTGAATGCCCCTGATTACGCAGGTTACCAGCTGACGTCTGCTGAGTGTGTAGATGTGCGAAGCAGGCTTGTTGTGTCAGACCATTACTGCAACTACTACCCAGAGAATAAGAAACCCAAACCCAAACTACGGGAATGCAGCTTCGATCTGTGCCCTGCAAGGTTAGAGGTTTTCTGAGTTTATTTTGTTCTGACTTGCAACAGGTTTGGCCCATTTGTATCATTGAAGATTGATCAGAAAGTAAAGTCAAAAAATATTTGATATTACAGAACTGGAGTAAGCAATAGCTTGTGACATATAAAACTAAAGTTAGCTTTATTTTACATGGAATGGTGAAGCATTTATCCCATAGTTACACCAGGTAATTCTGTTGTATTATCCCACACTTTTTCAAACAAATGGGGTGAGGGGGACATTGTAATCGGCTCTGTCTGTCTGTCTCTCTGTCCATCACGCTATATCCTCCTAAACTTTTGGGAAAAACTTCATTAAACTTGGTAGTTATGATCACCACATGGCAAGAAGGTGCAAGAGCATTGTCCATTTTGGCTCTGGCCCCTGGGGTGGGGTCAAATGGTCAAATACCGAAAAATGCAATTACGGGCACATTTGAAACATAGTTAAACAAGAAAGAGCAATCAGAGATTGCAGACCCTCACCAGGACGTGTTTTTAGTGGTTTTTATGGCTTTTGTGTTGAAACAAATATGGTGGTCGAACCACTTGACCGATGATGTCATCATTATTTATTTTTTTCTCCACCAATTTATCCCTAGATGATGCTCAACAAATATCATCTTGATCGGATGAATAAAATTATGACGTCATAATGGGGGCACCTATGACATCATAAACATATTTTATTCCCCATGGAGAGTTCTTTACAATGAGCCATGTCTCAATTTTCTTTATGCCGCGCTTTCGGAGATATAGAAGTGCAAAGTTTTTTGGTTTTTCCAAGATGGCGCCAGTACCACGTGACATATGACGTCATAATTATTTTTAAAATTATACTGGTGGAGGTGCACCTATGGTGAAAATTTTCTGTCAATCTGACCAACGGTTGCAGAGAAAATCATATTTAGGCAGTGCGGACAAACAAACAAATAGACAAACAAACAGACTCAAATGCAATACCATCTCCTCTGTCGAGGGTAATGAAACCTTGTATGTGCAATCAACATTGGGGGATGGATGAAATATGTAACGATTTTTGGGATTTGAACCCTAGTTCATGCCCCAGTCTGTGGGGACTTGGGGTCACAAGGGTCAAAACAGGGAAATTTTTTAAGGTAAAATTTGATATTGCGTCATTCTTGGTGGAACGTCTTTCAACTTTGCTTTAGGTGAGAAGCATGGGGATTTGCGATGACACGTCATCGACTTGGCTCTAGTATTTTCTTTGTTATCCACTGACAGATCCAAGTGACATGTGAATGATTCTTTTTGCCAATAGGTTTTAAATCTCTCCCAAATTCTCATGTTTTACAGTCACTTTTCCTAACTTTCACTTTTCCTAACTTTCACTTTTCTTACCTCTTCCTTCTTCGTATAGAACTTTGAAATTTTGCTTATTAATGAAAAGCACAATATAGGAAATGGATTGATTGATATCTATTCATATTTATTTGATTGATATCTGGTATCTTTTTCTAATTGATTGAATGATTAATTTATGCAAAGGCATTTTTTAAGTACAGTCCAAAACTAGAAGGGCACTCTTCAACGTCACGACGTCAACTATAAGTTATAAGTCAACTAAAAGTTATAAGTCTATAAGTTATCACATTTTGACACGACCTTTGACCTTTGACCTCTTGATGCCATAATCCAATCAGTTCATCTTTGCATCATATATACTTATACCAAGTTTGTTAAAATTACCATCACCGGTTCACAAGTTATTGCTTTTTTCAATAATTTGGTCCCTTCAGCCATTCTCAAGTTGTCATGGTAACAAAAAACTATCATGGACGGACAAACTGAAAACATAAATGCCTCCGGCGACTTCATCGGTGGAGGCATAGGAACATGCAAAAGTCATTGGATATAAAATGAAATCTTTAGGGAAGATGGGCTTAAATTTCTCAACAAAATGATGTGTGACCTTTTTTCCAGTAAGCATCTCATCCTCTAATCTCTGTACGAACTAGAGCAATAGAATGAACACACCTCATTTGAAGGAAATATAAACCAAGCTATTTCTTGTGTTACTGTTTGTTGTTAACATCAGTCTGTGATTAATCTTTTTTTCCTTCTTTTTGGTTTAAACCCATGTTTTTGCCAGTGGCACCATAATTTTTTTCAAATGTACCCTCCTCTTTAAATAGTGTTGGTTCTGCCGAAACAGTTTCTTGGCAAGGGTTATATGGGTGATTTGCCATTACCTTCCTATAAATTTGTCTGTGCTCTATCCTTTTAAATTCTGAACGTCAAGCAAGGAAGCAGGACTTTCCATTTTAAAAGTCCTTGGTATTACTCGGACTGGGTTCGCACCGCTGACCTCCAAGACTCAGAGTGAACTCTCTAACCATTACGCCGAGTCTTCTCTGGCACCATAATACCGTATCATAATTATTTCCAGAATGACAAGTTGTTTTCGAGTCAATATGAAGCTGTAAAGTACAAACCAATCACGCTGTACTTTCCCTACAGACACCGATGGTGTTTTTACAGACCAGTGTTTCTTAAAATCACAAAAAAAAATTCTGCAAACTGTTGTATTTTTTTTAACATGGTAATCAGTAGTAATGCGGCAGGAAGGGCATCCGGCCATAAAACATTGCTTCAAAAAGGGGGCCACGGTGCCCAAAAACGGCCAACCCCCGCTCTGTGGGGAAAAATGGCCTCTCAAGGCGGTTCTAATCAGTAGTAATGCATATCATTACACAGTGTGCTACATTATCTTCTACATCTATATAATTTAAAAAAAAAAAAAAAATTTTTTTTTAAAGCAATTACAAACCATTTCTTTTTTCTATTGTCTTCACCAAAGTTTCAATTTTTTAAAATTCCATCCATAACACCATCCACATTTCCACAATGGTACTTTACCAGTCTACCTATTTCCTAACACAAAATCCATTGTCGTCATGACAATGTTGTAACAGAATAACCCAGTAGAACTGAAGCCTAACGAATGGCAACGTTCTACTGGCATATGGTGTGCAACAAAATTTGGAATGAAAAATGCCCTACAATGAAAATAAAGAAATAGCCTGCTGTATTCTGTTTGCTAAGCATTCTGTGAAGCCTCAAAATCCGGGTATAACATGAGAGTGATGAATGATAACTTAATGTTCCGACATTCCGCATTCTCTGAGAAACCTTTCCGCACAGGTTGGAAGCCATGTTTGATTGCATTGTGATTGAGGTTTGGGTAGTGTGTTTTCAGGGTCTCACTCTGGCTCCTGACAAGCCCAATGGGAAGGGACGGTTTCTCGGGTGTTTGCCATGTACACTGGCCTAAGCCCAAAGCACGGATGCTCTGATTGCCGTGTACTGGCAGTTGGCTGCCCGTGGATCAGGCAGAGGGTGCCAAGGCCGCTTAGATTGCCACTGGCTAATACTCCTATTTTCACAGCAGATGTGCAACGCAGGGAAGTTTGCGAGATATACCAAGGCTAACGCAAAACATTTAGCTGTTCGTGAAACTTAACTTGAGCTTTAAAACTGTGGTGAGACCCGTGAGACCAAATAAAATTTTTAGCCTCCTACAATATAATTATCTATGTCAGGAGCAGCTGAGAGCAGCAGATTTAAGTAACTGCAGAAAGTGTGGCTGGGTCAATTGGCACCTTCTGTGAGTAGAGGGAAAGCTTTTTCTGCCTTAATTTCTGATATTTTTACCGAACCAATCAACCAAACTTTGCCATTACTGGAAAACGTTCAACATCCATGTGCCATAAAATAACATTTTATATGTGTTCAGCATACTTTGCCAGAGTTGTGGTGTATTTGGCCACGGGTCCTGGCAGGAATGTGTTGTTGCATTGTGCCGTTGTCCAATTCTGCACTGAATGAACTTGCACATGTCAACCTCGACCGCTGTTCATTCATTTGTGTCACATTTCGTTGGCAGTTATGGCTTCAAGAAGGTCATGCCCTATGATCACTTCCACCCTCTACCCAGGTAACAACAGCTCTTACCCTTCATCCTTGACATTTGTGTCCACTCATGTTACTGTCAGCAATTTTTTTTTGAAATCACTTTTGGTTTTGCAAAGAGATAAATATCCTTGGCTTTCTATGAAAACGTAAATTGTTCTTTTTTTACTTTTGCTTTCTATTTTCAAATTTAATTACCCACAATGCATCTTTGTGGTCAACAGAATGATTTTAAAAGATTAATAGCAAAAACTAAAATGATAATATGGAAGAGCTTGAAGTTAATGTAGATAGCGAAGAGGTACGATGTAGTTGCTGTCAGTGAAACTCTGTTTAATGAGGACAGTCAGTATTTGTAGGACAGGACTATAAGGCTACAAAATGTATCGGTGTGATAGGAAGTTAGGAGGTGGTGTGGCAATCTGGATGAAATAAAATATTGTATCGAGAGTAAGGAAACACATTAAGGAAGGAACTAATGTGGAAGATTCTGTGTGAATAGAGATTTTGTGATTTGTGATAGAATAGTAAGATATTGTAGGATGCGTCTATAAGGCTCCTGATATGAGGGAGGAGCAAGCGATAGGGATTCCTGAATAATCTAAAAGGCATGTGGAAAGGGAAGAGTGTTGATTGTTTATCAGGGATTTTAATTTGCCAGGTGTAGATTGGGTCCAGGAATGGGGAAAGAGTAGAGCTGAGGAGGATTTTCTGAATCAAATCCAGGATTGCATTTTAAAGCGTTTCGAGAAAACCCACAACGGGGAGTGCGGTGTTAAATAATTTTTAAGTAATGATACCAAAACGGTGGGGATGGTGGAGTTAGGAGAACAATTGAGGTAAAGTGAGAACAACATAGTGCCTGCAACTTTATTGTTGAAATGTGGTGCTGCGGGTCTTCTTATTCTTCTTTCTTGTTGCTGGAGTTCAGGGTAGAACGGCACGGCTGTTAGATTTCAGGAATGCAAGCTTTGAAGGTATGAGGAGAGAGTTAGGTGCTCTAGATTGGGAAAAGCTAATGAGTAGCCAGTCAGCATCAGAGAAATGGGAAACATTCAAGGAGCAATTATGTAGGGTGCAGAATAGGTACAGTGTATTCCAGTGAGGTGTGAATGTAGAGGCAGAAAGAAACCAAGATGGATGAGCAGGGAGGAATTCATTAAGTTCAAAATAACATATAACTAGTCCGACTCGCATTGGTACAGGAATAAACAGAGGCTAGTTAAGAAAATAACTTTGCAAACCTAAAGAGAGTATGAAAGGGATATGACTAAAGATGTTAAAGGTAACAGCAAGAAAGGAAAGGTTATGACAAATGTGGGCCCCTTGAGGAATAGCACAGGAGAATTGGGGGATGATGAAGGTGAGAAGGCAGGCTTGTTAAATAGTTGGGGTTTTTTTTGCTTCTGCATTTCCATGGGAACTTCCAATAACTGAGCATCCATCTCGGAGGTGAACAAGGGCTTCAGGAGGAGATCAAAATTGTAGTGGAGGAAGTAAAGAAACAGATAGGAAAAGTAAGGTATGATAAAGCCCCAGGGCTAGATAATATGCATCATACAATAATAAGTGTGAAGTTAAATGACATCTTTAAGAGCTCATTAAGCCTGGTGTTGACTTAACGGTAAAGGTAGTTTGCTTAAGATCTTAGGGTCCTGAGTTTGAGCCCCTGTGGTGCCGTTAAATAACACCCGGTGGGTTGACTCGGCCTGTCATCCTTCCGAGGTCAGCAAAATGAGTCCCGGCTTACTGGTAACACGGGCAACTGCATCAACGGCACAGCCAGAAAATAAAGCAACCAGCAGGCACAGGTGGCATCCGAGACATCAAACAATAACTCATTGCAATCAGGACAGGTACCGGAAGATTGGAGATGATCAAATGTAATACCGTTATTTAAGAAAGAATCCAGAGAAGAATCTGCAGCTGTAGACCCGTTAGTTTGACTTCAGTTGTGAGAAGGTGTTGAATTTATTAAGGAACAGACAGGGAGCCATTTGAATAATTTTAAACCAATTAAATCAAAAGAAAAACAAAATAATGCATTGGAGTCATCAGAAGGAACCTGAATAGGATTTGGGTTTCAGGTGCTACTCCTCTACCCTCAAATCCATCAAGGTGCAGCCATAGGAGCATGACAAAAACAATTTGCAAGAATATACAGCACAGATTTAAGGAAGGATTCTTACTAACCCACTGAAGGATTTACAGATTTACTGAAGGCATTTATATATGACAGTGACCGGCAGTAAAGGTAACAGGGTTTTAGGTTGTATTTGTAGGGGATAAATTATAAATCAAAAGAGGTAGTGTTAACTCAGTGCAGGAATTTCATTTGAAGGCCTAGCTAGACTAAGATATGTGGAGCGACTGAAAGACACAATACCTTTTTACATTAGAAAGAAGGTAATTGCAAGGGGATCCGATAGAGATGTTTAAGAACATAAAGGGTTTAGACAAAATAAGTGCAGAGAAGAGTTCTTCAATATAATTGATGCTGATAGGATCAGGGGTCACAGTTTCAGAATAAAGAGGAGCGTTAGGATGGTAAAGGGTCTTTCTTTCACTCAGATAGGGGGTCTTTCACTCAGAGAGTGGTGAATGTGTGGAATGGTCTCCTTGCAAAGGTAGTGACAGTAGAGTCACTCTATAGTTTTAAAATTGAGTTGGATAGGTATCTGAAAAAAATGGGAATGTTCTTTCATTAATACTTACTAGTTATCTGGATTATAACAACTTGTCCGAAATACCAAATGAAGGATGAAAATATTTGAGTACTCAATAAAAATTCATAGAAGATCGATAGGAAATTGAGGTTTAATTCATTTTTATTTACATTAATGCGAGACACGTATTAATGTCTAAAGACATCAATCACACGGAAGACACAGGCATTGGTAACCAATCATTGTACGTTTTAGGCCTAAATGATTTACAACAACATTAGTAGACTATGGACAAACATCTATGATCTACAGGGGATTTTAATCTGGCTCACTCTACATTACAAAACACGGGTTTAATCAAGAACACTGACTTTAGACTGCTATGCAATGCCCTTTATATTGTTGGAGACTGTATTTATGGCTATCAAGTCTGATAGAGACACTCAAAGCATTCAACACTACAGGGTACTCATTCAATCCTGTCGTTGTTGTGGTTTTTTCATTGCAAATAATGTCCTTAAAAAAACAAAAACCTGACGCTTTTTCTCCACATCACGGCCGCAGCTGGGACATGAGCCCTTGGACGTCTTGTTCCACTTCATGCGGAGGTGGCACACAAACACGCAGCGTGGCCTGTGTGGAGGAAGATTCACAGGGCCTACTAACACCCGTGGAGGAATGGAAGTGCACGTACGCCATGCGGCCTCCGGCTGTGCAGCCGTGCAAGCTTTTCGACTGCCCCAAGTGGATGTCGCAGGAGTGGTCCCCGGTAAGGAAGGCCTGCCGTTTCTCAGATTGCCCAGGGTTGTCCACAGTTTGATACTGCCTTCCAATGTGCTTATCACAATGCAGTGATCTATCGTTTGTACTGTGTTAACAACATCCGGCTGCTGCTTCTGGGAACTTAGCTTCAAGCCCAGATGTTGCTTGACCCCCAAACATGACGCCGTTTCCGTTTGTTCGGTGAATCGGAAATCCAGTACAGAACTCTGGCCTTTTGAAGAAAGAAGGTCCTCTGCTTGTTTTGTTTTTGTGCTGATAATGTTTCAAAAAGTTTTCTTGCCAGCAAAAAGTTCCAAAGATTTCCTGAACAGCAACGTGTTATTATCCCAGACATGCTATTTGTAATTTGGAGTTGGATAGGCAACACCCCTGAAATTTGCACTGATGAGGTCTTTTTCACATACATGACAAACATGACCTATACAATCAATTTTATACATTATATGTCGATAATATGTTGGTCGCCTTCAATGACTGCTTTTAAATGCATATACCTTTTAAAAGCAGTCAAAAAATCCTTTGAAAGCATATACAGTACATATTAAAGGTGAATGTGGAGGAGCATATACAGTCACGTGAAAAAGTAAGTACACCCCATGTAAAGTTTTTACTTTTTCAACATATTTCAACATACAGCTATTTGATCTTCATTTCAACAATATTGATAGATGACGGTGATATAACATAACAAATATCATGAAACATTTACATTTTGATAAAGTTTGCATGTGGAAAAAGTAAGTACACCCCTACATTTATCACTACTTCAAATACCTAAAATTAGAATCAGGTGCACCAGCTCAGGTGCAAATGATTAGAACATCGTTAGAGAGGATCTTGGAGGAGCCTGTCTTATTTAAACCTCAGACATTTCGTTTGGTTTGCTCTTTGTTGTTGAAGTGTGCGGCGTCACCATGCCTAGATCAAAAGAGCTCTCTGAGGCCTTCAGAAAGAAGGTTATAGATGCCTACGAGTCTGGGAAGGGATTTAAAAAGATCTCCAAACAATTTGAAATCAATCATTCGACTGTCCGGAAGATCATCTGCAAGTGGAGAAGATTCCAAACAACTGCCAACTTGTTCAGGCCAGGCCGCCCCATCAAGTTCAGCCCGAGAGCAGACCGCAAGATGCTGAAAGAAGTCTCGAAGAACCCCAGAATATCATCACAGGACCTACAGGTAGCTGTTGCCACTGTTGATGTCAAAGTGCACGAGTCTACCATTAGAAAGAGGCTGCACAAATTTGATCTACATGGGAGGTGTGCCAGGAGGAAACCTTTGCTGTCCAGAAAGAACATCAGGGCAAGACTAAAGTTTGCCAATGAACACCTCGGCAAAGACCAGCACTTCTGGAACAATGTGCTCTGGACAGATGAGTCAAAGGTAGAGCTATTTGGCCACAGTACCAGAACACATGTTTGGTGAAAACCAAAGACAGCATTTGACCACAAGAACCTGATACCAACTGTATCAGGACCTGACCACAAGAACCTGATACCAACATCTTTGCTCTCTACTTCTTCTGGTTCCTACTGATGACTCCACTTTGCTCTCTACTTCTTCTGGTTCCTTCTGACGACTCCATCTTTGCTCTCTACTTCTTCTGGTTCCTTCTGATGACTCAATCTTTGCTCTCTACTTCTTCTGGTTCCTTCTGATGACTCTCAATGCACTATTTGGTTTTCCATTACATCACCAATGTGTGGAAAAATAACTATTAAATTTTCATTGCTTTCAAACCAGAAAATAGTATACAGACCATATGTGGCATGTTCAATACAGTAATAAATACTTTTTGATAAAACAATTTGTTAAGATAATTTTATAGCATTGTCGTGCATGGTATCTTCTTATGAGTGGCTTTTGCTGCTCCATCTGCAGTGCACAGTAACTTGTGGACAAGGATTGAGATATCGTGTTGTTCTCTGCATCAACCATGCTGGGGAGCATGTCGGGGGATGCAATTCCCAGATAAAGCCCCACGTCAAGGAAGACTGCATTGCATCTGTGCCTTGCTTCAGACCTCGAGGTACCACCCTTGGGCAAATCAATGTCTTATCATTGTCTGAGGGAATTTGCAAGCTAGTTTCAGCTTGTTGGTTTCATATATATTGTCGAATTGCCATTTATTATATCTCCATTGGCTTTCAACCATCGAGTATGTGATTGATTCCTTGTCTGAATGCAAACTGCTGTGCCACTCTTTATAGGATATTTTAAGCAGACTCTTGTTTGCTAGCATTCTCTTGTGGATGTTAACGATTTATCGGTACTTTTTGCAACAGTAGATCATCAAACCATATTCAAATTCTAATTATTGCACTGCTCTCTGGGGGTGTTGCATCAGCGACATATGTTAATCCACAGAAATGATGCAAATGGGCATTCAGGTGCCCCTGATGATGACCAAGCCCAATGTGCAAATCCCAGATTGTGATTCCTGAACCTTCTCCTGTAAAATAATGGGAATTACTTGTTCTAATGTAAACGTTGAACTACAATGAGGGTGGCATCGTGTGATTACGGCTTTGAAAAATGGGTCTTTGAAATCAAAAGTTGGGATACCTTACATCTTTCTCAAAATGGTTAACATGACCAGGGCTGCAAACCTTAACTTATGGATAAAGTATTTTATTCATTTATCCCGTCATTGATTAAACTAGTGAGCTGCTCGTGTCCGCACGGGATTCTAAACAAGGTAGGGATGGAGATGGCAAAAATTCAAATGGCGTCATTGAGCTGGCAAGCTGGGAGCAACAATTCACATTTATTGCACATTTGATGCAATTTAAGTACTATGCTGCAAATCAGCATCTTGCATGGTGGGGCCAACAGGATGGCCTTCTTGCATGGTGGGGCCAACGAATATATGTACCCTATAGGTACATATATTCGTCTCTAATCTGTCTAGCCTGGGTTTGTATCTCGACCCAGCTATAAACTGTCATTCCCGTGTTTCACAAGCGCAGTGATTTATCAACAGGTGTGTGCCATCCCTTGGATGGACGTTAAACGGGAATCCCATCTACTAGCATTTATTGGTGGACGTTAAGGATCCCACGATGTCCTTCAAAAAAGTAGGCAAGCTATCGCTGACACCATGGCAAAATCCCAAATGCCTGCCCTAACCAGCAGAGGGCATTGCATCAGCAGCACAGCCACGCACTCAGCCAATGATGCTACCCCGCAGCCTTGTGCTGTATACGAACGAAGATGAATCTTGCATGATCAATTATTTACACAATTGTTATTCTTGAAATTACAAGGCAAATATAATTTATTTCTTCTGATTAAAATCCAACCAACCCATTATTATGATAAAATTAATTGTAAGCTCCCAGTTGTCCTTTATTACACACCTGCAAGGGATCTCTGCAGATCTACATGAGGATTTGTCAGGTTGAGAAATGCTGTTCGCTGAACTTGGTGAACACACTCCAACTCATACTTATAAATCTTTAAAATTATTAGGAAACCTTTGTTAGAACCACTACTACAACTACTACGACTACAACAAGTACGACTACTTGTTTTAATAACAGGCACAAGGCTCAAGGAAGAGCAAGGTAGTGTTGACATGGGGATAAACATCAAGAAAATGAACGAACATGAAAAGAGGAGAGGGGGGAAGGGAGGAAAGAAAATGGAAACACTGAATCTAGCAATGACTGATAAGTGGTTGCATTGGGAATGGTTAATGGGGGTAATAAAGATAATGGCTGAGAATTGGGACTGATAAGAGATGGCGGTGCACATCTTTCCTGAAGCACTGGTGGGAATGGGAAGAGTGACACAGAATTGCCTCTGGAAGGTGGTTCCATATAGGACTACAGTACCTTCAGAAAGTATTCACACCCCTCTACTTTTTTCACATTTTGTTGTATTACAGCCTGAATTTAAAATGGATTAAGTTGAGATTTTTTTTGTTACTGATCTACACATAATACCCCATAATGTCAAAGTGGAATTTAGTTTTTTTTAGAAATGTTTACAAATTCATTAAAAATGAAAAGCTGAAATTTCTTGAGTCAATAAGTATTCAACCCCTTCCCTTTGACACTCCAAATTGAGCTCAGGTTCATCCAATTTCCATTGATCATCCATGAGATGTCTCTACAACTTGATTGGAGTACACCTGTGGCCAATTCAATTGATTGGACATGATTTAGAAGCAAACACACCTTTCTATATAAGGTCCCAGAGTTGACAGTGCATGTCAGCGCAGAAACTCTACCATGAAGTCAAATAAACTGTCCGTAGAACTCCGAGATAGAATTGTGAGGAGGCATACATTTGGGGAAGTGTATGAAACAATTTCTAGAGTGTTGAAAGTTCCCAAGAGCACAGTGAGCCCCATAATTAGGAAATGGAAAGAATATGGAAGTGCTCAGACTCTTCCTAGAGGTGGTCATCCGACTAAACTGAGCAACCGGGCAAGAAGGACCTTTGTCAGGGAGGTGACCAAGAACCCAATGTCTACTCTGACATAACTACAGAGTTCCTGTCACACATGAGGCCCCAATATATAAATTACTAGCAGAGTTGCCCGGCGTTGCCCGGAAAATAAATAGTCAGTCACATGTGTGTCGTGAGCTTTTTATAATCAGAGGAAGCCATGCCCCTTGGGCATGACCCGCTGCCATGCCCCTAGTCTAAATTATTAGATTTAGACTAGGGGCATTGTTCGTCTGTTTGTTCGGTTGTGCCTCATGGACAGCCTAAGGAAGTGGCTTAGAGAGGTAAGAGGTGGTCTATGGGGGGTAACTTTTCATGACAAAAAACATGGGCGCATCAGATTTAGACTAGGGGCTTTATAGGATATTTTAGCCTAAATCTGATGAACCGAACCGAACCTGATGAAGTGAACTAATGAACTGAAAAATCTTATGAACCGAACCGAACATATAGAACAGAACAACGCCCCTAGTCTAAATCTGATGCGCCCATGTTTTTGTCCCCCGTCGCACCACGGAGCGAAAGGGGGACTATGGTTTTCCCCTCCGTCCGTGTGTCCGTGCGTGCGGGTGTGCGTGCATGCGTGCGTGCATAAGCGAAGGACCGCATTCGAATTTGGTGTGTGGGTGCAACCCACGTCAAAATCCAAGATGGCCGCCGCCATGTATGTCTGATGCCATGTATGTCTGAACCTTGTGAGCTGAATATCTTGAAAAATAAGCGAAGTACCAACTTCTAATCTGGTGTGTGGGTGTATCTCGGCATCAGGAAGAACGCTATTGAAAATTGGGTCGCCACGTCAAAATCCAAGATGGCCGCCGCCATGTATGTCTGAACCTTGTGAGAGGAATATCTTGAAAAATAAGCGAAGTACCAACTTCTAATCTGGTGTGTGGGTGTATCTAGGCATCAGGAAGAATGATATTGAAAATTGGGTCGCCACGTCAAAATCCAAGATGGCCACCGCCATGTATGTCTGCACCTTGTGAGATGAATATCTTGAAAAATACGCGAAGTACCAACTTCTAATTTGGTGTGTGGGTGTATCTCGGTATAAGGAAGAACGCTATTGAAAATTGGGTCGCCACGTCAAAATCCAAGATGGCCGCCGCCATGTATGTCTGAACCTTGTGAGCGGAATATCTTGAAAAATAAGCGAAGTACCAACTTCTAATTAGGTGTGTGGGTGTATCTCGGCATAAGGAAGAACGCTATTGAAAATTGGGTCGCCACGTCAAAATCGAAGATGGCCGCCACCATATATATGTCTGAACCATGTGATCGAAATATCTTGAAAAATAAGCGAAGTACCAACTTCTAATTTGGTGTGTGGGTGTATCTCGGCATAAGGAAGAATGCTATTGAAAATTGGGTCGCCACGTCAAAATCGAAGATGGCCGCCGCCATGTATGTCTGAACCTTGTGAGCGGAATATCTTGAAAAATAAGCGAAGTACCAACTTTTAATCTGGTGTGTGGGTGTATCTAGGTATAAGGAAGAACGCTATTGAAAATTGGATCGCCACGTCAAAATCCAAGATGGCCGCCTTGCGTCTTCCACTTTGTCAACTCACATCACTTCACCACGGGGGACATAGGCGTAACGCTTGTTTGTCATGAAAAGTTACCCCCCCCCCCATAGACCACCTCTTTCCTCTCTAAGTCACTTCCTTAGGCTGTCCATGAGGCACAACCGAACAAACAGACATTCACAAATAGGTTTATAGATAAACAATCCATATACAGTCCACACATAATCTGATGGACAGAAAAGTCAGACAGGCAATGGCATACTGCTACTGCATTCATGCATGAACACTCGTTTTATCACTTTTATTAGCTAAAGATCACTGCGACCTAGCTAGTGGCGTACCTAGAGGCCTAGCAACTCAAGACAGCTCGGGTCTGTTAGTTTGTGGTGGACATGATAAGCATAGAATGCCTCAAGGACGTTGGGTTTCCTCCTAATTTCTTTCAGTTCAATGTTAAACAGCAGTATTGTGACTGTTTAAAAGGTAATCACACATTGGATATAATTGCCTGAATAGTGTGCGGTTATAATATATTTTTCTTTCTGGTAGGTGTGCCCCACTAAACGCCACTATAAGCTATTTATATGCATTAACAAGGAGTTCCTCCAAGGTGGAAAAGGGGGGCAAATGAAATAGCTACAACCTTCATTGTGGGGAACAACCTCTGTTGTGTGACCCCTTGTCCCCCTGTCAAGTTTGGTTGAGATTGGATAAGTACGGAACGACCGACAGACAGAGAGATAGACAGACAGACAGACACCATATTGGGTATGTTAGTATTATATTATAACAGTAATCTTACGTATTCATCATTCTTCCAGAGAGAATGCCTGTTGAAGCAAAGGCACCATGGCAGAAGGAGGCACAGGAATTGCAAGAAGAGAAGACCATCACGGAAATCTCTGAACATCCTTCGTAAGCCGCACCCTCAAAAACATTTTCAGTGGCATGGCTTGTGATATTCCTCTTTTATTTTGTTGTATAATGGAATATTTGCTCACAACAGAGCCACTCCTGAGTTTCCTCATTTTAAGCGTACCAGGCTGGCAACATGCAATTGAACCCTAACTTAACTTGAGACGATGATAGATTTAACTCCGCTCTTCCCTAGCCTTTGATTTTCTGTGAAATGTTTAGATTCGAAACTGTGAAATCACTTTTTCATGAAATCATGGCTGGATTACTGTGCTTGGTTGCATCAAAGATTTTTGTTTGTGAGTTTGGGAGCAAACTGTTTTTTCTTTTTAAGGAATTGTAATTTAAAATGGCCATCATTCAAGCCTTTTTGATGGTCAGCCAGTAAAAGTAGGCTCCAATCGAGCCACACAAAAAGCAGAAAACTATCCAAATGCTCTAAAATTCACAATTTCGAGTGTAGCACTTATTGTACCTTGTGTTTGCCAAGAACACTTGATTTGGCAATCAGATGTCAGCTCAGGAAAAACAGTTGCATAAGGTATGGATTCATGCACCAGGTTATACCAATACATTGTTTTTCCCAATATTGTTATGAACCCATGAAATGCTGATCACAAACTTACCCTTTTCATGTTTTAACGGTTGATCTCAAAATTCTGCCCCTTTCTTCAGATTGCACTCTAATCCATGATGTTCACTTGTGAAAGTTGAACCTTTCATTGTATCTGCCTGAAATTGGTATATAGAGTGCCCTCAATAAGTATTATACCAGTGACGTCAAATTTATTATTATCACTATATACTCAAGAAATTTGGATTTGAGGTCACAAGATAAATATGAGGCAAGAGTACAGAAGGTCAGCTTTTATTTCTTGGTATTTCGATGCATATATGTTTTACCAATGTAGAACAATAGCACTTTTTATATTCATTCCCCCCATTTTAGGTAAGCATAAGTATTGGAACAGATTAACTTAAAGTAAATTAAAATAGTATAATAGTTAGTATTGGGTTGCATATTGCTTACATGCAATAACTACATCGAGCCTGTGACCCATTGATATCACTAAACTATCGGTATCTTCCTTTGAGGTGCGTTCCCAAGCCTTTACTGCACCTATTTCCAGTTGTTGCTTGTTTTGGGGGGTTGCTGACTTTTGTCTCCTCTTCAGCAAGTGAAATACATGCTCCATTGGATTTAAATCAGGAGATTCACTTGGTTAGTCTACATCCTTCCACTTTATTCCCCTGATGAACTCCTTGGTTGCGTTGTCAGTGTGTTTGGGTCATTGTCTCGCTGTATGGTGAAGTACTGCCCAATGAGTTTGGAGGCATTTTATTGTACACAGACAGACAAAATATTGCTGTATACTTCCGAATTCATTCTGTGTGTGCAATCATTAGTTACATCATCAAGAAAGATGAGTAGGTAGGCCAGTTCTAGATGCAGCCATGCAAGTCCAAGCAATGCCACTACCTCCACCATGCTTCACAGATGACGTAGTATGCTTTGGATCATAAACAGTTCTTTCCTTTCTCCACACTTTCACCTTTCCATTGCTTTAACAAATGTTTATCTTAGTCTCATCTGTCCATAAAACTTTGTTCCAGATCTCTTCTGGCTCACCTCTCATTCTTGGCAAATTATACTCTGGCCTTTTTGTTTTTGGTGCTGATGAGAGGTTTGCATCTTGCGGTGTAGCCTTTGTAATTCTGCTGTCAAAGTCTTCTGTGAACGGTATTATTGTGACACTTTCAACCCTGCACTCTGGAGGTTGTTGGTGATGTCACTGACAGTTGTTTTATGGTTTATCTTCACAGCTTTGATGATGTTTCTGTCCTGCAGTTGTTTTCCTTGCCCGACCTGGTCTATTGCTAAGTACACTAGTGGTTGGTTTCTTTTTCAAGACATTCGAAATTGTTGTATTTGCTATGCCCAATTGTTGTGCTGTGGTTATAATTGAATTATTCTGTTCTTTCAGCTTCCAAATTGCTTGCTTTTCTTTCATTGGTAGTTCTCTGGTCTTCATGTTGGTTTATGCCTACTGACTCCAAAGGCAGACACCCAAGGCGAAAGCAAAGGCTAAAACCAAGACTCGACATTCACAACTCTTTTATGTGTGAACAATCAATGTAACAAGAAACACCTGAGCTGCAAGAACCACCATTCAGTCATTTGTTCCAATACTTATGCTTACCGAAAATGGGGGGACTGAATGTAAAAAGTGCTATTGTTCTACAATGATGAGACATATCTGCATAGAAATACCAATAAATTCAAGCTGACCTTCTGTTCTCTTGCCTCATATTCATCTTTTGATTTCAAATCCAAATTTCTTAAGCATATAGCAATAATGACAAATTTGACTTCACTGTTACAATACCTCCGGAGGGCACTGTGTGCACTGTAAGTTGCTGACAATTAGGAACTGATGTGAGATCTCCTTCTGAGTTGAGCATAACACCTTATTACAAAGTCTAACACTCGACTTAATTTCGATCAAAATACTTCCTCTTCCATCTTCCTTTGTTAGTAAGCTCAAAATAACTAAATTCAATGTAATACTGTTCACTTGCAATAAAATGTGTGTACTCTCCTTCATGCACTGAATGGCAAGGGTTCATTAAATTGTTACAAGAGCAACAGTGGTGAAACCTGCACATTATGCCTTATTGACTTTAAAATGTGCCTCCCTCACAGCTTTTTACCACAATCTTGGTCCACATGCAGCGTGAGTTGCGGGGCAGGGCAACGTTCACGTGCCCTACAGTGTCATGTCCTGCTGCCCTTTTCCCAAAGTGTCGTACAACTTCCACTGGAAGAGTGTCTTGAGGCTGCTGGACCTCCTCCTCCTACTCAAGAACCATGCTTCCTGGTCCCATGCCCTGCTGATGGTGGTGGCCATGAGGAATCAACTTCCACAAAAAGCCCTCATTTTGATTGGGAGTACGGAGGATTTACCCAGTGCTCAGCAACATGTGCTGGAGGTACTATTATCTATCTATCAATGATAAGTTATCCTAAGCCTTAAATTGAAGCTATTAGACAAATATAATGGAAAACTAGTCTTAATCACGAAGTCTCTGCATTGGTGTGAATAGGTAAAACAATGGATGTTGTTCTTGTTGCTATTGTATCCTCAGCCTTTCGTCAAGCGAAAATACAGGCATAACTCTAGCAGCGTCCACCGGATGCTCCCAGAGCTCTAGTATAGAAGAGATGTTGAAGAGATTCTTTGTTGGACCAGAGAGAGAGAGGCAGCTAGTCATATGTGTGGTGGTTTGTGGGGCAGACAGACAGAGGGTACATGTTGGGTTTAATGTGGGTTGGGGCCTATGTTGATATTGCATGAGGGAGGGGTGGTGTCTCCACCAGAGTCGAGCCAGATGGACTTTTACTTCACGACTAATTGTGGCTCCAGAAGAATATATTTCAGGGGGAGAGGGTGGTTCAGCTATTTTAAAGACCTGGAGGGAGGAGTTGGATTGAAGAGAATGTGAGAGTTTGTTCCAGAAGTGGGGAAAAAGAGGAATGAAAGAGTGAAGGTGAGCAGTGACTCTGGATTTTGGCAGTTTCACCAGAAGGGGATTCATGGTGGACTGTATGCGCATTGTAAAACTTTTGGTCATGTTGTTTCAGTCAATTAAATCACTGAATGAGCAGAGGGTACAAGACCAGAGGCATTTGACCAGCTGGTGATTTTATCACGGTCTGAAGAGAGGGTGGAGGCTGCAGCTTGCCTATCTGAAAAATGAGGGATGTCATGGCAAAGGGTGGAGTTATCAGCAAATAGATAAAGGGGATTTTCCAGAGAGTCATGGAGATGGGTGATTAAGATTAAGAATAGGACTGGGCCCAGAACACTGCTTTGGGGCATTCCAGCCTTAACAGAGAGAGGAGACGAAAGGATTCTGTTAAGAACCACACGTTGGCTCCGAGAGTAGAGGAAGTCAGTAAGTTTTAGAAAGTTATATGTCGCGTTGGTCTTGGATGCCATAGGCAGAGAGTTTGGAAAGCTAGGCGGGGTACCAGTGGATCGAAAGCATGAGATATGTCTGGAGAATTGAGGGCCTGATCTCATGTCTGACATTGAGGGCCTCCATCAATTGTTGGGAGAGTAGAAGTAGCATATCCACAGTAGAATGACCTGATCTAAATCCATATTGGTGATCTGAGATGAGGCCATTGGAGAAAAGGAAGGATTTTATGTCAACTGTGATGATGCATTCCATGACCTTGCTTGGCTGCATCATTATCTGGCCATGCCGCTGATGTAATGCCCCCCTTACCAGCTAGCTGGTATGCATTTTGCCGACCTCGGAAGAATGACAGGCTGAGTCGACCCGCCTGGTGCATGACAGGGGCTTGAACTCAAGACCCTAGGATCTTAAGCCAGCCACCTTAACCGTTACACCAACACCAGGCACCTTGCTGATAAATGAGAAGTAAGCTAATATGTCTGCAGTTAAGGGGAATGGTTTTTGCACCTATTTATAGTGATGTTTGTTGGTTTCCAGGCAGATGGAAGATAACTTCTGGAAATTGTAGGGTGAAAAGGCCAGAGAGGTGTGAAAGAGCAACAGAGCAGGTTTTCAGGACATGTGAGCTGATTCCATCCGGTCCAGTTACCAAATTAGTCGAGGCTTGCCAGAACCTTTATCACCTTCTCAGGTGAAAAAACACAGAGCCCAGGAGCAGTTGAGTATGACTGAGCAGGGTGGGTACAGAGGGCAAGGATTTGGGAAAAAAGCTTATTAAGGACACAAAGAATTGAGGCATTTGGTCTTCCCACGAGTGGAGTCGGTTGTGGTGCCATTTGAGGAGAGGGAAGGGATGAGAAGGAGCATACTCTGGAGACAGATTTAACAAGGCACTACCAGATTTTAATGGAGGGAGACAATTAAACTTTGAAAGTTTAATCTTGAGGTTGCACAGATGTTGTTTTCTGCCTCTCCTGAGAGTGGACACACACTTGTTGCGGGCTTTTTGAAATAATCTGAGATTGCCTTCGGATGGATTTGCCTTCCAGGAAGATAAGGCAAGTTGTTTCAGGGCAACTGCCTCAACACAGGATTCAGTGTATCATGGGCGGGAAGAAGGGTAGGATAATTCAAGACGACATGGGCTGCATCTGTGCATAAGAGGGCGCAGGTTTCTGTGGAAGAATTCCCAGGCTGAGTTAATATCAGGTACGGTAGATATAGGAAACCAGTCCTGATGAGAGATTGCTGCTTGCAGTCCATGCCAATTTGCCTGAGTGAATAGCCAAACTTGCCAGTGCTGAGGCAGCTCTATGAGAATTGCCAAAGAGATGTTGACTCTCACAAGCATATGACTAGAAGAGCCAATCGAAGCAGAGGAAGAGTAGGAGATATTTGCGGGGAAATTTGTCAACACCAAGTCCGGATGGGAGGATTTTCTATCGTGAGAAATCTGTGTCGGAAAATTCACAGTCGCGGAAGTCCTTTGCTTAAATGCTAAGGCTTGTGAGAGAGGTACCAACACCCAGCCAATGTGCATGGTGACAATTGAAATGACCGCATATGAGAAAGAGAGAGTTGGGATGAGTGATTAACGGTTGGTCCATGTGTGTGAGAGATGTCGATGGAGTCGTCACTGTTTGGAAGATGGCACAATACACAGACAAACATGAGGTCGGAGCGGAGGGGAAATCACGGCCAAGGTACTCCTTTGGGTTGGAAGGTGTAATATCAGTACACAGACAGTGAGAAATTGAGTTTTTGATGAAAAGTGCAACTCCACTGCCAGGAAGGGTTCTGGCCTCAGAAATCGCAGGAGACAATAGCCAGGGAGAGACACTAAGAAGGCAGAGATGTCCCATTGGAGAAAGGATTGTGTTAAACAGATGATGTCCCGTTTTGTCAGCAACAGCTTGGATTGAGAGATCTGTCAGGTTGATGTCGAGGCTTCGCATGTTTGAAGTCCACAAAGTGAGAGACAGTGGAGGAGGCATTGGGAGAGTGTTGGAAGTGAGGCTGGGAGGATGGGGGAAGTGAGGCTGGGAGAATGGGGGAGGGGAGGATGGGGGAAGTGAGGCTGGGAGAATGGGGGAGGGGAGGATGGGGGAGGGGAGGCTGGGAGGGTGCGGGTGGGGGAGGAGATGGTAGGAGACAGGGTGAGGGAGCGGCTAAGAAGGGAAGGGACGAGAGGGCAGCTGAGAGGGGACAGTATGGCGAGGAAGCCGAGATGGGGCAGGACGTGTGGGAAGCCAAGAGGGGGTGGGATGGAGCATTGAGGGGGTGGATTTGGTGGGGGGTGAGCTTTGAGGGGCTGGGGTGAGAGGGAAGCTTGGAGGGGATTGGGTAAGAGGGGAAGCTTGGAGAGTGTGGGGTGATGGGGGGGGATGCAAAAAGAAGGTACATTAACTTGAGGGATGCTGAAGAGGGGGATACGTAGAATTGGTGGATTTGGAAAGACATGGGCTTGTAGGAGATGTTGGGGGGTGTACTGACACAGAGGGGCTTGACACCATAAAATAATGTGAAGTGGATTTGATTGTTGTGCGCAGACAATGTCTGCAAAGTGGACTTTTCACGATTTCCAAATTTAGCATTCTGAGATAAAGATTATGGGATGGGTGGAAATAATTTCTGTTGAAGGCATGGAGAAAGGTGGTGGTGTAGGAACGAGATGAGGAGGGGTTTTGTATCAAAGGCTTAGGTGTGAGACAGCTTTGCAAAATATGCTCAATGAAGAAGAAAAGGGCTAGATCGTGATGAAGAAGAAGAACATGTGGGGTACTATTAACAGAGAAAAAAAGGAAACGGAAGCATTTTAATATGTTTTACAAAGCTTTTAAAAGTAGAAGCATTTCCTTCAATGAAGATTCAGTTTTCAGATATAGGGAAAAGAGAGAGATAAAGAAAGAGGTACAATTATAAGGCCAAATGAGATCGGGGAAATGGGGTTGAGAGGATCAAGGATCTGAGCAGATGCACCAAGAATATGATCAGATTAAAGTTTGGAAATAGTGTTCCAAGTTGTGGTCGGCTCGAGTATGGGAGAGCTTAAAGTTATAATATCAGGGGGTCTGAGAGAGTCCTGAAGGTGGAGAAGGAGTCTTTTGGGCGAGTTGTGATCACTAACGATATTTAAATGGTGTAATTGTTCTGGAATTACTGTATTCTTGTGTCTTGATTTTGGTTGGTTAACGAGGAGGGGTCTTTCCCATTTTCAGGTTATTAATTACTGTTCCGATGAAACCTTATCTTCATCTTGCTTTCCATGGCGGTTAACTTACTTTGATCAACGTTGCGTTCATTTCATCCATTATTAGATAGACATGCCAGACAGACAAGCCTGGTGTTGGCTTAGCGGTTAGGGTGCTGGCTTGGGATCCTGGGTTCGAATCCCGGTTGATCGCTGAATTAATGCCAGGGGGGTTGACTCAGCCTGTCATCCTTCTGAGGTCGGTAAATTGAATACCAGCTCACTGGTAATTCCCTGTGTGCCGCAAGAGGCGACTAACATGGTTGGCGGCAGGAAGGTCATCCGGCCATAAAACATTGCTTCAAAAAGGGGGACCAAGGTGCCCGAAATAGGCCAACCCCTGCTCTGTGGGGAAAAATGGCCTCTAAAGGTGGTCATCCCAGTCTATTACAGCCAGGTTCCTATGTCCATGGAAGCTGTAAATTTTTGCTATAGGTAAGGATATTAATTAGAACATCTCAGTGGTCGAGTCTGTATAACGCCTTGTTGCATTGCTCTCACCGGTGTGTTTTTAATTCCGATGGCTATACTTAGTGAAAAATCTATAGATTTCTACAATGAGGAGCGACTCAAGCCTCAAATATTCACGACTTGTCATGCGCAGCACTCTATGCTCTGGCATATGGGTTATGGAACTCTACCCGCATCCTCCAAGGATATTTATTGAGTAAAGAGTGAATGTTGCTTTGCTTATCCCTATATCTGACACATAACCTTCGTGTTTTTTTCTCTCCAGGAATTCAAGAAGCCATTGTAGTTTGTGTGAACCAAGAAAATGGTGAGGCAGGGAAGGAGAGTTTATGCATTTTCCAAAATCGACCTCCTCTACTCCAACGGCTTTGTAACTCACAACCCTGCCCAGCAAGGTTAGATTTCCTGCTGGCGCCAATCTTGGAAGCTTTTCAATCATTTAATTGCAGGGTAAATCCTTGTTTAACTTTGACTTGAATGCACTCCATTGCACAAATCCTCCTTGCCCTTTTCATGAGACTTGATTAGAATATGATGAGCAACTCATAAGATCTCATGATAAATGCAAAGTGTTTAGCAAGGGCTGGTGAAGGAAAAGAAGATGGAATTGAAGAAAAGTATATCTTGAAATAGCAAACCACCTGGTATATTATTTGCATATAGACTGCTGCAGCAACACCGACGCTCATGAAAAGGGTATGGTCTTTGCTATCTTCTGGGTTGCTTTTCTTTCCTGGCCGTAGCTGGCACGTTGGCAACTGGAGCCTTTGTTCGAGCTCTTGTGGTGCGGGTGTACAAAGTCGGCAAGTGAGATGCTTGCGTGTGCTGTCCCATGAGGCTGATGGAACGGCTGTCGTAGCTGATGGCAGTTGCAGCATGGTGTGGCCAGCCGAAGTCGAGGCCTGTAACCAGAGGGACTGTCCACCTACTTGGCATACTGGTCACTGGAATGACGTATGTGACTCCCAGTTAGTCCATTGCATTGTTTATGTAACTGTCCTTCAAAAAAATATGAGAGCACTTACGGTTGGTTTCTTGGTCCGCACCTTGACTGGTTGCATTTTGATTGTGATTGCACTTGTTTATAATCTGCAAGATAATCTAATGAGTTGTTTATACAGTGGATTCCCCCTCTTTAAAATGTTTATTGTACCAAATAATTTAATCATGTAAGTAAATAGTGGCGTGATAATCAAGTCATTTAATTGCACTTAAAAAAAAAAAAAAAGAACCTTCCCATTTATGACAAGTTTCATTGGCTTTGAGTTCCAGCAACATCTTGTAAAGTAGTGCGACAGCCCATAAACTCCCTTATTTTCTTTTCTGAGCTGTTACAGTGAAGGTTTCTGGAAAAAGGAAAAATAAGACTCCATTCAAATAATGTGGAAGGTTAGCAGTGTAAGTGCTTTCTTAAAAAAACAAAATTTGTAAAATGATGAGGTCTCTGTACTACCTGATATTTCTACCTGCTGGCTTTTACACCACAATAGTAGCCTGAACATGCCTGTCATTTTCATCAGTTATTTACCTTTTTTTTCTTAAACCAAGATACAATTAATGTTTTAAGCAGTCATGGGTTTCAAATCTAAAGGCATCCAATTGAAGAGACCATGTCTTTATCAATTCGGATACTTCAGTGCGAAATATAGGCCTGGTGTTGGCTTAATGGTTAAGGTGGCTGGCATGAGATCTTAGGGCCTTGAGTTTGAGCACCTGTCGTGCTGTTGAAATAACACCACTCGGGTTGACTCAGCCTTTCATCCTTCTGAGGTTGGCAAAATGAGCACCAGCTTACTGCTAACAGCGGCACTGCATCAGCAGCACAGCCACACTTCCAGAAATGATGCAACCAGCAGCCACAATCTGCATATGAAACAACAACAACAACAAGTGCTAAATATAGCATCCCCAAACATACATGGCATTCAGCTGGAAAGGAAACCTCTCTTTTCAATTCACAGTTTTAATATCAGGCCGAGAAATTCTAAATTTGAAAAATTAGTTTATCTACGGCACAAAATCACGTTTTATAAATTTGCCTTATCATTTTTAATCTGAGCTTTGGATGTTGACAAGTTGCTTTATTCATCAATCCATCTATGTTGCCACCATATTAATAAGGCCCAGTCAAAAAAAAAACTGGGTTAAAAAAAAAAGACCATCAAAATGTGGGCAAGAATTTGTACTTTGGTCAGCATACTCTTTGCGAAATAAACCATGGGATCTCTAACGTTTACCAGCAACTAGTGTTGGCAGATGGGTTCTCCGGCTTAACATTCATCCGGCGTTGATGTACACATTGATGCCTCGCCCTGCACCCGAAACGCCAGGATGGCAGTTTATAGCTGGGTCGATATTCAAACCCAGGCGAGACAGCTCATCCGCAAGTGTGAATACTCCAAGCTATCCTGCCAGCCTGCTTTATACACAAGCTGTTTAAAAAAAAAAATCAAGCAAAACGACAAATACGCAAAAGAGTAAGTACTTCACTAGCTCTAACCTACCATGTGAACCATCGATCAAAATGCGCATCAAAACGAAGATTGGGTATGTCAATACGTTGGACACTTTGTCTAGGGGCGATATCTATCTATAATTCCAGTAATCTCTGTACGTTTGTACGTTTGTACGTTTGTCTGTCTGTGACCGCTGTTTCTCGACAACCACGGGTCCGATATACTTTTAACTTGCCAGGTATATTGCTGGGGACCCGAGGATGTGCCTTTTCAAGGTTTCATATTAATCGGACAATTACTTACCGAGCTATGTCCAAAAAACGATTCAACCAATCAGAGAGCAGCGAACGATCGCGTGTGCCGGCGTTGCGAATGGACCAAACCATTCCATGTAAATAGAGGGGGGGATTCTGTGGTCGTTGCGAATGGACGAAACCATTTCATGTAAATAGAGGGGGGGGGATTGTCACTGTACTCGCAAGCCGTTCGCCGTTCGCTTTGGCGTTGCGAATGGACCAAACCATTTCATGTAAATAGAGGGGGGGGGATATAATTTTAGATAGATATATAGTACGGGCATATATATAGTACGGGCATGCCCTAGTCTATCTATAATTCCAGTAATCTCTGTACGTTTGTACGTTTGTTTGTCTGTGACCGCTGTTTCTCGACAACCACGGGTCCGATATACTTTTAACTTGCCAGGTATATTGCTGGGGACCCGAGGATGTGCCTTTTCAAGGTTTCATATTAATCGGACAATTACTTACCGAGCTATGTCCAAAAAACGATTCAACCAATCAGAGAGCAGCGAACTATCGCGTGTGCCGAACGTGGCGGACACACTCTGCCTCGGATGGCACATTTGAGAGCGTATTCATTTATTTCACGTTTGCAAACTATGTTGGCGTTAAACTATGTTTTAAAACTAATAAAACCGAATTTGCGATTCATTCGCTTTCCTGCGCGTTTGTGCACGCGATGGCGATTTCTTTACCAAACTCCGGAAGCCGTTCGCTTTGGACCAAACCATTGCATGTAAATAGAGGGGGGGGATTGTCACCGTACTCGCAAGCCGTTCGCTTTGGACCAAACCATTTCATGTAAATAGAGGGGGGGGATATAATTTTAGATATAGATATAGTACGGGCAATGCCCTAGTTATAACAATACAGGTTAGAGACAACACAGACCCATATGGATTGCTGAATCCAGCAAGGTCCAGAAGCAAGACAAACTTTCCAACCATTTAATATCCAGATATAGTGAATTATCTTTTCTTTACAAAAAGTATTTACACCCTGGAAGACATTAAGGCATGGAAATCTTTGGATGCTTACAATTAGTTGAAGTCCGGGTGGATCAATGATGTGGTTGTTTTTGTGAACAATGGCTATCATGTTGTATGAGCAATGTTAGGCCTATAATAATCAATGACATTGACTTATGTTGGCAGAGCAGATAAACGTGATGTAATATATGTGAACGCCATGCCTATTTGCTCTGTCATATCCTTCAATACTCTCGGATGTTTATCTGGCTCCAAAGCTTTATCTTCTTTCGTCAACTCAAATAAATACACCAACTAATGTGAAAGACGACAACTAAATCACTAATACCGGCAGACGAGACGATCAATTTGATGTAAATCTGAGGGACGGCACACACATTGATGAATCATCCTTCTGTATACCACGGGGATGACAGTTTATAGCTGGGTCGGATTTGAACCCAGGCTGGACAGCTTAGAGGCGAGTGTGCATACTTATAGGCCATCCTGTCAGCCCTTATCATATGGTACCAAATATATTTTTTAACAACTCTCTATTCCTTAAACATAGTTTTGTCGAAAAATGGTGGCTAGAGACTAACTGATGTGACTTTTTACCTGCGACACTTCTTCAAAAGGATTGTTAAGAAGGTAGATTGGAAGGTTTGCCAAACAGTCCTTTCAGAGAGAATGAGGGTGTGAGTTTGTCAGGATTGAAAGACATATTCCAAGTGTTTGATGAGCTTGTGATTTTGTCAAGGTCTGAAGAGAGGTTGCTGCCTGCCTGCATGAAGAATGAAGGGATGTCAAGACAGAGGGTGGGTCATCAGCAAAGAGATAAAGACAATTTTCCAGAGAGATTGTGGATGAAAAATATGAATAGGACTGGGCCTAGAACACTGCCTTGGGGCACTTCAGCCTTGACAGGGATAGGAGATCAGAGGATTCCATTGAGAGCCACGCGTTGGCTACGAGAGTAGAGGAAGTCAGTAAGCCATATCTGGAGTTGGCCTTGGGTCCCATAGGCAGAGAGTTTGGAGAGCACGGTGGGCTGCCAGACTCTATTAAATGCTCGAGATATGTCTAGAGAGACAGTCCTGATCTCATGGCTGACATTGAGAGCCTCCATCCATTGTCATGAGAGTACAAGCATATGTCCAAGGTAGTGTGACCTGATCTTAATTTGAATTGATGATTTGAGATGAGGCCATTACAGAGGATAAGGATGGATGTTATGTCAACTGCGATAATGAATTCCATGACCTTGCTGATGGTTGGAACTAAGCTAATAGGTATGTAGTTAAGGGGATCAGTCTTTGCACGTTGTTTATGTAATGTGGTGATGTTGACTGACTTTCAAGCAGATGGAAGATGACCTAGGGCAAATTCTATGGTGAACAGAACAGAAAGAGGACGTGCAAGAGCAGCAGAGCAGGTTTTTAGGACATGTGAGATGAAGCCATCCGGTCCAGCTGCAGAATCAGTCAAGGGTTGCCAGAAATTATTCCATATTCTCAGGTGAAAAAGACAATCCAGGAGCAGTCGGGTGTGACTCGATAGAGTGGATACTGTGTGTGAAGTGTTGGAGATACAAGATTTGGAAGCAAACACAGAATTGAGGCATTCGGCGTTCTATTAACAATTTGTATCATTCCACTGGACTCAATATAAATTTATCTTCCCAACAGTAAGTGGTTAAAATATTTTAATTTCTTCAGATATAATGATGATTACTGAACACAAAATAATATGAAAATACCTCACACCTAGCTCGGCTTCACGCTGTTGAAACCAAAGCTTTCAGAATTATTGGAATCTCCCGCGATGAAGCTATCTCTGAGGGCCTTTCACTCACTCACCGCAGGCAGGTAGGTGGTCTTTCTGTCTTCTACCGACTCCTCTCCGGCCTTGCACCCCCAGCTCTCTCTGTGCTCTGTCCCCCAAATATTCCTACAGGTCGCACAAGATCTGCCAGCAACCCTCTGATGGTTAAACTGCCGAAATCTCGGCTCTCCGCTCACCTTCACTCTTTCATTCCTCTTTTCTCCCGCCTCTGGAACAAACTCCCTCACTCCCTTCAATCCCACTCCTCCCTCCAGGTCTTTAAAACAGCTGTTCACCACCATCTCTTATCTTCCCCCATCCAAAACCTTGATCTTTTCTACCCCCGCTAATTCACCCCAGATCCACCTTGTTTGAAATTCCAACTTCTTTCCTGGAAGTCCTGGCAGTGTCCATATGTTTTATACCTCTCCCACTGCCCCCTTCCCACGCCCCCCCCCCCCCCCCCAAAGCCCTCGCCCTCTCTCAGATCTCTCGATGTCTCCATGTCTCTCGGTCCCTGCTCTCAAATGTTGTGTTTGTGTCCTTCCCCCTCTCTCCCCATCTTGTCTACCGCTCCCTATGTTATATGTTTTATGTGTCGGTTTGTCTTTCTGTGTGTTCATGTGATTAATGTTCGCTCTTTCACGAGCCTCGATATTGTATACAAAAAAAAAAAAAAAAAAAAAAAAAAAAACTATTTAACATATAAGCAGAATTTAGTGGAAAATTGAATTAACTGCCTACTGGTTTGTAGTGCCCACAGAGCTGTGGGAGTCCCATGAGGAGTCGAGTGGTAGAGTGTCGAAAGACTCGAGCAGACGGTGGCTTCCTTCACTTGCAGGATGATTTGTGCACAAGACCAAAGCCTGAGTCCTTTATTTATTGTGCACAAAAGGACTGTCCCGCAGAATGGCATGCTTCGAAGTGGGGACAGGTAAATACACTGGTCTTGTCAAAAAGAACAGGAAAATACCCACTCAAGTTTGTTTGTTTTCTCATCTTGTACGTCTGTCAGTAGCATGAGAGTACTGTCAGGCAAAATGTCCCTGTCAGGAAAGGTGTTGCAATTAGCCTATGTAGGCTTATTGATGCTGTGGTGAGCAGTGGAGCAGCAGCGAAAATTGCATTAGGCAATGGGTAATTCTGTTTCTTTCAGACTACAACTCAGGAGGTTATATACGTGTACAGAGTGGCCACAAAGTCCCGATGCATAATAGTGTGTCCGCTGTTACTTATTTGTTTTCCAGGTACTGCTTCAGCATGACGGACACCAGTGAGTACACGATAGAAGAGAGACTGATAACTTGTGTTTGGGTTCACGACCGCGCGTGAGAAGGAGCAAGCTTTGAGGACATACGGACACAATTTTCGCAGAGGTTCGATAAGACAGTTCCTATGCGTGACACGATGCGAGCATGGGAGAAGAAGGCTTTTTCAACAGGGAGTGTCCTTGATTTGACTTGATTTAGAGCAAGGCTCTTCTGCAGCGATTTCCCATCATTAAATCAAGACCAAGCGTATTTCTTTTGAATGAGTGTGTTATTTACCTCTCAAATCGATCCAGGAATGTTTATTTTTGGTGCAGAGAAAATCCTCATTTTTATGATGAAATTGAACAGCATCCTCCTCACGTCATGATGTGGGCCGCAATTTCAGAAGATCACTTGATAGGGCCATATTTTTTGATACAAGTGTCAATCACACTGCTTATTTGAACATGCTTCAGATGTGGTTTGTTCCACAACTGCGTGAGAGAGGCCTCGAGGCAACAGCTATCCTGAAACAAGATGGTACACCAGCACATTATGCTCTCGCAGTTAGAGAATATCGCAACGACAATTTAAGTGGACGATGGATTAGAAGTGGATCTGAGATAGTGTGGCCTCCTCGAAGTCCAGACTTAACAACATGTGACAACTCGCTTTGTAGCATTGTGAAAGAGGAAATTTCTCATCTCTGCCTAACAACAGTTGTAGACCTCAAAACAGCTGTCAGGGGCTGCTTTTATGACTTCCAACCCTTAACATGGAAGAAGATGTCCAGAAGATGTCCAGCATACAGATGAATTCTAATTAAATTCTAACTGCGTGCATCGGGACTTTGTGGCCACTCTGTAAGTGTGTGTGTGTATATATACAGTCATGGCCAAAAATATTGGCACCCTTGCACTTTTTTCAAATAACTCACAATTTTCTCGAAAAAATAAGTTGAAATTCACAAAAGAATTTGGTCTCCACAATTCTTTATTTCACTGTTA